>NW_004444191.1:311968-313631 GCF_000243295.1 Trichechus manatus latirostris
TTCTTACTAGAATTTGAGTTCTGCACCCCACCTTTCTCCTGCTCCATCAGGGACTCTCTGTTGTGTTCCCTGTCAGGGCAGTCATTGGTGATAGCCAGGCACCATCTAGTTATTCTGGTCTCAGGCTGATGAAGTCTCTGGTTTATGTGGCCCTTTCTGTCTCTTTGGCTAATACTTTCCTTGTGTCTTTGGTGTTCTTCACTCTCTTTTACTCCAGGTGATTTGGGACCAATTGATGCATCTTAGATGGCTACTCGCTAGCTTTTAAGACCCCAAACACCACTCACCAAAGTAGGATGCTGAACATTTTCTAAATAAACTTTATTATGCCAGTTGACCTAGATGTCCCCTGACAGCATGGTCCCCAGACCCTCGCCCCTGCTACTCTGTTCCTCAAAGTGTTTGGTTGTATTCAGGAAACTTCTTGGCTTTGGTTTAGTCCAGTCATGCTGACTTCCCCTGTAGTGTGTGCTGTCCTTCCCTTCACCTAAGATAATTCTTGTCTACTAGCTAGTTAGTGAATAACCCTTTCCTTCTCTCTCCACCCTCATAACCATCAAAGAATGTTTTCTTCTGTGTTTAAACCTTTTTTTGAGTTCTTATAATAGTTGTCTCATACAATATTCATCCTTTTGTGACTGACTAAATTCACTCAGCATAATGCCTTCCAGATTCCTCCAAGTTATTAGATGTTTCACGGCTTCATCGTTGTTCTTTATCCTTGTGTAGTATTCCATTGTATGAATATACCATAATTTGTTTATCCCATTCATCCTTTGATGGGTATCTAGGTTGTTTCCATCTTTTTGCTATTGTGAACAGCGCTGCAATGAACATGGGTGTGTGTATATCTATTCATGTGACAACTCTTATTTCTCTAGGATACATTCCAAGGAGCAGGATTGCTGGATGGTATGGTAGTTCTATTTCTAGCTTTTAAGGAAATGCCAAATCGATTTCCAAAGTGGTTGTACCATTTTACGTTCCCACCAGCAGTGTATAAGTGTTCCAGTCTCTCTACAACCTGTTCAACATTTATTATTTTGTGTTTTTAGGATTAATGCTAGCCTTGTTGGGGTGAGATTGTATCTCATTGTAGTTTTGATTTACATTTCTCTAATGGCTAATGATGGTGAGCATTTCTTCATGTGTCTGTTAGCCACCTGAATGTCTTCTTTGGTGAAGTGCCTGTTCATATCCTTTGCCCATTTTTTAATTGGGTTGTCTTTTTTCTTGTTGAAGTTTTCCAGTGTCTTGTAGATTTTAGAGATTAGACACTGATCGGATTTGTCATAACCAAAATTTTTTTCCAGTCTGTAGGTTGTCTTTTTATTCTTTTGGTAAAGCCTTCTGATGAGCGTAAGTGTTTGATTTTTAGGAGCTCCCAGTTACCTAGTTTCTCTTCTGGTGTTTGTGCATTATTTGTTAGGTTTTTATTCTGTTTATGCCATGTATTAGGGCTCCTAGCATTACCCCTATTTTTTCTTCCATGATTTTTATCGTTTTAGATTTTATATTTATGTCTTTGATCCATTTTGAGTTAGTTTTTGTGTATGCTGTGAGATATGGGTCTTGTTTCAGTTTTTTGCAGATGGATATCCAGTTATGCCAGCACCATTTGTTAAAGAGACTGTCTTTTCCCCAATTAATGGACTTTGGGCCT
>NW_004444191.1:313731-315870 GCF_000243295.1 Trichechus manatus latirostris
ATCAGCAATGATATCCCTAGTTCCATGTCCTCTTCTGAATCTGGCTTGAATTTCTGGCAGTTCCGTCAATATACAGCTGCAGCCATTTTTGATTAATCATCAGCAAAATTTTACTTGTGTGTGATATTAATGAAATTGTTTGATAATTTCTGCATTATGTTGAATCACCTTTCTTTGGAATAGGCAAAAATATGGATCTCTTCCAGTCAGTTGGCCAGGTGGCTGTCTTCCAAATTTCTTGGCATAGAAGAGTGAGCACTTCCAGTGCTGCATCCGCTTGTTGAAACATCTCAGTTGGTGTTCTGTCAGTTCCTGGAGCCTTGTTTTTGCCAGTGCCTTCAGTGCAGCTTGGACTTGACTTCTTCCTTCAGTACCATCA
This sequence comes from Trichechus manatus latirostris, assembly GCF_000243295.1. Lineage (NCBI taxonomy): Eukaryota > Metazoa > Chordata > Mammalia > Sirenia > Trichechidae > Trichechus > Trichechus manatus. Next base: position 314,111 of record NW_004444191.1, read on the forward strand.
GTTTCTGATCATATGCTACCTCCTGAAATGGTTGAGCATTGACCAATCCTTTATAGTATAGTGACTCTGTGTATTCATACCATCTTCTTTTGATGCTTTCTGCGTTGTTTATTCTTTCCCCCGTAGAAGCCTTCAATACTGCAACTTGAGGCTTGAATTTTTTTATATTGTTGTACTTTAAGTGAAAGTTTACACCTCAAGTTAATTTCTCATATGAAAATTTATACACATATTGTTATGTGACCCTAGTGCAATCCCTATAATGTGAGAGCACACTTCCCCTTTTCACCCTGCTTTTCCCGTGTCCATTCAACCAGCTCCTGTCCCTTTCTGCCTTCTCATCCCGCCTCTGGACACGAGCTGCCCATTTAGTCTCATGTATTGAACTAAGAAGCACAGTCTTCAAGAGTATTATTTTATGTTTTATAGTCCAGTCTAATCTTTGTCTGAAGAATTGCCTTTGGGATTGGTTTTAGTTCTGGGTTAACAGAGACTCTGGGGGCCATGTCTTCTGGGGTTCCTCTGGTCTCAGTCAGACCATTAAGTCTGGTCTTTTTATGTGAATTTGAGTTCTGCACCACACTTTTCTCCGGCTCTGTCAGGGACTCTCTGTTTTGTTCCCTGTCAAGGTGGTCGTTGGTGGTAGCCGGGCGTCATCTAGTTCTTCTAGTCTCAGGCTGATGAAATCTCTGGTTTATGTGGCCCTTTCTGTCTCTTGGGCTAATATTTTCCTTATGTCTTTCGTGTTCTTCATTCTCCTTTGTTCCAGGTGAGTTGGGACAAATTGATGCATCTTAGATGGCTGCTCGCAAGCCTTTAAGATCACAGATGCCACTCATCAAAGTGGGATGCAGAACATTTTCTTACTAAGCTTTGTTATGCCAATTGACCTAGACGTCCCCTGAAACCATGGTCCCCAGACCCCTGCCCCTGCTACTCTGTACCTCGAAGTGTTTGGTTGTGTTCAGGAAACTTCTTAGCTTTTGATTTAGTCCAGTTATGCTGACTTCCTCTGTATTGTGTGTCACCCTTCACTTCACTTAATGTAATTCTTGTCTACTATCTAGTTAGCGAATTTCCCACTCCCTCCCTCCCCAACCTCATAACCATCAAAGAATGTTTTCTTCTGTGTTTAAACCTTTTCTTGAGTTCTTTTAATAGTGGTTTTCATACAATATTTGTCCTTTTACAACTGACTAATTTCACTCAGCATAATGCCTTCCAGATTCATCCATGTTGTAAGATGTTTGCGGATTCATCATTGCTCTTTATCGTTGTGTAGTATTCCATTGTGTGAATATACCATAATTGGTTTATCCATTCCTCTGTTGATAGTCACCTAGGTTGTTTCCATCTTTCTGCTACTGTGAACGGTGCTCCAATAAACATGGCTGTGCATACAACTGTCTCTGTGACAGCTCTTATTTCTCTAGGATACATTCTGAGGAGTGGGATTGCTGGATCGTATGGTACTTCTATTTCTAGTTTTTTTAAGGAAGCACCTAATCAATTTCCAAAGTGGTTGTACCATTTTACATTCCCACCAACAGTGTATATGAGTTCCAGTCTCTCCACAACCTCTCCAACATTTATTATTTTGTGTTTTTTGGATTAATGCTAACCTTATTGGGGTGAGATGGTATCTCATTGTCGTTTTGATTTGCATTTCTCTAATGGCTAATGATCGTGAGCATTTCCTCAGTATCTGTTAGCTGCCTGAATGTCTTCTTTGGTGAAGTGCCTGTTCATGTCTTTTGCCC
>NW_004444191.1:315970-349997 GCF_000243295.1 Trichechus manatus latirostris
AATGCTTTACTTATCCGAGTCCTCTTCCCTTTCCATATGAAGTTGGTTGTTTATTTCTCCATCTTATTAAAAAATGCAGTTGGAATATGGACCGGGATTGCACTGTATCTGTAGATCACTTTGGGTAGAATTGACATTTTCACAATGTTGAGTCTTCCTATCTATGAGCAAGATATGTTTTTCCACTTATGCAGGTCTCTTGGTTTCTTGCAGTAGTGCCTTGTAGTTTTCATTGTATAGGTCTTTTACATCTCTGGTTAGATTTATTCCTAAGTATTTTATCTTCTTGGGGGCTATTGTAAATGGTACTGATTTGGTGATTTCCTCTTGGAAGTTATCTTTGTTGGTGTGGAGGAATACAGCCGATTTTTATATGTTTATCTTGTATTCTGATACTTTGCTGAAATCTATTAGTTCCAGTAGTTTTCTTGTGGATTCTTTGGGGTTTCTGTATATAAGATCATATCATCTGCAAATAGAGATACTTTGACTTTGGATGCCCTTTATTTCTTTTTCTAGCCTAATTTCTCTGGCTAAGACCTCCAGCACAATGTTGAATAAGAGTGGTGATAAAGGGCATCCTTGAGGCTTGAATTTTTTCTTCAGATCTTTCAGCTTCAGAAACGCAGAGAATGTTCTTCCCTTTTGTTTTTCTAACTCCAGGTCTTTGCACATTTCATTATAATACTTTATTTTGTCTTCTCGAGCTGCCCTTTAAAATCTTCTGTTCAGCTTTTGCTTTATCATTTCTCCCTTTCACTTTAGCTACTCTACATTCAAGAGCAACTTTCAGAGTCTCTTCTGACATCCATTTTAGTCTTTTCTTTCTTTTCTGTGTTTTTAATGACTGTCTTAGTCATCTAGTGCTGTTATACCAGAAACACCACAAGTGGATGGCTTCAACAAAGAGAAATTTATTCTCTCACAGTCTAGTAGGCTACAAGTCCAAATTCAGGGTGTCAGTTCCAAAGGAATACTTTCTCTGTCAGCTCTGGAGGAAGGTCCGTGTCATCAATCTTCCCTTGGTCTGGGAGCTTCTCTGCACAGGAACCTCAGGTCCAAAGGATGTGCTCTGCTGCTGGCACTACTTTCTTGGTGGTACCAAGTCCCCATGTCTCTCTGCTCACTTCTCTCTTTTATATCTCAAAAGAGATTGGCTTAAGACACTATCTAATTTTGTAGACCTCATCAATATAACTGCCACTAATCCATCTTACTACATTATAGTGATAGTGTTTACAACACATAGAGAAATCACATCAGATGATAAAACAGCAGGCAATCATACAATACTGGGAATCATAGCCCAGCCAAATTGATACACGCTTTTGGGGGGACATAATTAAATCCATGACAATGACCTCTTGCTTTCTTCATATATGATGTCCTTGATGTCATTTCACAACTCGTCTGGTCTTCGGTTTTTAGTTTTCAGTGCGTCCAATCTATTCTTGAGATGGTTTCTAAATTCAGGTGGGATATACTAAGGGTTGTTGTTTTGCTCTCGTGGACTTGTTCTAATTTTCTTCAGCTTCAACTTGAACTTGCATGTGAGCAATTGATAGTCTGTTCCACCGTTGTCCTCTGGCCCTTTTCTGACGGATGATATTGAGCTTTTCCATCGTCTCTTTCCACAGATGTAGCCGGTTTGATTCTTGTGTATTCCATCTGCAGAGGTCTATGTGTACAGTCGCTGTTTATGTTGTTGAAAAGATGTACTTGCAATGAAGAAGCCGTCAGTCTTGCGAAATTCTGTTATGTGATATATATCCAACAAAAAACTTTTGTACAGACTATATAAATAATTCCTACAAAGCAATATACAAAAACAAACAACCCCTTGAAAAAGAAGGAATGGTTCAAATGGCCAATAAATGTATGAACATGTGCTCAATTTCATTAGTTATCAGGGAAATTAAAACCACAATATGATATAACTGTTACCAGGATAGTTAAAATTTTTAAAAGAAAGTCAAAATACTAATTTTTTGATGGATGTAGAGCAAATGGAAATTTTACACACTGTTGGTGGGAGTGCTAATTAGCGCAACACGTTGGAAAATTGTTTGGCATTAACTACTAAAAGTGAACAGATATATATCCTATGATTCAGCGAGTTTGTTGTTGTTGTTTGATATCGAGTCAGTTCTGACTTACAGTGACCCCATGTGTGCAGAGTAGAACTGTGCTCCGTGGGTTTTTCAAGCAGATCGTGGGGCCTTTTGGGAGCAGATCATGAGGTCTGTCTTCCAGGGCCCCTCTGGTGGGTTCAAATAGCCAACACTTAGCTAGTAATCAAGCGCTTAACCATTTGTGCTGCCCATGGACTCCTAGGTGTATGGGCCAACATATGGCACCAAAAGAGATGTCAGAAAGCTTGTAGCAGCTTTAGTTATAATACCCCTAAATGGAGCAACCCCAATGTCCATCAACAGTAAAATGGATAAACAAATTTTAATATATTCATACAATAGAATCCTGTGTAGTGACGGGAATGAACAGTTCTGTGTTATGCACAACAACATGGATGAATCTCACAAATTATTAAGCAAAAAAATCAGATGCCAATGAATACATATTATGTGACTCCATTTATGTGTAGTTCAAAAACACACAAAATTTAATATAATAGAAGCAAGAACAGTTACCTGGGGGAGGTGAGTAAAGACGTGGAGAGGCACAGAGACTTCTGGGGTGCTGGCAACACTCTCATGTCCTGATCTGGTGGTAACACAGGATTGTTCACTTTGGGATTGGCAGACCTGAGAGTGAACCCTGACTCATTGGGAGTATAAACCCAACAAATTACTCAACCTCCCCTAATCTTAGTTTCTACATTTGCAAAATTCAGATACAAAAACCAACAAACAAACAAAAAAAACCTGTTGCCATCGAGTCCATTCTGACTCATAGCGACCCTATAGGACAGAGTAGAACTGCACCATAGGGTTTCCAAAGAGCGACTGGTAGATTCCAACTGGTAGCCTTTTGGTTAGCAGCCGAGCTCTTAACCACTGTGCCACCAGATCCAGGGAGGGTTAGTGTGATGACATTGGAAAATCTCCTAGCCCAAGGCCTGACATGAGCTAGATACTCCACTGATATTAATTAGTTCCTTTCCATTCTGTGGCTATATAAGCACTATCTGACCTAGTAAGTAAAGATAGCACCTCCCCCTAGCCTCTTCCTTCCCTAACACCCACATAGATCTGTGAGGCATTCCTTTTGAAAGAGTTTATCCTGTAATAGGAGGAAATGCCTGATGATCTACTTCTGAACATCAGCCAATGAAAACCCTATGGATTGCAAAAGTCCAGTCTACACATGATCATGGGAATGGCATTGGACCGGGCAACAGTTCATTCTGTTGTGCACGGGATCTCCATCAGTCAGGGGTCCACTCAAGCGGCAGCTAATAACTATCTTGCAGTGAGGTAATGGGGTGGGTAGAGTCCTTGGGTGGTACAAACCGTTAAGCCCTCAACTACTAATCGAAATGTTGGTGGTTCATACCCACCCAGAGGTGTCTGGGAAGCAAGACCTGGTGATCTACTTCTGAAGGGTCATAGCCATTGAAAACCCTATGGAGCAGTTCTACTCTGCACACACGGAGTCATCATGAGTCAGAATTGACTCACTGTCAAGACACACACATACACACACACACACTGTGGAGCGGGCAACCATCTGTGCAAAAGGGAGGCAATCTATGACTATTAAACAGAATAAAGACATCTAACTGGCCTGGAGACTAAACTACAACCTTGGCTGTACTGGGCCGGGCTGAAGGCTGTATGTGTAGCACATATGCTCAACTGTCAGGGAATTTTCCAGTTCCAGTGCTCACTGTGGGAAAGGCACGGCCTCTCCGATGCAGAGAGACGCCTACCATTTATCTTCATTCGGTCTCTAAGAGTAAGCGATGAGGCAATGGCATGGAAGGCACCCTGAGCATTTGGCTGCATCCCAATTTACAGGGTTAGATTTTACAATTTCTCCTGGATCGGGTGTCCTCAGCTTCCTGTCCTGCACTGCTATATGGTGAACGCCAGGCAGCTGTGTAACATCTGCCGCTGCATTTCCCCTTCATTAGAGAGGTGGGCAAAGTGATATATGTGTGAATTTCCTAAACATCGTGTGTGTTTGTGTGCACTTGTATAAAATTTCAGTTTTAAGGCCCTGCTTGGAGTCTCGGAGATGAAAGGCAGCATGGAGTTGATGCTATCATTATTACAGCGAGACCCTCATATCAATCTGGCATATATAATGTTTCCCAGGCATATAACATTTTTCATTTAAAGAGGCAGCAGAGAGCACATTCCAAGTCAAAGATTTTCCTTTCTGGAAGGTGGTTTCTTCCTCCACGTCCTTGGGAAAATTTTGTCACATTTTTTTACTGGAATGATTATCTTCCTTGAAAAGAATATGTAGAGCTCCTACAAGATTTAATTTTTATGAGTTCTCTAATTCTTTCCAGAAAAAATATTACGCTCCAAGTAATGCTATGGGATGCAGACCCCAAGGAGAAGGCTGCTGGGGGAGGGGGTTCTGAGAGGGCTGCTGAGCCAGGGCCAAGGTCTGAGTTCCTTTTGGTGGAGGTCCTGGTGGTGTGTTGCAGGCTGTGGAGCTCGGGGCAGAGGGAAGAATACTCGTTCGAATTCTGGTTGTGTGCCCTTGGGCATTTAATCTCAGCTCTGAAAATGGGACCACAGTCCCTGCTCTGCCAGATTAAACAAAGTAGTATACTTCAGTGGTTCTCAACTAAGATGACTGTGCCCCCCAGGGAACACTGGACAATGTTTGGAGGTTGCTGGGTGGACCAATGGTTTGTGCTTGACTACTAACCTAAAAGTTGGTGGTTCAAACACACTCAGCAGTGGCTCGGAAGAAAGCCCTGGTAATCTGCTTCCGTAAAGATTACAGCCAAGAAAACCCTATGTTGTAGCTGTTAAGTACCGTCGAGTCTTTTCTGACTCGTAGCAGCTGTATAGGACAGGGTAGAACTTCCCCGTAGGGTTTCCAAGGAGTTGCTGGTGGATTCCAACTGCCGACCTTTTGGTTAGCAGGCAGCTCTTAACCACTGCGCCATCAAGGCTCCAAGAAAACCCTATGGAGCAGTTAAACTCTGTAACACATGCATCAGTATGACTTGGAATTCACTCAATGACAACTGGTTTGGTTTTTTGGTTCTGGAGGCATCTTGGTTGTCACAGCCGAGGGGGAGGTGCTACTGGTGTCTAGTGGGTAGAAGCTAGAGATGTTGTTAAACACCCTACAATGCACAGGGCAGGCCTACAACAAAGAAGTAATCTTTCACAGAACGCCAGTGGGGCCAAGGCTGGGAAACCCTGGTGTACGTGACCGCTTGGCACAGAGTCTTCACTTAATAGATCTCTTTCTTCGGTCTATAATTTCTTCCCCAAGCATCCTTCCTGCTGAGGAAGATATGGAAATTTTAGGTGTTTTCTCAGTTTGTTAACTCTCCCATTCTCTGCAGTGGTGGCACAGTGGTTAAGAGCTCGGCTGTTAACCGAAAGGTTGGCAGTTCGAATCTGCCAGCCGCTCCTTGGAAACCCCATGGGGCAGTTCTCCTGGGAATTGACTCGACGGCAACGGGTTTGGTTTTCGGTCACTTATGTCAAGGCTCATATCCCACTACGTCTGTCCTCTCATTCTTAAAAGTCAAACTTACAGAGAAAATAGAAATTTGATGAGAACTCACTCAACTTTCTGCTCCCAAACTCACTGACCTACTTCATCGATTCCTTTGAGGCAGACACTGATGTTTCCATCCCAAAGTCAGTCTTCTTTGCCAGTGTAGCTCCAATTTTGTTTGGTTGTTTGGAGAAGATGTCTTCATCTCAGAGAAGTGGGCCCAGCCTTGGTCTAGGGGTGACTGCTCAGTCTTAATTTTAGGTATGCGATATATCAAGAAGTTTGCTGGAGGGCTTTTAAAAAATATTGTTTTTTCTTCTAAGAGGGAAGTGCGTGAGGAGAAACTCTCTGCCCTGCACCAACAGATGCTTCCTGACTATAAATTGGTGGAGTAAGAGTGTGAAACTCGGAGCTGCTGCAACTGTCTTGCAACCATGAGGCAAAGATGAAACAAATCATAGGGTTGTTGATTCTGAGTCCTGCCAACACTGAGCTGCCTAACTAATGTTAGCAAAAAGCTACTTTCTGACTTCTAAAATTTGAGTTCAAGTCACAGTCCTGGAGGATATACTGTTACTTGAGCTTGAGAGTTTTTAAACAGATACAGCATCTCCTTTCATTGTTGTTCCAGTGGAATACCTCCTGGATTCTATTCCCATCCATCTCCACAGGGACTTTTCCTCCATTGGTTTCCTTCCTCTCTTCTATATATTTTTTAACCTTTTCCTTTCTATTGGCTTCTTCCTATGAATATTAAGACATTCTCAGCCTTTCTCATCTTAAAAAAAATTATTCAAAAAACCCTTCCTATACTCATCCCTTCCGGGTACTTCCCCACCTTTCACCTTAACTCTCATAGTCAATTCCTGGTAAGTGCTGCCTGTACTGGCTGTCTTCTCCTCACCTCTCACTTGTTCCTCAGCCTTGGCTATCTGGATTCCATCCCTGCCATTCCACTGAAACTTGCCAAGCTCCCTCCCACTTTGTTCCATCCGATAGGCACTTCTCACATCTTATCTTATTGTAGCACTTGGCACAATAGACCAAGTCCTCACTGGCGACACCTTTTCTTCCCTTGGTCTGGTGACACCACGCTCCAGCTGACTTTTAGCCTCTTGTATTGAGTCCCTTCCTCCTGCTCACCTTGTACAGGGTTCTCTTCTGCCCCTTTTCTGCTCCTCTCTGCACCTGCTCCCTGGGAAATCTCTTCCACAGCCCAGAAGCAATTTATCATCCATACATTGCTGCTTCTCAGACCTCTGACTCCAGTCCTGAACTTTCCGTATTTGGAGTGCACATACCCATCTGCTCTTGCACAACTCCACTTGGGTATCTCTCAACAACCTCAATCTTGACATGCTGAACCCTAACTTCAACATCTTCCCTCAAACCCTCATCAGTCAATGGTATCGCCTTTTGCCTCGCTGCCTAAGCCAGACACCTGGAAACCACTGTTGACTTCTTCCTCTCTCTCAGCTTGACTATAATCTTTCATGAAATGCTGTTACATAATATCCTCTAAACATCTCTCTGCTTCCCTGCGTGCCTGATAATCTTTTCCTTAGTTTATTTCTGACAACTCTCTCCTAACTTATCTCCCTGTCTCTATTGTGGCCTGCTCCACCCAATTCTGATTTCTAAAATGCAAATCTGATCAAGTATGCCACTCTCCTGCTAACAGGGCATGTCGATGGCAATGAAGCTGTTCTATATGAAAGTGTAATGGTGGGTCTAGGACATTATGCATTTGTCAAAACCCGTAGGACTGTACAACATAAAGAGTGAATCCTACTGTAAATTACAGACCTTAGTTAATAGTAATGTATCAATATTTCTTCATCATTTGTAGCAAATGTACCACAGGAACACAAGATGTTAGCTAATAGGAGAAATAACGTGCAGAGGGGAGGGATATATAGGAACTCTGTATTTTATGCACAACTTTTCCATAAATGTAAAACTCCTTTAAAAATAAAATGTATTAAAAAATTCTGGAAATGGATAGTGGTGATGGTTGCAAAACATGCCGAATGCAGTTAATGTCACTGAATTACACACTGAAAAATTGTTAAGATGGTAAATGTTTTGTTATATATACTTTACCACAATAAAATTTTTTAAAAAAATGGAATAAAAAGGCATGGTAGCTATTAGGATATGGTCCATACTCATTACCACGGCTTATAAGGCTCTGTCTTCTGGGCATTTCTTCCCTTACACTATCCAAAGTCTCCCTCAGTCGCTCCAGGGGGAGTGCAGGCCTCAGCCTCAACCCTTCCTGGCACCCTTTGCCGCCTCCCTGTACCTTCAACCCACCTCAGCCTGGCTGATTCCACTCACTTCTGAAAACAGATGTCACCTGCCACTAATGAGTCTCCTCTCACCCACCTGCGTGCGTTGGAAGCCCCTTCATATCCCACCTGTCGGTCCTCTCTTGCGGCCCTGAGCACACTGTCTCGGCTTGTTTCTCTACCTGCGTGCATCCCCGTTAAACCGTGAGCTCCATGAAGGCAGTGATAGTGTCGGACATGTTCACCATTTGTAGATGCTTGTTGTAGACGCTTGTGGGGTATTTGAGGAGTGACAAGAATAACAGGATGAATGAGCAATTGGGGACACATCGAGGGTCCTCCATCATACCACAGAGATGACCTCTGTCTCTGCCAGCAGCCAACCTTCTCCCTCCTCCTGCACTTTTTTCTTCTTTACTATGTCCCACTTCCCATCCAGCACCTTCTAAATTCCACATGCATTTTTTTTTGCCCATCTTCATGTATGTTATCTTATCACATTTCATTTAACATATGGTAGTTCGCTGGACCAGTAAGCAATATCGTGATAAATGGAGGAAAGACTGAAGTTGTCAAGGATTTCATTTTACTTGGATCCACAATCAACATCCATGGAAGCAGCAGTCAAGAAGTCAAAAGATGCATTGCACTGGGAAAATCTGCTGCAAAAGACCTCTTTAAAGTGTTCAAAAGCAAAGATGTCACTTTGAGGACTAAGGTGCTCCTGACTCAAGCCATGGTGTTTTTAATCGCCTCCTATGCATGTGAAAGCTGGACGATGAATAAGGAAGACCAAAGAGTTGATGCATTTGAATCATGGTGTTGGGGAAGAATATTGAATATACCATGAACTGCCAAAAGAACGAAAAAATCTGTCTTGGAAAGTACAGCCAGAATGCTCCTTAGAAGCACGGATGATGAGGCTTCGTCTCACATACTTTGGACATGTTATCAGGAGAGATCAGTCCCTGGAGAAGGTCATCATGCTTGGTAAGGTAGAGGGTCAGCAAAAAAGAGGAAGACCCTCAAGGAGATCTATTGACACGGTGGATGCAATAATGGGCTCCAGTATAAAAAGATCATGAGAATGGTGCAGGACAGGGCTGTATTTCGTTCTTTTGTGCATAGGGTCACTTTGAGTCAGAACCAACTCGACGTACCTAACAACGGTTCTATTTTTAGTTTTCCGAGGAACTGACACACTCTTTTCCACAAGGTTGTACCATTTTACTTTCCCACCAGCAATGAATACGGCTACCCATTTCCCCACATCCTCACCAATATTTGTTATTTTCTGTTTTTTTTTTTTTTTATATCTTAGCCGTCTAACTAAGAACCAAACCTGTTACCACTGAGTCGATTCCAACTCATAGCGATCCTATAGGACAGAGTAGGACTTCCCTATAGCCTTTCCAAGGAGTGCCTGGTGGATCTGAACTGCCAACATTTTGGTTACTAGCTGTAGTACTTAACCACTATGCCACCAGCATTTCCTTAACCATCTAGTGGGAGTGAGATGGTATCTCATTGTGTGTGTGGTTTTTAAATAATATTTTATTGTGTTTTAGGTGAAAGTTTACACAGCCAATTAGGTTTCCTTTAACAATTCTTATACAAATTGTTCTGTGCCATTGGTTACAATTTTTACAATGTATCAGCATTCTCATGATTTCCTTTCTGTTTGTTCTGTTTCCATTGATCTAGCTTCCCTTCCCATCCTTGCCTTCTTATCTTTGCTTTTGGATAAATACTGTCTGTTCTCATATAGTTAATTATTTAAGGGGGCACATTACTTACGGGTGATATTGTTTATTTTATATGCCTATTTATATGTGGCTGAAAGGTGACCTGCAGAAATAGCTTCAATTCCAAGTTCAAAGGGTATCTTAGGGCGATAGTCTCAGGGGTTCCTCTAGTCTTTATTGACCCAGTAGATCTAGCCTTTTATAGAAATTTGAGTTTTGTTTTACATTTTTTCCCATTCTATCTGGGACCTTCTATTGTGTCCCTGGTCAGAATGGTTGGTAGTGGTAACCAGGCATCATCTATTTCCTCTGGTCTCTGGTTAGAGGAGGCTGTGGTTTGTGTGGGTTGTAAGTCCTGAGGACTAGTTTCTTCTTTGAGCCTTTGATTTCATTCGTTCTCTTTTGCTCCACATGAGCAGAAACCAATAGCTGTATCTTAGAAGGCCACTCACCAAGCTTTTAAGACCCCAGATGCTACTCACCAAACTAGAATGTAGAACATTATCTTTGTGAACTATGTCATGCCAATTGACTAAACTGTCCCCAGAGACTACGGTTCCAAGACTCTTGACCAAGTAAACCAATCCTGTGAGTTGTATGAATATGTCTAGGAAGACTTCATAACTGTTCCCCCATGTGGTTTGTTATATCTGTGAATATACATGCAGCACACAAACGTGTATATATATGGCTGTAGATGCACCTATACATGCACATGCATTTGCTCACATATGCCTTCCTCTACACATATCTACCTAAGTAATCACATGCATATTTTTTGGTTGTTTTTTACTGTTATTGCAAAATTGCATATATTATACCATTTATCAAAACTGTTCCTTTTTTTGTGTACTACTTAGTGTCTTTATTTACCTTAGTCAAGTTGTGCTGACTTCACCCATATTTGCGATTGCCTTTCCCAACTCGAAAAGTAAGAGTCTACTATCTAGAAAATGATTCCCCCTACCTCTTCTTCCCATTCCCGGTAACCATTAAAGAACTTTGATTTCTCTGTGTATATCTGTTCTTGACTTTTTATAATAGTGGCACCATACAATATTTGTCTTTTTGTGATTGACTTATTTAACTCAGCATAATGTCCTCCAGATTCACCCATGTTCTACGATATTTTGTGAACTCCTCATTATTTTTTATAGTTGCATAGTATTCTATTGTATGCATGTATCACAATTTGTTTATCCATTCATTTGTTGATGGGCACTTAGGTTGTTTCTGTCTTTTTGCTGTTGTGAATAATGCTGCAATGAATATAGGTGTGCATGTGTCTATTCATGTCACTGATTTTTTATCTCTAGGACATGTACCTAGGAGTGGGATTGCTGGATCATAGGTATTTCTAGTTCCAGCTTTTTGAGGAAGCATCATACTGTCTTCCATAGTGGTTGTACCACTTTATAATCCCACCAGCAATGTGTAAGAGTTCCAGTCTTGTACAACCTTGCCAGCATTGTCTTCTTCTTTTTTTTTTAATCATTGCCATTTTTGCAGCGGTGAGATGGTATCTCATTGTAGTTTTTTTTTGCATTTCTCTAATGGCTGATGATTGCAAGCATCTTTTCATGTATTTGTTGGCTGCCTGAATGTTCTCTCTGATAGTGTCTGTTCATGTCCTTTGCCCATTTTTTGTTTGGATTGTTTGTCTTTTTGTTGTTGAGATGTTGAAGTTTTCTATATATTTTAAAGATTAGACCCTTATCAGATATGTTGTTGCCAAAGATTTTTCTCAGTCTATATGTTCTCTTTTTACTCTCTTGGTAAAGTCTTTTCATGAGTATAAGTATTTAATTTTTAGGAGGTCTCAGTTATCTAATTTATCTTCTGTTGTTTTTAGTTTTGTTTGATAGGATGTTTATGTTAAAAATTTGGTCTCCTAGTTTTGACCCTATGTTATCTTCTGGAAACTTTATAGTTTTAACTTTAACATTTAGGTCTTTTATCCATTTTGTGTTAGTTTTTGTGCATGGTGTGAGATATGGATCCTGGTTCATCTTCTGCATATGGATATACAATTTTATCAGCACCATTTGTTAAAGAGACTATTTCTTCCCCATTGAATGGACTTTGACCCTTTGTCAAAAATCAGCTGCCCATAGATGGATGGATTTACTTCTGGGTTCTCAATTCTATTCCATTGGTCTATATGTCTGCCACTGAACCAGTACCAGGCTATTTTGATTACCATGGCTGTTTAGTAAGTTTTGAGATCAAGAAGCGTGAGACCTCCTACTTTGTTCTTCTTCTGTATTACTTTAGCTATTTGGGGCCCCCTTCCTTTCCATGTAAAGTTGGAGATTAGTTTTTCCATTTCATTAAAGAATGTTATTAGGATTTGGATTGGGATTGCATTGTATCTATAGATCACTTTTGATATCCTGACATTTTCACAAGGTGAAGTCTTCCAATCCATGAGCATAGAATGTTTTTCCATTTATGTAGATCTCTTTTAGTTTCTTGCAATAGTGTTTTCTTCATTCTTTTTTCTGATTGTTCCTCTAACAAATTAGTATCAAGGGATTTGTCTTCTATTTCACTGACTCTTTTTTCCATTGATTCAATTTTACTTCTACGTCCTTCCATTGAGTTATCTATTTCTGATATTTTATTGTTAATCTTCTGGATCTATGGTTGTTGTTTTTGTATGGTTTCTAATTGTTTATTTTGTCATTTTGATACTTGTATTGTTTTCCTGAATTCTTCTAGGATTTTGTTTGTATTTTCCTTGATCTCTTTGAGGATCCTATGTATAAGTCTTTTGAACTCCTTATCAAGTAGTTCTGTTACCATTTCTTCCTCAGGAAGGTTTTCTGCCCCTCCCTCTTTTTGCTCACTTGTTTAAGCAATCTTATCCTGTTTTTTCTTATAATTTGCTATTGTCTGCTGTCTTCTAGGCATTAAGATGTTAATTTATTTATTAATATATTTCTTTATTGATTGTATGTATGTTTGTTTTGTGCTGGTTTTTTGTTTTGTATTAATGTATCCAGAGCTTTGTTTCTTCTCTTTCTCTTTAGAATATCTTTCTTCCTTTGTATTATTTTAAATGTTGTTCTTTTGTGGTCCAGTCTATGTGTGACTTTGGTGGTGTGTGTTGGCTGGGTGTGATTTCCTCTCACTAGCGGGTATGGTGAGTCACACCCACGTGCGAGTCCTCTGTGGTTAAGCTTGTATATCTTCCCTTACCAGACTGAGTTGAGGTGGGATAACAGGTTCTTTCCTTGATATCGGGTGACAAGTGCTGGGTGGTCAGGATCCCTCCACAGCCCTTGTGGGACCATGGGGTCCTTCCAGGTTGGTGCTAGTAGTTAGTGTATTCTCTGGAGGTCAAGGCAGGATGTCTGTGAGGAATTGCTATCCAAATGGATGGGGTAGGCCTGCTGTGCATGCACAAATTGGCATCTCAGTAGGTGGTAGGATATCAAGGGGTTTCAATGTACTTGCAGATGGCCTGCAGGAACTATTTGGGTGTGGAATGTGTGACACTGCAGCCTGGCAGACACTGGGTGAGGGCACTAGGTCTCCTGCATGTCTTTTGGCAGAGGTGTACATGACACCTGTCAGAATGTGACTGGTGTTGCTGATGAGGTGATATGTCTGTCTGGCTGGTCACTGGGGGATGGATGGAGGGAGTGTTCTCACCAGTCACTGGGTTTGTTGCTCTATGTGTGCATCACTAGTTGCCAGGTGGTCGGGGTGAAGGTGCACAGGTCACTGGGTGGGTTGCATGGGAACTCTCACAGCCAATTTATGAGTGGCAAGGGTGGAGCAGGAATGAACCTCTGGTCACAGGTCCAACTGCATGAAAGTGTGTGCTGCAGATCACTGGGCAGAGGGAGTGGGAGGGGGCACACTACTGGTCACCAGGAGGGCAAGAAGGAGGAAGGGGGATCATGTTTTCCCTGTCTCTGGCATGGGTACCAGGGAGCTCCCCGCACAGTGCAGCTGGTGATCAGGACCCAGCCCTGACCAAATATGAAGAGAAGGGTCTGTCCAGAGACTGGTTGAGTAGGGGATCTTCAGCCGCCACTCCAAGAATCCTCCAATCTGTCAGCACCACCTACCCAAATGATCAGGGACTACTGCTGGTGAGCAGTTCTGTCTCTATTTTTTGTCATCGTCCCTGTTCTATGGTGGCCTGGATCGCTAGGGTTCTCACCTCCTTTCTGTACTTTCCCTCCTTACATCCAGTTCATGTTCTGCTCACTTTGCATCACTCCAGGTTTGTCTACAGAGTATCTCTGTCTCCTATTAGGGATTCTGTGAAGTTGCCTTCCTGTGCTCCTCACCCAGGAACACTGCTCACTTTGTCTCAAGAAGGCCACGCTGCACTGGGATGGCTGGCAGAGCACCTACAGTCTCTAAGCCTTCTTGTTCACTGTTTTCATTCAGTTTCTCCTTCCCTTTGGTGTTTGATCTAAGTCTTCTTCCTTCTGTTTGCTATTCTGGGTCCCAGGTTGTCATCTGTGTCTGTTTTACTTGGTTTCTCAGTTCTTTGCTGCAGGGGGACTGCATGATGTGTGTAACTAAGCCGCCATCTTGGGCGATCTCCTCTCATTGTAGTTTTGATTTGCATCTCTCTGTCAGTTAATGATGATGAGCACATTTTCATGTGTTAGGTGGCCATTTGAATGTCTTCTTGGGTAAAATGTCCGTTCAAGTTGTTTACCCATTTATGATTGGGTTATTCGTAGTTTTGTTGTAAAAGTTTTATATATATTTTGGTTATTAGATTCTTAACAGATATATGGTTTCTGAAGATATTCTCCCAGTTGGTAGCTTATCTTTTCACTTTGTTAAAGTCTTTTGGTGAACAAAAGTTTTTAATTTTTATGTGGTCCTATTTATTTATTTTGTCTTTTGTTATCTGTGATTTCCACTCCTAGATATATGCCCAAAAGACTTGAAAGCAGAGACTCAAACAGAGACTTGTCCACCAATGTTCATTGCAGCACTATTCACAACAGCCAAAAATGGAAACAACCTAAATGCCCATCAACAGATGAATGGATAAACAAAATGTGGTACATACATACAACAGAATACTACTCAGCCAGTAGGAGAAATGAAGTCTTGATACATGCTACAAAAAGGATGGATCCTGACGACACTGCGCTGAGTGAAATAAGTCAATCACAAAATGATAAATATTGTATGACCTCACTTATATAAAAAGACAAGAAAAAGCAAATGTATAGAGATCAAAGTTTATTAATGGTTACCTGGGTAGTAAGGAGGGTGAAAGGGGTATTAACAGTGGTAGAAAAATCACATTGATTAAGGGTAGAGTTGTACAGCTGATTATTGTAATTGGTGTCAATAAGCTGTACACCAGTAAAAAGTTGAATTGGCTTTTACATATGCACACCCATGCTCATTGCAGCATTATTCACAATAGCAAAAAGATGGAAACAACCTAAGTGCCTATCAACAGATGAATGGATAAACAAATTATGGTACATACACACAATGGAATACTATACAATGATAAAGAACAATGATGAATCCACGAAACATTTCACAGCGTGGATCAATCTGGAAGGCATTCTGCTGAGTGACGTAAGTGAATCGCAAAAGGACAAATATTGTATGATATCACTATTATAAAAACCAAAGAAAAGGTTTACAAGCAGAAAAAAATCTTTGATGATTGTGAGGCAGGGGAGGGATGAGGAAGGGAAATCATTAGAGAGTAGACAAGTGTCAACTTTGGCGAAGGAAAAGACAACACACAATATAGGGGATGTCAGCACAACTTGACCAAAGCAAAGTCATAGAAGCTTCCTAGAACCATCATCACCCTTGAGGGACCAATTTACTGGGGCTGAGCGCTGGGGACCATGGTCTCAGGGCACATCTAGGTCAATTGACATAAAATAGTTCATAAAGAAAATGTACACCCTACTTTGGTGAGTATCATTTGGGACCTTAAAAGCTTGCAAATGGCCGTCCGAGATACATCTATTGGTCCTGTCCTGTCTGGAGCAACGGAGAATGAAGAAAACCAAAGACATAAGCAAAATATTAGTCCAGAGGACTAGTGGGCCACATGAACCACAGCCTCCACCAACCTCAGCCCAGAAGAACTAGATGGTGCCCAGCTACTACAACCGAGCACGCTGACAGGGATCACAATATAGGGTTCTGGACAGAGCGGGAGAAAAATGTAGAACAAAATTCAAATTCACTCACAAAAAAGATCAGACTAACTGGTCTGACAGAGACTGGAGGAACCCCCGAGACTATGGCCCCCAGACACCCCGCTAACTTAGAACTGAAACCACTCCCGAATCCCACCTTTCAGCCAAAGATCGTTGCCTTGTTAGGCGCTGTGGAGTCGGTTCTGACTTATAGCAACCCCATGTACAACAGAACAAAACACTGCCCAGTCCTGCACCACCGTCACAATCGTTTTTATGCTTGAGCCTATTGTTACAGCCACTGTGTCAGACCATCTGGTTGAGGATCTTCCTCTTTTTTGCTGATCCTCTACCTTACCAAGCATGATGTCCTTCTCCAGGGACTGATTCCTCCTGATAACATGTCCAAAGTATGTGAGACATAGTCTCTCAATCCTTGCTTCTAAGGAGTATTCTGGTTGTACTTCTTCCAAGATAGATTTGTTCATTCTTTTGGCAGTCCATGGTATATTCAATATTCTTCGCCAACACCATAAACCAAAGGTGTCAATTCTTCGGTTTTTCTTATTCATCTTCCAGCTTTCGCATGCATATGAAATGACTGAAAACACCATGACTTAGGTCAGGTGTACCTTAGTCTTCAAGGTGACGTCTTTGCTTTTTAACAATCTGAAGAGGTCTTTTGTAGCAGATTTGCCCAATGCAATGCCTCTTTTGATTTCTTGACTGCTGCTTCCATGGGTGTTGATTGTGGATCCAAGTAAAATGAAATCCTTGACAACTTTAATCTTTTCTCCATTTATCATGATGTTGCTTATTGGTCCAGTTGTGAGGATGTTTATTTTCTTTGTGTTAAAGTGTAATCCATACTGAAAGCTGTAATCTTTGATCTTCACCAGTAAGTGCTTCAAGTTCTCTTCACTTTCAGCAAGCAAGGTTGTCTCATCTGCATATCACATGTTAATGAGTCTTCCTCCAGTCCTGATGCCTCGTTCTTCTTCATACAGTCCAGCTTCTCGGATTATTTGCTCAGCATACAGATTGAATAGGTATGGTGAAAGGAAACAACCCTGACACACACCTTTCCTAACTTTAAACCATGCAGTATCCCCTTGTTCTTTTCGAACAACTGCCTCTTGATCTATGTACAGTTGCCTCAGGAGCACAATTAAGTGTTCTGGAATTCCCATTCTTTGCAATATTATCCATAATTTGTTATGATTCACACAGTAGAATGCCTTTGCATAGTCAATAAAACACAAGTAAACATCTTTCTGGTATTCTCTGCTTTCAGCCAGGATCCATCTGACATCAGGTATGATATCCCTGGTTCCACGTCCTCTTCTAAATCCAGCTTCAATTTCTGGCAGTTCCCTGTGGATATACTTCTGCAGCCACTTTTCAATGATCTTCAGCCCAAGATTAAGCAGGCCTATAAAACAAACAATAATGCACGTGAAGAACATGCTTCTTAGTTCAATCACATATACAAGACCAAATGCACAACACCTGCCCAAAAGCAAAGCTAGGAAGGAGGAAGGGGCAGGAAAACTGGACGAATGGACATGGGGAGCCTGGGGTGGAAAGGCAAAGGATGAGCGTGGTGACACAATGCAGGGATTGCCACCAATGACACAAAACTATTTGTGTATAAATTTTTGAATGATAAACTAATTTGCACTGTAAACTTTTACCTAAAGCACAATAAAATTTAAAAAAAAGTTGAATTAGCTAAAGTTGTGTGATATATTTACAACAATGACAAAAACAAAACAAAACAAAAGAGTAGCTGCTGAGACTTTATGTACAACCAGACACCTCAGGGACTATGGCTCCTTGGTTTGGAGGTTTAAGGTTATGGTTTCACGTGACATCCCAGTTAACCGGACTAATAGCGTGGTTAGTGCTTCTGTTCTAGCTCCGAGTTTGTTGTGTAGTGCCTGGAGTCCTAACAGCTTGCAAGCGGCCATCCAAGGCACAACAATTGTTCTCTATTAACCTGGAGCAACAAAGAAAGAAGGAGAGTCAGGAATAGGAGGAAGATATGGAATGTGTGGCTAATTGCCTCCACGAACAACTGCCTCCTTTATCATGAGACCAGAAGAACTGAATGGTGCCCAGCTACCATTACTGAACATTTTGATCAAAGATTCCATAGAAGAATCCTTATCAAAAAGGGGAAAATGCAGAATAGAATTTCAAATTCTCATGGACTACAGACATTCTGGAGCCATGGAAGCTGGATGAACCCTTGAAGCTATTGCCCTGAGATTATCTTTAAACTTTAAACCAAAAATATCTCCTGAAACCTTCTTAAAACCAAATAATAGTTTAGCTTAACTAGTAAAAAATGTCTACCTTGAGCATTATGCTCTTCTAAGAACTATCTATGTGGGATCAGGTTGACTACAGCAACTCGAAAGATTAGGGAACACCGAGTTTATGTTAGTGCGGGAGAAACAACTCGGAAAAGGAGGGTGAGAATGTTTGTACAACTTGAAGAATGTCATCAATGTCACGGAATTTTACATGTAGAAATTGTTGAATTAGCGTATCTTTTGCTATGTATATTCTCAACAACAACATCAAAATAAATAAAATTTAGAAAAAATGTATTTAATAAACATTAAGCAGCATTATTACTTTCATTATAGAGATAAGGTTCAGAGAGGTTAAGTACATTTCTAGAGGTCACACAGCTGAAAAATGGCAGAGCCAGAATTTGAATGCTTTACCGTAAGCCCTGTGTCCTTCCACCCCAATGATCTTGCATGAATGCTTTATAGAGTCGTTTCATTTACAGTATTGTTTAACTTTTCATGTGAATTCATTTATATTGCTAACTCAAGTATTGAGGCAGGGGCCAGGTTTTTTTTTCAACTGGTAGGGGGAAAGGATTAAAACAAGAGGTTAGTGTGGAGGACATTCTGCCATAGATGTCCTACAGAGAGGGATTGATGCAGAGGGAACTGCTTTGGCTAGTGAAGGCGTCCTGGAGGCTGAGAGCGGGTTAGTGCCGGAGGACTGGGAGTGCAGAAGCTGGAGGAGGCACAGGACAGAGAGGCAAGATTAGGGTCAGATGGTAGTTTCAGGGTACTAAGTGGGTTGTCAGGGCCACTGAGTTGCACGATTCCAAGAGGCACTTTTCACTCTGTTCTTCTATGCACAACCTGAATAGCTGGATGTGGTGATCTGGTTGGGAGGCGAGAGGGGTACCGGGTGGGTTGAGGGAAGGTAGGCTCAAAGGGAACCCAGAGGAGAATTGAAAGATGGGCAGGGAGCTTAGGAAAGGCCCTGCACTGGGGTGAGCAGAGGACTAGGAGGTGGAGGGGGGATGGCCAGTCTGGGAAAATCGAGCTTGCATGAGCTTGTGTCCTGATGGCAGTAGAGTAGGCTGTAGGAGTTGTCTTTCCAATATGTAACATGATACTGGGGTGCCTGCTGGTCAGCACCCAGCAAATGAAGGTGATGCATTGCCTGTGCATTGCCTCATCATCCCCATTCCAGTGGTGGTGGGCATACCACACTCCACTGGGGAGGGAAGCTGGACAAGATGGCCTTGGAGATCACGCTGAGCATCACTGGGTGTATGACTCTAGGCAACCATGGAAAGCCCTAACTAACCGGAGTGGTCAAGGTGGAAGGAAGACCCGTGGTTTCTGGAGACAGAGATGACAAGGGTGAAGGAGATGTGTGGAAGACAGGGCACTCTCTAAAAATGTATCTTTTGAGTAAATACATGATGCCCTGATACGAAGGGTTGTGGGCAGCACGGAGAAAGTGAACATAGTCATCATTTCCCTTTTTCTGGTGGTTAATGGAGGGGGGCTCCACTTAAGTGGAATTTAACAGAATCAACTTGGCCTTCTACCCTGACCCATACTATTGAATTTCCATTTGATATAAAGCTTCTGTTCCAGATGGTCTTATTGGTCTCCTTGGAAATGAAATTAAGGCCTCTTAGAAACCTAAATTTGAGGTTCTAGAAATATTCTTTTCCGTAGTTCTGAACACCTAACACTATTTATCTCTCTGTTTAGGAACCCATCAGAGATGGCTATTTCATTCTCCTTTCAGAAGAGGCAGCAAGAGGACACACTTTCCTTTTTCCTAATTTCCCTTAGAAGAAAATGACATTCGCTTATACAGTTCTATTTTTTTTCCTCTTGGTTTTTAATTATAAAAAGCTTCTAGCAGCTGATTTATTATATAGGAAACAAATTGTGTCTTTGAGACCCACTGCACTGTAATTACTTGAGTTAGCACTGCAGATATCTATGCAGGGGCCAGCAGTCAATTTTGAGTCAGAATAGATAATACACGGACTGCTATTAAGTTTAATGTAGATTAATGTGAGTTGCTTCCCTTTGCACGTATGTATGCAGGTACCAATAATTAAGATTAATTTCCACTAGACAGAATGGCCTTCACTGTGCACAGTGCCAGAAAATGCCTCTTTAATAGCTGTTAATTGGATATATTTGCTTCGATGGTGAAATCCTGATTAGTCTTGTTACCCTAAAAACTGCCCCCCAGCTCTCCCCCGCCCACTCTTTAAGACAAAAAGAGATTGACAATCACAGAGTCAGAGAGAGGTTTGGAGGTGGTGAACTCTTTATATCTCTCTCCCCCTTTAATACCCATCCCATGCACTCTATTCTTGAGTGAATCACCCATAGCAGCTTGTATATGCTTGTACTTTATTTCAATGTTCATTCTTAAAGTTATCACTGTGAGGCAGAACGTACTACCCTTTTTTTAAGAATGAGGAAATTGAGAGACTTAGTTACATAGTGCTGCTATAACATAAATACCACAAGTGGGTAGCTTTAAAGAACAGAACGTAATTTTCCCACAGTTCAGGAGGCTAGAAGTTTGGATTCAAGGTGTGTGGCTCTAGAGGGAGGGCCTTCTTTGTCTGTTTCAGCTTCTTGCAGCTGCCAGCAATCTTTGGCGTTCCTGGGCTTGTACATGTATTGGTTTCCTTCATTTGTCTTCCCCTTCTTAACCAGCCCCATGCCTCTGTGTCTATTCTGCTCTTTTTTTTATAGCTCAGAAGTAATTAGGTTTGGGACCCACCTTACTGATATGTTAATCAGAACTACTGATGTGACCTCATTAACATGACACAAGAAAACCTCTATTTCCAAACAGGGTCATATTTACAGGTAGAGGGGTTAGGAATTCAACACATATTTTGGAGGGACACCATTCAATCCATAGTATTGAGGTTCAGAAATGTTAAGCCATTTACACAAAGTCATAAGCTCGAAAACAAAAGAAGGGAGATTCCAGTCTAGCTACTGTCTAAAAAAACATATAAAGTATTTTAAACATTGGAGAGATGGGCCATTATATTATCACCACTGATGTTATTTTCTGTTTTCCTGTTTCTCTGCAGGAGCCCTGGTGGCACAGTGGTTAAGCATTCGACTGCTAACTGAAAGGTTGGAGGTTCAAATCCACCAGCCACTCCATGGGAGAAAGATGTGGCAGTCTGCTTCCGTCAAGATTAACCAAAAAACCGAAACAATTGTCATCAAGTCGATTCTAACTCATAGTGACCCTACAGGACAGAGTATAACTGCCCCATAGGGTTTCTAAGGAGCGGCTGGTGGATTCAAACTGCCAACGTTTTGGTTAGCAGCCGAGCCCTTAACCACTGTGCCACCAGGGCTCCCTGTAAAGATTACAGCCTTGGAAACCCTATAGGGTAGTTCTACTCTGTCCTGTAGGGTTGCTATGAGTCGGAATCAACTCGACAGCAACAGGTTTTAATTTCTCTGCCATTCTTACAACCTAAACTGGAGAGCCATTTTCTCCACCTTCTCTGTGTCTCTCTACATTACAATTTCCCCTTCTCTCTGTACCGAATGGTTCAAGGCCAATTAAAAAGAAAATGGAAATTCTCAGAATTGGTCTGAAGCACCAGGCCATGCCCAGCTGGTTCCTCAACAGGTCTAAAAGGCTGGTTTATGCCAGGTAAGGTTGTGAAATGATAACAGTTCTAGAAATATTTTTTACTTCTCCGTTGCAGGAATTCAACTCACAATTCTCATTCTACAATGGGAGCTTCCTTTCATATATTTTCATATTTTTCACATAGCATAGGTACGCATAAAAGGAAACAATTCCTGACAACAATAATCCATTGCCAGCTTCTATTGGCTAACTTGGGTGGTGAAGGGATGAGGTTGAGGAGGCACTAAGTTGATCTCAGGAGTAGGAGAGACGTCTCCTAGATGAACTTTGCCTCTTAGTTTTGCTCCAGGTTGGTGGAGCTTTTAGAAGACCTGAGGTGTGGTTTCGGGTGCCCAGTGGGTGCTTGCTGCTCTAGCGGGGCTCAGTGGAAGGACTGTGTGCTTGGCTCTCTGGGAGAGCTGAGTTTGACTCTTCCATCTACCATGGATGAGCTGAATGACCTTGGTCAGGTTAGTCAACCACTCTGAGTCTCTGTTCCTTTTCCTAGAATGCCACCAGATTCACAGGGATCTTTGCAGAGAGGAAATGAGATAATCAAGAGTGCCAACAAAAACGAGAAAAATCCTCAATGAGGTGGATGGACCAATAGCCGCACTTACAGATTCAAACATACCAATGATCATGAAGATGGCACAGGACCGGACATCGCTTGCTTCTGTTGTACACGGGGTCGTCATGAGTTGGAGTCCACTGGATGGCAACCAACAACATGTTAAGTTCTTGACGCAGGATTTGGCACTTCGCATGAATATCACTTCTTTTTCCATTTCTAGGATCTGTGGCCCTACTGAAAGGTTTAAGGAAAGGGAACAGCCTTCACAATATTTTTCCCCCTTGGGGGAGATGAATTTAAACTGACACCACTGAACAGGAAAAAAAAAAAAAAATCTTTCTAGGTATCTTTTGGGAAAATCATCCAAATCCTTTGTCATTTGTAAAATCAGAAAGTCATAGTCAGTCAGTGGGGCGCCACTGGCATTTTGAATGGGCAATTCATCATTGTGTGGGACTCTCTTGCACAATACAGCACGTATAGCTTAACCTGCCCTGCCCACTAATTGCCCACAGCACCTTCAGTCATTGTGATAACACATTGTCACATTTCTGAGCATCCCCTGGGAGACACTACACCCACTCAGACATTTGCACTCTAGTTGAGAACCACTGGCTGAATTCTATAGTTCTGATATTCCTTATTTGGGAGGTGCAAAGAGTTAACATGCTGGATTGCTAACTAAAAGGTTGGCAGTTCAAGCTCACTCAGAGGTGCCTTGGAAGAATAGCCTGGCAGTCTGCTTCCAAGAAATCAGCCATTGAAAACCCCTCTGGAGCACAGTTCTGCTCTGACACACGTGGGGTCGCTATGAGTAGGAACTGACTCAATGGAAACTGGTTTAATATTTCTCATTGGCACCCTGTACCCTTTCCCCAGAGTGTGGGGATGCCACAAGTCAGGTTAGCCTTCCCTTACCCACAGTCCAAGGAGGTCACCCATGAGCAAGACCTTGGTGTGGAGCAGACAGTCCCCTCCCCAGGCTTTCAGGACAGGGATAGCCACCAAACTTCCTTCTGCATCACTGGACAGTCCATTCTCAGCAGTGCTGGCCAAGGAGTCATGTGGGTGGGAAGAGGTTAGATGCCCTGTCCCTTCACCTGATGCTCTGTCCCTGTGGGGCTCTGAGTTGGAAGGAGGGATTTCAGTCTTGTGCTCCTTCTGCGCAGTATCTCATAGGCTGGCTGGCCCCTTTGGCCAGGAATTTAAAGAAAATTTGAAAAAAAAAATATTGTTGAAATTTAGTTAGCAGGGTATGAGTTGGGGGGTAAGCCCTGGTGGTACAGTGGTTAAGCGCTCAGCTGGTAACCAAAAGGTCAGAGGTTCAAACTCACCAGCCGCTCCAAGAGAGAAAGATGTGGCAGTCTGCTTTCATAAAGATTACAGCCTTGGAAACCCTGTGGGGCAGTTCTACTCTGTCCTATAGGGTCACTATGAGTCGGAATCAACTCGACGGCAATGGTTTTGTTTGTTTGTTTTATCACTATATATTGTCCATCTTTATCTCTTCTAACAGACTTTATGTTAAAGTCTATTTTGTCTGATATTAATATTGCCACCCTAGCTGTCTTGTGATTATTATTTACATGAAATATTTTTTCCATCCTTTCACTTTCAACCTATATGTATCCTTGGGTTTAAGGTATATCTCTTGCAAACAGCATATAGTTGGATCATGCTTTTTTATCCATTCTGCCACTGTCTGCCCTTTGATGGGAGCATTTAGTCCATTTACATTCACTGTAATTACTGATAAGATGTGGCTTACTTCTGTCATTTTGTTGTTTTTTGTGTGTCTTAAGCCTTCTCTGTCTCTGTCATTTAGTACTGCTTGCTTTGGTGTTTTGTTGGTTTATTTCAGTGAGCCATTTTAGTTCCCTTCTCCTTTCCTTTTATGTATGTTTCTTACATATTTTCTTAGTGTTTACTATAAATATTACATTTAAGAGCTTGTATTTATAACATTCTAGTGTAAGTTGGTACCAGCTTAACTTCAGTAACGTACAAGAAATTCTATATCTATACCATTCCTCTTCCTTCACCTTTTGTTGTTCTTATCACTAATTATGTCTTTATATTTCATGTGTCATAATTTTGTCCTTGCCTTTTCAATATTTGTTATGAAAAAAAATAAAGGACAAAACATCTAGAATTATCAAGCATCAACCTTTTTACTAGCCCTTATACTTGTTAATGCACTTCCCTTTATTAGGGATCTTTCTTTTTATATATAACTCTGAATTACTTTCTAGTGTCTTTTCCCTTCCATGTACAGAACTCCCATTAGTATTTTTTGTAGGGCTGGTCTGGTGAATATGAACTCTCTTAGCTTCTGTTTGTCTAGGAATGATTTAATTTCACCCTCATTCTTGAAGGATAGTTTCACTGGGTATAGTATTCTTAGATGACAGTTTTTGTTTATTTCAGCACTTTAAATATGTAATTCTATCGTCTTCTGGCCTCCAGTGTTTCTGAGGAAAAACTGACACTGAATCTTGTTGGGGATGCTTTGTATGTGACTGTTTGCTTCTCTCTCACTGCTTTCAGGATTCTCTTTTTATCTTTACTTTTTGAGAGCCTAATGATGATGTGTCTTGGTGTAGATCTCTGTGGGTTTATCCTGCCTGGGGTCTTTGAGCTTCTTGAATTTTTAGATTCATGTCTTTCATTAGACTGGGGAAATTTTCCATCATTCTTTCTTCAGATATTCTTTTTGTCCCTTTCTCTCTCTCATCTCCTTCTGGAATTCCCATGATGCATATATTAGGTCTATTGCTGTTGTCCCACAATTCCATTAAACTGTGCTCAGCCTTCTTGAGCCTCTGTTCTTGTTGCTCTTCAGCATCTGTAATTTTAATTGTCTTATCCTCTAATTCATTGATTCTTTCTTCTGCCTGATTAAATCTGTTGGTCTTTCTATTGTGTTTCTCACTTTAGTTATTGTCCCTTTCAGTTGCAGTCTCTCTTTTTTTAGATCCTCATTTTGTTCTTGCACTGTTTTCCTTATTTCTTTTAGCTCTTTGTCTTTGTCTTCCCTTAGTTCTTTAATTATCTTCAGTGTTGTTTTATTATATTCTTCCATTTTTTTCATTATTTGGTCATCCCTAGATGCTCTTTCACTCCCTTTGTTGTGTTCATTTGGATGGGCCACTGTTTCTCTGCTCTTTGTGTGTCTTGTGATTTTTTGTTGGGGTATTGGAATTTTTGAGGGTGTTAACTTTCTCAGTTTTCCCCAGTATTTGGTGTTTTTGCCTGCACTACTTTCTGCAGGGAACTCTTAGATTGGCAGAGCCTTTGCCTTTGCTTACCATTTCTTCTCCCTCTTTGTGATAGCTCCTTTTCCCTCCCTGCTTTATTTGACGTTCAAAAGTTCCAGATCTCATCTTTCAACTTTCAATCTCTCCCAAACACACCAGAGAAGACACTCTGCTCAGCCTGTCCACCAGCAGGCACCACAACTTAGGCGAGACATAGTGTACTAATCAATCTGTCCACCAGAGGGTGCAGTCCCCTCTCTGGTTATTACTCTCTTCCCTTCTTTGTTTCTGCAATCATGTCAGAAAACCCACACCCAGCCAGCCCCCTGTGGGGGTAGGTGTTGTCCTCCGGTTTTGCCTGGAGGTTCGTTCCCTGTCCTGCAGGGGCTCCTTATATCTGAGCTTGCATCTCATTGATTTTATCATGATGGGGTGACTGCGCACTCACCTGCCATTGCACATAGGATGGGCTTGGGCTTGGTCAGGCAGGCATGCTCATGCTTGGCTGGGCTTTAACTGCATATGGCCCGAGCACCCCCAGTCAAGGATGTGCTCGTGCAATCTTGCTGGAGTGAATATGTACAGGTCTGACCTTTTAAAGAACTAATACGGAGGTTTCTCTTGCTAATAGGACCACACTGACAAAGATGAACATGTACATACCCACTTTTGGCAGAAGACACTGGAATCAGAGGTCTGCACATGGACAAAGAACCTGGCAACAAAACTCAACATTTCAAGGTGTTAACATTTAGGACAGGAAGGACACATTAGTGAGTGATATATATACACACACACACACACACACATATAATGTAGTATTATATATAATGTACATAATATGTGAATGTAGTATGCATGGAGATACCTTGGAATCAACTGTGTATAGAATACCTCTGATGGATTTGGGCAAAACAGATGGAAATATCAAGTATTATGAATTGAATTGTGTTCCTCAAATATGTGTTGGAATCCTAACCCTTTGTGATGGTCAAGGTTGTGTGTCAACTTGGCTGGACCATGACTCTCAGTGGTTTGGCAGTTGTGAGGTCGTTTGGCAGTCGTATGATCATGTGATCACTTCCATGATGAGATCTGATATAATGTGATCACCTCTATGATGAGATCTGCTGTGAGTAGCCAGTTAGTTGAAAGGGAGGTTCCTTGGGCAGGTAGCCTGCATCGATTATCAATGGACATTCTGGCAAGGCTCATGGGCTTTTGCTTGCTTTGGATCCTGCAGCTGGCTCCTGTTCATCTGACCTCTGGTTCTTGGGACTTGAGCTAGCAGCTTACCTGCAGTCTTGTCTGCCGATCTTGGGATTTGTCAATTCTCACAATCTGGAGCAAGAGCCCTGCTCTCTGACCTGCTGATCTTGGGTTCACCAGCCCCTGTGGCTATGTAAATCAGGAGAAGCCTCTGTCCTGACCCATTGACTTGGGACATTCCAGCCTTTACAACCATGTGAGCCATTTCCTTGCTATAAATCTCTCTGTATATATATTTATGTGCTTTACTGGTTTTGTTTTTCTAGAGAACCCAACCTAAGACACCCCTATACCTGTGGATGTAATGTCATTTGGGAATAGGGTTTTCTTTATTATACTAATGAGACCATAGTAGTGTAAGGCGTGCCCTAAACCTTCACTTCTGAGTTACAAAAAAGAGAAGATTAGACACAGAAGCAAGCAAGCATAAATGGTGGTGGTGGTGGGGTAGGTAGATGCCATGTGAAAATCACCGAGGAACCCAGGAACACTGGGGCTACAGATCCTGAGACAAGGATCTACCCTCAGAACTGACAGAATCTCAAAGATCTATCACCCCTATAGCTGTGCCCTGAACTCAGATTTCTAGCCTCCTAAACTGTGAGATCCATGGAAACAGCAGTCAAGAAATCAAAAGATGCATTGCATTAGGCAAATCTGCTGCAAAAGACCTCTTTAAATTGCTGAAAAGCAAAGACGTCACCTTGAAAACTAAGGTGCACCTGACCCAAGCCATGGTGTTTTGAATCGCCTCATATGCATTTGAAAGCTGGACAATGAATAAGGAGGACCGAGAAAGAATCTACGGGTTTGAATTATGGTGTTGGTGAAGAATATTGAATGTACCATGGACTGCTAAAAGAATGAACAAATCTATCTTGGAAGAAGTACAACCAGAATGGTCCTTAAAAGCAAGGGTGGTGAGACTACATCTCACATACTTTGGACATGTTATCAAGAGGGATCTGTCCCTGGAGGACATCATGCTTGGCAAAGTAGAGGGTCAGTGAAAAAGGCAGACCCTCAGTGAGATAGATTGACACAGCGGCTGCAACAATGGGCTCAAACACAACGATTGTGAGGATGGCGCAGGACCAGGCAGTGTTTTGTTCTGTTGTACGTAGGGTCGCTATGAGCAGGAACTGACTTGACGGCACCTAACAACAACAAACTGTGAGAAAATCAATTTCTGTTCTCTAAGGACACCCCCTTGTGTTATTTTATAGCAGCACTAAGAAACTAAGACAACCAAGTAAGATTGTATGTGGTGGTGGGGGTGGTGGAGGGGTGGGACCTGAGTGGGGCCCAAGAGATTAACTGCAGTGAGACATGAGTAAAAATAACTAGACAACTGTGTGAAGCAAAGTGCTGGTGGCCTGTGTGATGACCTCTCAGACTGGAATAACCCGACAAACCATGGGGGCCTAGTGCGGCCTTCTTAGCGGTGTCCACTATACAATTGCGAATCGTGGGAACGATTGAAAACCAAATGTATGCCCTGGGCTTCCTGGCATGGGTGGGTGTTAGCCTGCCCATGTGGAGCTCATGCTTATATCTGGGAGCACTGGTGAGGTGGACAACAGCTCACTCAACAGCTACTGAGGCTGTCATTGCTGTCAGGGTTGGCCTTCATTTCATTCCGTTAGTAAGGGGGCAAGCGGCATACTGGCATTACTGCTTTGCCTGGGATAGCTGAGATGGAAAGATAAGTGGATGGAAGGACAGGTGGATAGAGGAGAAATGGATAAGAGGAATGAAGAAGCAAGGAGAAAAGAAAAAGATAGAGGGAAACCAAAGTAGAAAATTGAATCAGAAGGGCTCTGTGCAGCTGTGAATCTCATGCTCAAGAATGGAACTGCAGAGACACAGACAAGCCAGATTAGCAAGGACCAAAGGGGGTTTCATAAAGAAAACACCCCAGAAAACTCTTCACCACATTGGATATGTGCTGGTGAGTGATCAAAGCCAACACAGGGAGACATGCATAAAGCAAACTTGGGTGCAGTTTCAAATCTCTTGAAAATGCTTCAAGAAGGTCGTTTTAACACAAATTAAAAGGAACATTTCTTTTCATTCTGTTCAATAATTACATGGAACATGAGGTGGTTATGGATCGGAATTATTACTGGAACTAATGGATGAAATTTACATGGAGGCAGGTTTAGGAGGAAATTTATCATTAGAAGACGGATCAGCTAGGAGGCAGACTTTCTCTTGACATCTGGAGCTCCTGGTCATTGAAAATGACCTGTCAGCCAGGCGATGAAAGTGATTCCTGCATTGGAGCAGTGGTTGGACCAGAAGACCTCTCAATTCTCTTTTTAAGTCCTAGGTTTTATGTTTCTGGAATCAAGAAGGACTTAGATAAATTCTTATGTGGCAGACCCCATTATAAGCTCTTCTTGGAAGCCAGAAATCAAGTATAATACAAATTGTGGAATAATGTTGAGGAGGAGGAAGGGAAGCAGAGAGGGACAAAAGGATACCAACACACATTGAGCTGTGCTGATGTTTATGTGGTCTCATTTAATCTTCACAGAAGACCTGTGAGGTAGGTGTGACTAGCTTTGCTTTTACAGATGAGCAAACAGATGCTCAGAGAGGTTGAGTGACTTGTCTGAGTGACACAGCTAGTTAGTTAGCACAGATGGGATTTTGTCTAGACTGTCTGAAGTCCAAGCTCTTCTGCTTTGTCATTACACCTCCCAAATGAGCCCTTCCCTGGTATTATCCTGCTGTCCAACACAGCTCTTGCCACATGGCCCTTGTGTTTGAAGTGGCATGACCTGCCTTACTTTCTCCCATGATTTTAAGGAATGCTCACCTCACGGCAGGAGGGTATGGTGGTTAGTGAAATGGAGAAGTAAACATGCATGGAGCTGTTCCCCTTCTGCCCAGCTGCAAAATGGGTACAACTCTCTCCCACTTATCCCTTCAGCAACAACAACAACCACAAAACTCCTTGCCATTGAGTCAATTCCAACTCATAGCAACCCTACAGGATAGCGTAGAACTGCCCCATAGGGTTTCCAAGGCATGGCTGGTGGATTCCAACGGCTGTCCTTTTGGTTAGCAGCCGAGCTCTTCACTGCTGCGCCCCAAGACTCCTCATATATCACCCCCAAAATGGTGATTGAGTGACCCTCTACTACCTGTAACTTCTTGGTAAGGTATTTCGACTTAGAAGTCAGGAAACAAGATTCTTGTTCCTGGGCCCGTTTTTATTCTCTCTGAGCCTTAGTTGCTTTATTTATAAAAGGAAGGGGAAAAAGAAAAAGTGAAATCACCTCTAAGGTCTTTCAAATTATACATATTTGCTATATATATATATATATATAATATATATATATGCAGTTGCCGTTGAGTCAGTTCACACATGGTGACTTCATATCTATCAGAATAGAACTGTGCTCCATGAGGTTTTCAATGGCTAATTTTTCAGAAGTAGATTGCCAGGGCTTTCTTCTGAGGCACCTCTAGGTGGGCCTGAACTTCCAACCTTTTGGTTAGTAGCAGAGCGCATTAACTATTTGCACCACCCAGGGACTCCATATAGTATATAAAAATTATACATAAATTACATACATATTTAAATATACTTACGTTAATACTTAAATCAACTTCTGCTTATCTACATTAACATCAGGAACAGCACTTGTCCAATAACTCAAAAACAGAAAACAGTTTAAAGTCGATTTGGAGCACATTGTTTAGTGATCCCGCTGCAGATTTCCTTCAAATGATAAAATAAAATTCTATTTTCTTACAGCATCCTGATTAGTTGGTCAAAGTAAGCAGCCCAGGAGTGTTGAAGGAAATTTACAAAATCATCATCAGAATAATGGCCGTTAGCCAACGACAGCCACAAGTTTGTGGGAGCTCTGTTGTCAGACAAACCTGGCTTAGGGTTCTGACTCTCGCATCCTCTCAGGGAGGTTACTTAACTTCTCTGAGCCTCAGTTTGCTCGCTGGAAATCAGGGCTAAGTGGCGACCTCACAGGATTGGTGAGGCTGAGAGTTGCACTCTGCCTGGCACAGGTTGGCACCCCAAACATGGCCTTTCATGTTCCTTCACATCCCTGCCCTCAAGGTCACGGTCAG
The DNA here is from genome assembly GCF_000243295.1 of Trichechus manatus latirostris. Lineage (NCBI taxonomy): Eukaryota > Metazoa > Chordata > Mammalia > Sirenia > Trichechidae > Trichechus > Trichechus manatus. The sequence goes on from NW_004444191.1 coordinate 346,979, forward strand.
TGTCTCTTCTCTTGCGTTGGCCCGCTGAACGGAAGTACAAAAAGGCATTTGATGATCATCTGCATGAGGGGCGAGATCAGCTTGACTGTGGATGAAAGTCCCTGAAATGTGACCTCTGGAAAAGCCGTTCCTTTTTGCTTTTAACCATGGCAGAAGGGTTTTGGGGATTTCTGCTGCCCCTGTAAACGAGCCCCCGGCCACCAACCTCCTTCCTTCTCTCCTGCTGGGGCAGCCATGGCTCCTGAAGCGCCTGCACGCCAGCTCCCCAGCCAGGAGGGGGTTAAAAGCAACATTTGCAGATAAAGAGGTAAACATATTTACATTGCTCTCTTCACACTTTATGCATATGTCACGCAGTGAGTAGTTCTAGAGGTCTGTTTGTCCTCTCTCTCCGGAATTTCTACAGTCTGGAGGACACACAATCTCTATAAAGTGACTTATTGAAATAGAAGCAGATTGGTAAAACCTTTTCCCTCTTACGAACTGTGAAGAATGATCCTCTAAATGAAATCAGGAAGGAACTGGACAGAATCTTGTTTAATGGTCTGACAAAATGAATCACAACGATTCCAGACATCCATCACTGCTAAAAGGGAACCACAAATGATCTGTGAGCCACTATATATTGATTACCCATGGAGCACAAGTGTCGGATTTAATGTTCACACACCATAGAGAGACGGCGGGGACAGATGGTGCCTTAACTCTTCTTTGATAGATTTTAATGGTGAAATATTGATTTCTATCTGGCCAAGGCCTGCTGTTAGGGGCCAAAGTCATTTGTTGGGTATTGCCGGACACCCGGTCGGCCCGGCGTAATCAATCATTTTTGGCAAGGCAGGTGAAAATCGGGGACAAGCACCTTGGAACCCAAACTGCAGCGTGATGTGTCTGCGCCCAGCCGCCTCGAGAAAGAGAGAGAGAGAGGATTCCGGGAGAGTGTGCTTGTAAAGAATTATTAATGATAAGACATGTTTACCGAGGAGAGTCGCAGCGAATCAGAGCTGACATGAAATAGTCTGGGAGCCTCGTGGAGAAAATGAGCGTCTTGCTAAAAGGGACTATATTTTATTTAAACATCCTTCTAAGGCTGAGGACTCAGGTAATCTGTTGTGTTACAAGCCACTGGCTGTTCTTGCCATCCAGAGCGATAACACTGTGCGCTAATAGGAACACATCAATCACTATCAGGCTGCAATTCCAGTGGTGTCTCGTCCTCCCAGCTCCTCTTTAAGCTCCTTAATAATGGTGATAACATAGTTCGGGGGCTGCTGAGAGGGGCTCTCCCCTCTGAGGGTCATATTCATAAAGTGAGCAGCTTGCTTGCCAAGTCAGCACCCAGGGAAATGGATCTCGCGTTCAGGGAGAGAGGGAGGGGCACTGAGTGGCTGGGGAGCGCTGGAATCCAACAGGAGACTTTTCTGTCATCTGTTGGCCCCTGGGTTCTATGATGTCACTCCTGCCTCCTTGCTCAGGAAGGGGTGTGAGTGTGTTATGCGTAATTATCAATAACAAGACTCAGCTCCTGGGGCAGCTTACAAAATGTTTTTGAAGGCAACTCCCCAGTGGAGCCCCCGCAATGTGTTTTGAGGGATGACACCTCATGGGATAAGTGTGTGGCTTCCCAAGAAGACTGGGAGGGGAGTATGTCTGGCAGGTGTGCGGGCAGGGGTGTCTTCCAGGCCTTTGCAGCTCTGTGTCAGCCTCTAACCCCTCACCCACAGGGTTTTGCCTGTTTGACTTCCCAGTGGGCTGTGAGCTCCTGGAGGATGGCACTTGTGTCCCATTAATCTTCGCATCCTCAGTACCCTAGAACATGGCCTTCGGACGCGCCAGACACTCAGTCTATGGATATGGCTGAACGCTGAAGTGCAGGCGTTTGTGTTAAAATCAGCTGTGCAGCTTTGCAGGCCACCTTCTGAGTGTTCGCATAAATAGGTGTGTATTGTGTGTGAATGCACACGTTGGTAAAAGAATGCACTGACCTTATAAAGACATGTAACACATCTGGCGTTCATTTATACGACTTACTTGGGTCCAAATTCCGTCCCACCACTTACTTAAGGGCAAGTTCCTTAAAACTCTGGGTCTCAGTTACCTCATCTGTAAGAGGAGGGTAAACAACAATGCCTGTGTTTTGAGGACTGCAGGAGTTAGGGAATGTGAGCGTTTACAATGGTATTGGTATACGAGAAAAAACAAAAAACAAACAAACCCATCGTCAAGTCAATTCCAACTCAGCGACCCTAGACGACAGAGTAGAACTGCCCCGAAGGGTTTCCAAGGAGCTCTGGTGGATTCAAAACTGCTGACCTTTTGCTTAGCAGCTGTAGCACTTAACCATTACACCACCAGGGCTCCTGGTATTCAGTAAGTACAACTTTTATCTTATGCATTTATATTCACATTATAGCTTTAGCCATGGCATTTTGTTAAAAATCTTTATGTAAATAAACATGTAGATGTACCAAAGCCGTTGTAGGGTTGGCCTTAGGGGCCCCAGCAAACATTTGCCTTGTTGCCTGTGATGCAGCAAGCCTGCACTGCGAGCAGGTGTTTGGTGCTGGTTTGGTACGTGTGACAGGTATTCTGTTTCACTGTAAATTCAGCTACTCTCAAGCTATTTCATATCGGGGCCTCACTGGGTCCGTCCTTGCTGGAGTGTGTTTATCTCAGGCACAGGGGTGTATACATGGGTCCACACATACCAAGGCGCTGCAGAGGCCACGGACCCAGCTTCGTGAACTGCCCCAGCTGTGCGTCCTGCCCCAGGTGTGAGTGCAGGAGACAGATTCCGCTTAGATTATCTTGCTTACCTAATGATTTTTGCTTCACTGCCTTGCTCGATTGTGTTCACCAGGACGGCAGGCTATTAAAATGTCAAGGCACATTGAATTGTTGTTATCCAGAAGAGAAACCTTTCCAATCAACCTGTGCTCTGGGGGTTGTATAAACTCTGAGAAGGTGATTGGAGAAAGGCGCTCCGGCTTTTTTACAGGGAAGGGGCTGCGTGAGGCGG
>NW_004444191.1:350204-412974 GCF_000243295.1 Trichechus manatus latirostris
GGGGCGCGGCCGCCGGGGGACGGGGACTCGGTGCGGGCGCCGCGAGGGGAGGGGGTGGGCCGCAGCCCGGCGTTCACGCTGCCGGAGCGCTGATTAAACCGCCGCCTCCTCACACAGGCGTTCGCGGACACCCGCGGTCCCGCCCGGAGGGACGCTGCGGTCCCAAGGGAGGGCGGTGGGGCGCGGGCCGGGGCCGGGATTACGGGGCAGGAAGCCGAGGACTCCCTTCCGGGCGGCAGGACCGACCGCGAGGCGAACACAGGTTGCCGGGGCGCGGCCCCCGCCGGGCTGAGGGCCCCGCTCCGGGCGCCCCGGGCCCCCGCGGAGGGAGAGGCGGCCGAGGACCTTCTCATACAGGCTGCGGGGAGCGGGGCCGCGGAGGGCGCCGCCACGCCGGCTTCCCGGACGGCCTTCTCCCCTTTGTGCGCTGCTTTCCCCGGCCACGTCGGGCCCGTTTTCGTTTCCGAGCCGCGGCTTTGTGCTCGCTCGCGGTCGGGGTGCGCGGCGCCCCGCTTCTCGCCCTCCCCGCGCCTCGGCCACCGTCGGCGGCGGCTCAGCCCTCCCGCCTTTGGCGGTTCTCGGCGGGAGGCCCGTCTGCGCGCATGCGCGGGGACGCGCACACACGTCCACAGCCGCGCGCATGCGCCGCCCCTCTCGGCCGGCGGTCCCAGCCGTCCGGGGTTCCCCGCCGCCCGGGCCTCCCGCCCCTCCGCGCTCGCCCTGCGCAGCCGGTTCTTCGTGACACCAAAGCTCCCCGACCCCTAGTGCTCTTCACTCCTCTGCTTTCTTAAGGGGCTGGACCCCTGCAGAGCATCTTTGTCAGAAGCGGGTGGCCTCCCTGTGCTGAGTCCTCCTTCCTGCCATGGAATGGCGCGTGGGTCCTGCTCCTGGGGTGTCTCTGGTCCCGTTCCCATCCCTTATCCCCCCGGCCGTTCAGGCAGCTGCTGCGCCCCTCGGCTCCCCAGCTGGGTGGCACCCCTCCTTGGAGTTCCCAGGGTCCCTTTATCTCTCATAGCTTCTATGTGCTTGTCTCGATCCCCAACCAAATTGGTACTTCATTGATTTAATCAACAAATCTTCACTGAGCATCTAGAATGCTAAGTATTAACCTACTGTTAAGGACTGGGGGTGTAATGGGAAGACAGACAGACACCGTCCCTCCTCTCATGGCCTATGAGAGGGCCTCTCCGGATCAGGGGCCATGTCACATCCATTCCTGTAACGTGGATCATATGGCGGCTCACCCAGTGCGAACGGATGGACGAGGGAGAGAGTAAATCCTCTGCCACCCTCCAGAGCAACCCCACCAACCAACAGATTTGGTTTGCGGTCTCACTCTGCTGCAACACGAGCTCATCACGAGCAGCCTGATAGAAGATTTTACTTTCTCAAGTTCTTTTATTATCTCACGGAGTCTCGGCAGCCCCACTCTGAGGTAGCTTTGGTCCGTCCAACCCTTGCATTCCATTTTAGTAAGGTTCAGGGAAGACAATGACAAAGGACAAATGGTTCATTGGTGATGGAGCTCAGACCACATCTGAACCGGGGCGTCCTCACTCGGGGCATCTAGGTAACACACAGACCTGTGTGTCTTCCTCTGTGCCTGCCACATGCCCCCCGACCTCAGGGAAATGTTGAAAGGGAGAATGGACTGGTGCTAGATTTCCATTTAATTCTCTTCCACATTCGTCTCAGACCCTGGCACAGAAGCTGCTGCTTAAGCGGGAGGTTAATTTAATGGCTATTAAGATGTGATTTCCTTTCTTCACTTCCCGTTAGCCCCTATCCTTGCCCCCAATTATCTGTATGGAGCGTGGTAGGCTCAGCTCTATCTTAATTGGATTTTCTGACAATTAACAGTAACTTGAGGCTGAACCCCGTGCTCATCACGTGGGTCACTTCATTTGCATGATTAGATTTGCTTCATTACCTAACCGAGAGGCCTGGTATACCTGGGCTGAGCGGGACAGACAGCTCCCCAAACGCTCTCCGGACACTGAGCTAATGGCAGCCTTGGTTCCATGCTGGGAACCTTCACCTCACCCAGAGCTGGCTCGGGGAGGACGCAGAGGGGGGTTGCAGGGACTGATTGACCAGAGGCTTGGACAGCCCCACCGCTCTTGGGTGCATTTGAAACAGCATGGGCTTTACTATATACTGCTGGGTCTTCTGGGGCAAGTTACTGTCTCTCTCAGTTCCAAGGTCCTAATCTGAAAAATGGGCATACTAAAGAGGACCTGGTAGGAGTGCCGCAAGGATTCAATGAAACAATGTCTGGGAGGTCAACTATCTCAATGCCTGGCCCAGGACGCACCTGATCCCCACGTCTCTGCTACAAGTACACACACACGCACACGCACGCACGCACACATGCACACACGCACACGCGCACACACACGCACACACCCCAAACTTCTTCATCCTAGCTGGGCTTCTCTTCATTCTTTCCCCTTTCATCTCATCTTTTTCTTAATATTCCTTTAATTCCCTTCCTCCTCCTGCATTTCCGCTCCCTCTTCTCATCTGGCTGCACTTCCTTACCCCCTTCCTTAGGTGGTAGAGATCAGGGTACTGGCTGTCCCATCTGGGCTCTGCCTCTAAGGAGTCCTGCTATTACCTCTCTGGGCCGCTGCTCCTTCTCGTACTCCAGGAGCACCTGTGGTAGCCTGTAGTTGTGTTCTGTTCTGTAGTTAGTTACTTCCATGCCTGCTCCCATCAGACCCGGGGCCTCTGGTGGCAGTCACTGTGGTTTAGTGAGCTAGCAAATAGGGGAGATTTGGTCAAGGTTGGAGAGAGGGAGGGAGGGAGGGAGGGAGGAAGGGTGGAAGGAAGGGAGGGAGGAAGGGAGGGAGGGAGAATGGGTGGAAGGAAGGGAGGGAGGGAGGAAGGAAAGAAGGGAGGAAGGGAGGGAGGGAGAAAGGGTGGAAGGAAGGGAGGGAGGAAGGGAAGAAGGAAGGGAGGAAGGGAGGGAGGAAGGGAGGGAGGAAGGAAGGAAGGAAGAGGGGGAAGAAGGGAGGGAGGGAGGGAGGCAGGAAAGAAGGGAGGTTGATTTAATGGCTATTAAGATGTGATTTCCTTTCTTCACTTCCTGTTAGCCCCTATCCTTGCCCCCAATTATCTGTATGGAGCATGGTAGGCTCAGCTCTATCTTAATTGGATTTTCTGACGATTACCAGTAACTTGAGGCTGAACCCTATGCTCATCAAGTGGGTCAGTTCATTTGGGAGGAAGGAAGGGAGGGAAGAAGGAAGGAAGGGAGGGAAGAAGGGAGGAAGGGAGGGAAGAAGGGAAGGAGGGAGGAAGGAAGGGAGGGAAGAAGGGAGGGAGGAAGGGAGGGATGGAAGGAAGGAGGGAGGGAGGGAGGGAGGAACGGAGGCAGGCAGGCAGGGAGGGAGGGAAGGAGGCAGGGAGGAAGGAAGGGAAGGAGGCAGGCAGGAAGGAAGGGACTATCTTCATGATTCAAGGTTAGGCTTATGAACAGCAGAGAATGCATGAGACCACCACTAAGTCATGCACACCTTTATGCAAATTGAGAGATGCCCCAGGCAGATGCAGCCCAGATAGGAGGCCTGGCTTGCTAAGTGGAGTCCAGTGGAGCATGGGCTGGGTTTAGACCCCATTTGCCTCCTTGGCTCAGTACCCTGCACAGCTGTACCTGTAACGAAGCTGGGAAGCAGCTATAGACTGCCTGGGTCTAAGTCATGTTGCCTCTTGCAGTGGACCAGGTTCTGTTTCTAGAGAAATCCCTGCTGCAGGCCTGCTCCGAGGTCATGCAGCAATTCCTCACAGCACCTCAGTGAGGCATGGGTAGCTGCCTGCAGTGTGATAGCTGTCTGCATACTCACACATGTGCGGTCAGCCAACAGTGGCCACAGACGTCCCTGAAGTGGAAGTGAAGAACATCCCCTCCTCTCAGGTACCCTGAAGGCTGCCCTTATTGGATGACCTTTCAGCTTTCCTGTTTCCCTTGAAATGATTGTGGACAAAGGTCCTATCCTCAGGTGGGGCAGTGGTCGTTCAGTGGTAGAATTCTCACCTTCCGTGCAGGAGACCCGGGTTTGATTCCCGACCAATGCGCCTTATAGACAGCCACTGCTCATCTGTCCATGGAGGCTTGTGTGTTGCTGTGATGCTGAACAGGTTTCTGAGGAGCTTCCAGACTAATACAGACTAGGAAGAAAGACCTGGCATTCTACTTCTGAAAATCAGCCTATGAAAAGCCCTATGGGTCACAAAGGTCCAACATGCAACCAACTGTGGGGATAGCACAGGACCAGGCAGCATTTCGTTCTTTTGCGCAAGGGGTTGCCATGAGTTGGGGACCAACTCAATGGCAGCTAACAACAGCAACGTATCAGGAACTTATTCTACTACATACGTGTGATGGTTAAGATTGTGTGTCAACTTGGCTGGGCCATGATTCTCAGTGGTTTGGCGGTTGTATGATGTTGGGATCACTTCCATGCTGAGATTTGCTGTGAGCAGCCAGTCAGCTGAAAGGGAGTTTCCTTGGGGGTGTGGCCTGCATTGAATATAAGCAGACGTTCTGGCTTTTTGCTTGCTCTGGATCCTGCAGCTGCCTCCTGTTCGTCTGACCTCCAGTTCTTGGGACTTGAGCTAGCAGCTTACCTGTGCTCTTGCCTGCTGAACTTGGAATGTGTCGATCTTCAAAACCTGTGAGCAACCGCCCTGCTCTCTGACATGCCGATCTTGGATTTGCCAGCCCCTGTGGCTATGTGAATCAGGAGAAGCCTCCAGCCTGACCCACGGACTTGGGACATTCCAGTCTCTACAACCACATGAGCCATTTCCTTGATATAAATCTCTATATATATTCATACACTGCATAGATTTTGCTTCTCTAGAGAACCCAGCCTAAGACAATATGTAATACTACATATCACAACTCTCCGTGAAGTAGGTGAAAGTCTCCCCAATTCACATGTGTGGAAATTAAAGCTCAAAGCAGAGCAGAATTGGTGGGAGATGCTTTCCAGCATTCCATGGTTTTTCTCTTCCCCAAGGATGGAGCCTGAGCTCTGGGGTCTCTGATCTGAGGATTCTGTTTAATACCTGCCAGGCCTCTTGGAGGGACTCAGAGTCTGGGATGAAAGTGGTATCTCTGAGTTAGATGGGAGATAAAATTTGAGGGAATGGCTGGGTTGCAGCTTTGTTTAGCCAGAGCCTGGGCCATATCAAAACCACATGGACACTCCCCTACTGGAAAAACATCTCTCTTCTCCTTGCCAAAGAACAACAATGAAAGAGAGAGGTTGAAACTTTGAGCTTCCTGGGAGGCCAGGCACATTTGGAGGCACTTCTGCTAACAAGGCTGGTAGGAATATGAAACACTTCTGTCACTTTTGAGAAGTGGGGAAGGCAGAAAAGTTCGTATTGTTCATCGCTTCAAGTTTCCAATAATAAAATGATTTTTTTTTTTTTTTTTTTACCTCCTGCCCTTTTGGTACATTTCAGTGCTCTCAAATTACTTTTTTTTCCATGATTTCCTGAAACTCCAGCTCTCATCCTCAGAGGGCTGGTGCCTGCCACAGCCTCGGGCTGAGCTCTGTAAGTTTGCTGGCAAGTTACTTCTTAGACAACTTAAAAATCCACTAGGAATGGCATTCTTATAGGGCTGAGGGTGGGGGAAGATGAGAATACCCTGTAAATCTATACAGAAAACACAAGACAGACCCGAGTTCAAAAGTTGGTCCTGTTACTTGTTTGGCAGTTCTTTAATCCCTCTGAGCTTTAGTTTTTGCATCTGTAAAATGGTGACAATAATATCTGCATGCCAGGAACACCTTGAGGACTGGATGAAATCACATTTGTGAAGAGCATGGGGCAATATCTGACCCAGATTGGACTTTTCCTAGGTGTTTACTACCTCCCTTCCTCTCAATTGTTTTGTGCTCAAATACTAACCTAGAGGTTGGCAGTTTGAGGCCACCCAGTGGTGCTGTGGAGGAAAGTCCTGGCAATCTCCCTGCATAAAGATCACAGCCAAGAAAACCTTACGGAGCAGTTCTGTTCTTTCACACACAGGGTCGCCATGAGTCAGAATCAACTTGACAGCAACAGGTTTGGTTCTTGCGTCTCCTCCCAGTCATCCTAGCCACCTTTCTCCTTGCTGTAGACTGCTTCTCTGCAGCACTGATTTGATGTAGCTCCACGCAGCTGTTACTGCAATAACGCAGATTGGAGCCACCTGCCGCGATAGCCAGTTCTGAGACGAGTGAGGTGAGTAGCAGGAGTTTTATTATGTATCGAAATACAGGAGACAGAGGGGAATAGATTCCTCCAAAAACCTGTCTCCCCCACTGGAGATTGGCCAATGGCTTTATAGGGACAGGATTATGGGTCTTAGAAGTTTGTGTTAGTTCCCCCTTGAGATGGTAACGTTCCAGATGAGTTAATCTTTTCTTGGGGGTTATCTGGCGACATCTTGGTTTTCTTGTCCCAAGATGGGTGCTTTGTTCGGTTTGTCATTGCTAGATCATTATCACTTGTTTTCCACGCTCCAAGGAGGAACATCGGTTAATCTTAAACTTTTTACAGAGACTGGAATAGGAGGGAAAAACAAGGTCATGAGACAATGTGGGAATTAGCAAGGGGGAGTAATAATAGCGAGCTGGACCTATCCAGTCTCTTCCACAGCTATTACTGGTTCTATGCTTAATTATGCATTTTTTTGTTTAGATGGGCTTGTTGCATGCTCCCCATTGTAAGGGGGCCTTCATCAACTATACGTTTTGCTCGGTGTCTCTCCTGTTGACAAGAGCATCCTGGGGTTAGGTGTTGCCTTTGTCTCTAAGCTGACTGCTCCCAGGGAACGGAGGTTCCTGTTCAGCATCCCGTTCACCTCTTCAGCATCACTTGACTCACTTGTCCCTTAGCCACACGGAACCACTGCAAACATTTGGCAAGATACAGTTTTTCTTAGTGGTTAGAAGCAGCGAAAGCTGGACCCCCGCCCTGCCTCCGACACTGAGTGTGCAAGACCACTGATGAGTCGCTCAGCCCCTCTGGGCCTCAGTATTTCCACTGGTAGAATGGGGATACTGGTGCCTATCTCACAGGGTTGTCCTGAAGATGGCGCGAGCCTAGAGATGGGAAGAATTAGACCTGTGCCTGGTACCGAGTGTCCAATAAACTCTAAACCTGTTGCCATCGAGTTGATTCCGACTCATAGCGACCCTATAGGACAGAATAGAACTGCCCTATAGGGTTTCCAAGCAGTGGCTGGTGGATTCGAACTGCCAACCTTTTTGGTTAGCAGCCAAGCTCTTAACCACTGTGCCACCAGGGCTCTATTATTCGTGGTTGTTATTTTTATTTGTAATGTTGTGTGGAAGATATCTGTCTCTGTCTACCTGTTTAGCTCTCTGTCTTCTATCTACCTATCACCTATCTCTATCTTACTCTCATGTCAAATGTTCCTAGAGGTTCCCGTGATGGTCTCCTAAGATGATTCTTCACAAAACAGTGACTCTAACACTGAACAAAAATTGTGCTGTAGAGATTTCAAGGAGCATTGTTGCTTGTGCAGATTGTGGACTAAGTGTATTTAATCTTCTCAGTCTACCCTTAAAGAAGTTTAATGCCGATCAACCGTTGCAAAGCAACTGATACAATCGAATACACTAAGATAAGTAAACGTCTAATTAGCCTGAGAAAGTTACATTATACACACAGCAATGACTTGCACTCTTCATAACAAAGTAGCCATTGTTCCTTTAAAAACCTATTCCTTCCTTTACTGTGGCGAAGAGTGCTTTCAAAGAGGTTCTCTGTTCGTTTTACACGTATTCCAGGCACAAAGGATGTAAAGATGAGCAAGACACAGTTGGTCCCTGCTCTCAACGGACTCTCTATTTGGTGAGGAAACCAACCTGGATCAAAAAAATCTTACATCCGTGATTGGGTGTCAGGCATTAGGGAGGAGGAGGAGGGGCTGCTCACCAGGTTCGAGGAAGGTAAAGGAAGAAAGACAGGTCAGGTATGGCTTTGTGGAGCAACACTATGAACACGTGTGCCCTGACACAGAAGAGGAGGAGACCCTGCACGTGCTGGGGAGCAGCAGGTAGTCTGACGGGGGAAGTGAAGTAGAGAGGCAGAGAAAGGCGGGCTGTGGTCCAAGAGGAACACGGGGCACTTCTGTGTACATCCTGTTGGCCACGCCTGGCTGCAAGGGAGCCCAGTGAACCCTTCTTTATCTTGGGTCCATGTGACCTGCTAAAAATTCTATTATTTATGGAAGAAGGGGAAGTATCGACTTTGAGGGTCAATCTGTCTCTGCCCCAGTATACAAAGCACTTAGCCCTGTGCTTGCCTAAGTGATAAATCGCTCCCTCTTTCCATTCCTTGCAATGCATGTGCCAAGGGTGTAATAAAAGTGTTCTTTTGAATTTCATTCTGGTTGTCTACTAGATGCTTGGCAGGAGCTTGAGTTATAAGCGGGCAAATGATGTGACCTATTTTGTGTGTTAGATTACTGGGGCTATGGAGAATAGACTTGGGAATGGAGAGGTTCCTCTGAAGCAGGGAGATTGTTAGAGGCTTGCTTCTCAAAATGTGGACCACAGACCAGCACTGTCTTCTTCACCTGGGAGCTTGTTAGAAATGCAGAATTCGATCCCCACCCCAGACAGACTGGATCAGAATTTACATTTTAATGAGACGCGGGGTGATTGGACAAGCACTGCACTGTAAGACTCTTGAAAAGGTGGAGACTGAACTATGAAGGGGCAGTGGCATTGGTGATAGAAAGGGGTGAATTTGACTCCCGTGGTTCCACTGAAAAGTGGAATGACTTAGCAGGAAAGTAATTGAAGACTATTTTTGGCAAGTTCTCTCTAGAAATTGCTGTGTAAATGTGCATTTTGTGCCATCAGGTATGTAAATTATTTAGCTGCCCAGAGTTTATCAAGAAGTGACAAAAGGACACATATTGTATGACCTCACATATATTAAAAGACAGAACAGGAAAATGGATACAGACCAAAGTTTATTAGCGGTTACCAGGGATGAGAGGGACGGTGAAAGGGGGCTTCTTGCTTATGGAGCACTGCGGTTCGGTTTATGGTGACAGAAAAATCACACGGAGGGTGGGGTTGCACAGCCAATTAATGTAATTGTCAATAAGCCGAACACCTGTAAAAAGTGGAATTGGCAATGTTGTGTGGTAGACGTGTTTACAATAACAACAGAAAAGGACATCTGCTGAGGCTGCTTGCGCGTGCCCAAGCCCCGCGTGGGACTTGATCTGATGGTCTGGAGGTCTGACGCCAGGACTTCACGAGACGTTCCAGTTAATTTGCCTGATATCCTGTTTAGTGCCTCTGTTCTACCTCCTAGTTCGTTGCGCTGTGCCTGGGAAAGCTTGCAAGTGGCCATCCAAGGCACAGCGATTGTTCTCTGTTTGCCTGGAACAGCAGAGGAAGGAGAGTCAGGAACAGGAGGAGGAAATGGAATGTGTGGCTAATTGCCTCCACAAACAACTGCCTCCTTTGCCATGAGACCAGAAGAACTGGACGGTGCCCAGTTACCACTACTGAATGCTTCAGTCGAAGATTCTGTAGGAGAATCCTGATCAAAGGGGGAAAAGGCAGAACAGAATTTCAAATTCTCATGGAATCCAGACTTTCTGGAGCCATGGAGGCTGGATGAACTCCCAAAATTATTGCCCTGAGATAATCTTTAACCTTTAAAACAAAAATATCCCCTGAAGTCTTCTTTAAATCAAACAATAGGTTAGCTTAATTTGTAAAGAATGTCTGCCTTGAGCATTGTGCTCTTTTAAGAACTGTCTATATGGGATCAAATTGACAACAGCAGCTTGAAAGATTAGATAAAAACTTAGGGAGCAGCGAGTTTATGTTAATAGGGTGAGAATGGTTGCACAATTGGAAGAATATAATCAGTGTAGCTGAATTGTACGTGCAGAGTTGTTGACTTAGTTTCTGTTCTGCTGTGTATATTCTCAACAACAACAAAAAATAAAATAAATTTAAAAAAAAGAAGTCCTAAAATATGCTGATAGGGAATGTGAAAGATGAATTGCTTATGCAGGGCTGTGCCCAGAGAAGGTGCCAGGTAAACACCATTTGAGTAGATAATTTAAAGTGAGTAGGGTCTTCCTTAAGGTCCTTGGGTGGCGCAAATGGATTGTGCGTGACTACTAACCTAAAGGTTGGCAGTTTGAACCCACCCAGAAGTGCTGCGGAAGAAAGACCTGGAGATCTGCTTCCATAAAGATTACAGCCAAGAAAACCCTATGGAGCAGTTCTACTCTGTAACATATGGGGTTCCCATGACTTGGAATCATATTGAAGTAACAGGTTTGGTTTTTTTAGTTTGGGGTCTTCCTTAGCTTGTTCTAATAGCCTTGTGGGTGTGTAACGTGCTTGGGGGCTGGGGCTGGGACTATGGGTGGATTAACGGACCAGTGAATGGCTGGCAAGGCCTGGGGTGGCCTCTGTTTTAGAACATCTGCATTCATCCACCCATTCACGTATGGAACACCTGCTCTGTATCCGCCCACCGCTACGCCAGGCCCTGGGAATACAGAAATGAACCAGACAGAAGTGCAAAGGTGGGTCACACATGGAACACGTGTGAACAGCCACGTGCGTGGTCGTGATGTGCACGGCCAGGATGCAGCCCACAGGACCTTGCTCAGCTTTGGCAGGAGGAGTGGTTAGTGCAGAAACACATGGGTTCTGAGCCAGACACCCTCACATTCCAAACTATTACTCCTGGAGTGCCTTGAGCAAGTCCCCTAACTTCTGGGTGCCTCAGTTTCCACACTAGCAAACCGAGCATAATCCTGCTTCTCAAAGTGGTTAACAAGATCAGATGAGCTAATGTGTGAAATGCTCACAACAGGGGAACGATCATTACATCATCATCTTATTATTAATATTATCACTGACTTTGTTTTTATTTTGAGAGATAGAAAAAATGCAAAAAGTACATTCTCAGCTCTCAAGACATCTAGTGGGTTGGAGAGAGAGAAACCGCAGTGGGAGGTGGATCAACACCCAGCTAAATGCAGATGCAGGCCCTGTGTGGGGCAACCCTCAGTGCTAAGGGCCTCAGAGGGAGGTACTCCTGTGAGCCGAGGAACATGAGTGAGAGGGCAGAAGTGTCCCCCAGCCACATTAGGAGGGGGACATCGGCAGTCTTCCCGCTACTGGATTTATGCAGAGTTGAGTGCGGGGTTCTGGGGTGAGGCCGCCTCCGCCAACTCCAGGCCCTGCCACCCACTGGCTCTGTGACCTTGGCCAAGCTGACCTCTCAGTTCTCAGCTTCCGCTTCTCTAAGCTGCGATGACGGACGGTGCACTGTTGTTGTAGGTGCGAATTTGCCGTATACAGAAGGCACTTAGAGCTCCGTAAAGGTTAGGGATTGTTGGGTTTCAGTGTGATTCTTTTTCTAGCTGGTCCTCCAGCCCCATCTCTGCCCTCCAATCTTGCTTGAATGATGGATCTTTCTTTACTAGATCGATCCTGTCACGTCCCTGCTCAGAAGCTTTCTGACTCCTGCAGACCACAGGCCTCACCATCTCTTCAAGGTCCTACATAATCTAACTCACATTAATCCAGCCCTTCTCCTTATTCCCACCGTCTATTAGTTATAGTTTTATTACAGAGGTTATAATCTGCTGTGAGCTACAATCAGCTCTGAATGCTAGTAAGCTCCCCAGTGAGCTGTCTAGGACAAGGACCTTTCTTATTTCATGCATTCGCAGATACGTATTTGTGTAGCTCCTGTGCCCGCAGAAGGTCCAGGCTCCCACCAGGTGTGCAGTGCTGACCATTACTCCTTGCTGTGTGCATGTATGTGAGTGTGTGTATGTGTGTGTGTGCAGGCATGTGGGTGCGTGTGCATGCGTGTGTGCATGGGTGTGTGTGCACGCACACACAGGTGAGCTGGGTCTTTCCGCCTAGACGTTCTCCCAGGAGAGGCAGTGACACGTGCAGAGTCGGGCTCAGTCTGTCCCCTGAGGCTTTCCTCTGTCCATTATGTCCCCTCTGTGCCCCACCCAGCAGGCTGACCTTTGTCACACCGGCCTCTGCTCCTGGGCTTCTTTCTTAATCCTAGACCCAGCCAGCTCCCACCCTGTCTTCTCCCAGGACCTCCTTCTCCCCCAGCCAAGTCGGAAGGTGCTTACTGACAGGAAGTTAACGAGGTCCTGGCAGGAATGGTTGATGTCTGGAAGAAGGATAATCTTCTGCCAGAGGAGTGTGGAGCTCAATGGTGGAGGAACGGTGGCATGGAGAGATGTACCCACCTCAGCCCTGGGTTGCTGGTCTGTGGCTTCGGGTGCTGAGTTTAGGCTCGTCCTCCTCCTCCTCTCCTCCCCCTCCCCCTCGTCCTGGGTCTTCCGTCCCTTTCCCTGTCAACAGTGCCATTTCGCCTCTCAGGACTTCCTGTCCTTATCTTCCTGCCCTGTGTCTAAACCCGCTCTCGAGGAAGAGGATGCTGTCGGCTCTTTGCACCTTTCTGCGGAAGGAAGTCAGGAGGTCACACGTTCTCAGTTTGGTCTCTGGAAGGCCTCGTCCCTACGGAGGTATCTGATGGCGGAGGCCAAAGTGGTGATGCGGCCGAAATCCCTTCCGGTGAGAGGTGTTCCGAATGTGGCTCGTTTGGCACCTGTGACCACTCGTCCAGAGATTTCTTCCCTTTGCAGTGAATCAGAAACAGCTTCTGTGGGTCCCTGCAGCTGTGGTGAAGGGGCAGTGGATGTGGTCCCTGACAAAGGCGCCTCCGTTAGGACAGTAGGCTGAGCACACGTAGCAACAGAAATGGGTGAATGCAGGGATGTACATGGCTCCTGCATGTGGGACTTTGCCTGAGTGGAGGCCTGCTGGGGCAGGAGAAGGGTGGAGGCAGGGAGGAGTCTGATGGGGAAGAGGGGCAGGCTGGAGGACGCGGAGGGGAGGGACTGGTCCGAGAAATGGGAAGGGTTAGCACTGGAGCTAGAGCTAGGAGTCTGCACGGAGAACTGAGAGAAACTGCTTATATTCACCCTGCTGCCCTCCAGCCCACATCTGCCTTCCTAGCGAGTCCTGCCTATGCAGGCCATACAGAACCTCGGTTAAAAAACAAAACAACAAACCCGTTGCGGTGGAGTCGATTCCGACTCATAGTGACCCTACAGACCCCGGGTGGAAGCTAGAAAAACGGGCCCCAGCGGGGCTGACACAGCCCTGCAGGCACGCATCTTGGCCAGCAGATGGCGCCTCCGCGTGACCTGGGAAGGCCATGGCTTAGGGCTTGATCAGCCCAGTACCGACTGAAGTTCAGCTTCTGCCGCCTTCAGCCCGGCATCCCTGTGCAGGGCGCAACCTGGACAGCTGTACAGGTCGGCTTGTCTACACCTCATGAACCCCAGCCATACGGTCTCTCCATTCTCTGGATACACCAGCCCTTTCACAACCCCATAATCCCTCCTTGTGCCATGCCTTCTGCCTGGAGATGTTCCTGTCTCCCTGTCCACCGATTCCAGCTCCTCTCTCCAGACAGCCCACACATCCTGCCCTTGGTGACACTTTCAGACCTTCTGAGGCAGAGCGTGTGAGCTGTACCGTGAGTTCTTGCGTCCACCATAGGGCCAGGCGCATTTTATCCACCGTCATGTTATAGACTGTTGTAGGGGAAAAACAGCACCAAGTCTAGTAAAGCAAAAAGAAAGTTTTATTCGGCATATATTCAAAAGGGCAGAAGTGGGAAACAGACAAGCATGCTCCTACAGCCATGTCTGCCGAGTCCAAAGAACAGTCACAGGGCCGTCAGTATGTATTAACATTACAAATGGGCAAAATCATTGAAAGCTTAGCCTTTTCAGATTGGCTGGAAACTGCGATCCTACGTTTTGAATCGTCTTTCTTAACAATCATTGGTACAGGTTTCAGTAATGAGAGTCATGAGGGTCTTCATTGGTCCAACAAATTTCTATTCACTAAATGCTAATAGAAAAAGGTAAGAGTGGAAAGTTTTTTGTGTTCTGTTTGATCAGCTTTATGTGAAAGTTTCCCTGAAAGATACTTCCCAAGATTATCTTAGCTACTGTCTTTATACCTCAGGGCCCAGCTGATGTGTCCTTGTGAGTCCTTGTGAGCAGCTGTGAGCCCAGCTCCAGCTGGGTCACATTCTCCATGCTCAGGGACAGGGACTAATAACTCCAATATTATTTCCTAAATCAAGACCAGCTCTGACCACACAGCAGAGGCTCAGGGATACTTGCTGAGTGAGTGGATGAACAGGGCAATGTAGGACTGGACACTCTGCAGTGCATCTTCCCATTCCTTCTCTCTTTTTATATTCACTGCCACCCAGTGAGGTAAGCAGGGTGTGTAACGTTAACCTCATTATTGTCTTAGTTACCTAGTGCTACCATAACACAAATATCACAAAGGGGTGGCTTTAAATAACAGAAAGTTATTTTATCACAATTAAGGAGGATGAAAGTCCAAATTCAGGCCGTGGCTCCAGGGGGAGGTCCTTCCTTGTCTATTTCAGCTTCTTGTAGCTGCCGGTAATCCTGGGCATTCCTAGGCTTGCAGACACATCTGTCTCTGTCATCTGTCTTCCTCTTGCCCGTGTGTGTGTGTGTGTGTGTGTGTGTGTGTGTGTGTGTGTGTGTGTGTCTGTGCCCGTTCTACATCGTTTATAACTCAGAAGTGATTAGGTTTAGGACCCACCCTTCAGTGGTATGACTTCATTAACACATACAGAAATGGCATGGGGGCGGTGTCCTCTGACTTCTAACTTCACCAGGAGGAAGGAGAATCAAGATCAACAGCCCAAGGCTGATTCCTGTGAGGCGCAGGTCAGACAGGCCTCTTCTCTCCACCGTCTTTACCAATGCTGACACCGACCGTCCCTCCCACGGCACTCTCTACTTCTCTGCTGAGTTTGATAATTCATTGCAATGGCCACACAGAAGTCACAGACAATACTCACTATTATGGGTTTTTTTCAGGGAAGTAAACATGTTGCAGTTCAGGTTCAGGAATGCTCAGGATACAGTTGACATCAGGACAGTCTCTTCTCAGCTGTGCCCACAGGCAGGCTTCTCTCTGGCCCTTGGCCTCTGCCCTGCTCGGGCAAGTGTTCCAAAGATCTTTTAGTTCTGCTGATAAATGATCTGAGGCACCCCACTAGGCCAGCAAGCCTTGTCCCGAAGGTGCTCGTCTGTAGCTCCAAGGGTCAGCAAACGTAGCTCCACCAAGTGCCCAGAGGCACCGTATTCACAAGTTAACCTCCTGCCCAAAGGCAGCCAGCTCTCTTGCTCCGTGGAACCAGCCGCCTCCTGCTGATCTTCTGCGGGTCTCCTGCTGTCTCTTCTCTCTGTCTTCAGTGTTACAGCTCTCTCTCTCTCTATCAGTCTCCTGGTTCCAGGAGCTCCTCTCTTGGCTCTTCGTCCTTGGTGGTGGTGAGATCCTCCCTTCCTGCCTCTGGGGTGGCTCATTTTAAGCCTAGAGGAATGGCAAAACTGACCAATCCCCTTGTTAGGGTTCCATATACCTTATTAGCATAGTCCCGCTCAATTACTTGGGTGGGAGTTACAAGACCATGGTGAGAAAGGCCACATAAAAGCGATCCATAGCACCGCAACATAACAAGAGAAAACCCCTATTTCCAAACAGGGTCATATTTATAGGTACACGGGTCAGGATTTCAAAACATGTTTTGGGGGACATAATTCAACCCATAACTATTGAGTAGAAGGACAAACTTATGGACAAAGATGGTCAGTGGCTTGCCGAAGGTTCCAACCTATCTTTGTAGTGCTACCTTCCGCAGGAACCCTACTTACCGTCATCCGTGATACAAGTCTACTCCCTGCTTCTTGGAGAGGCTCTGTCCTCTCCTTCCTCTCTGCCTTCACCCATGCTGCTGCTGCTTCCTGAATGCTTTTTCCACAGCTCCCCTAATTAAACACTAACCCAAATTTAAGGGCCAGCTCAAATACTATCTTGCCCATGAGGATTTCTATCATTTCTTATCCTGGAAGTCTTCAAGGCACCTTTGTTACTTGTACCACATTTTGTCTGGAATCAGCGTGAAGTGTGTGCAAGTCTCGTCTCTCCTGAAAGCTGCTGGAAGCTCTGAGTCCTCATCTTGTTTGCTATTGTCCCCCCTGGGCTGTCTAGGATAGTGCTTTTCACATAATAAGGTGCACAGCACGTGAATTTTGGGTGGAAGAATGCTGTGTAAGCTCAGTTATCCTTGCTTGTTATTTCATTTATTTTGGAGTGTCTGGATGGTGCAAATGGTTAAGTACTCAGCTACTAGCTGAGAGGATGGGCACCTGAGTCCACCCAGAGGCACCTGGAAGACAGGCCTGGCGATCTGCTTCCAAAAGGTCGTAAGCTTAAAAACCTTATGGAGCTGTTCTGCTCTGCACACATGGGGTCCCCATGAGTCAGAATGGACTTAATGGCAACTAGCAACAGCAAGCATTTATTTACCACCACTTGCCCACCCTTTTCCAGAAAGGATTAGACAGCTTATCTCATTTTGAAATAATTAAACCAGTGGTTCTTGAACGGTTTTGCCCAAGACCCATCATGACAAATACTCATTGTGACCCAGTATGTAGATATGTACAGTACACACACGTGCACACACACACACATACACACACTTCTGAAGCTAAACTTTTCCAAAACCTCATCGTCAATCCCAATATGCAATACACTCTAATATTTGCTAATAAATTCCATCCTGCTTTTAAAAAATGCTGATTGTAACCTACTAAGTTGATTTCACATCCCACTGATGGGTCATGACCCTCAGTTTGAAAAACACTAATCGCAAACACTAAGAGGCAGCATTCTGAGAAAGCCCCGGCTGGTGGGTTAACCTGGCTGTTCTGTCCTTGGAGAGGCACGGAAGGTAGTGGCTGATAGCTGGGGTCAGTGAGGAGACTGGCAGGGCCTGAACTCAGATCTGTTGTTCTCCCACGGCCATCAGCAGTTCCGTGGGCAAATGCCTGGCGTATTTCTGCTTCCCATTCTATTCTCCCTCTGGCCCCAGGATTCTCCTGCTGCCCCCTGCAAAGCTCCTTTGTGGTTCTCAACAGTGGAAGGCCCTGTCTACCTGTCCACTCCTTCCTCAATCCCAGCACTATCGTGCCTGCGTCTCCCTCAGACTGTGATCTCTTCGGGGTGGAGATGTGTCCATTCTTACAACCTCAGTACTTGCAGAGTGCCTGGCCTACAGGGACTCGGTGAACATTGGCTGAATAAATGAATAAATGAAAAAATAAATGGGTAACTATGGCACCAAAATTTTGCTGGATGAGGAGTTACAGGGGTTGCCAACTCGAATGCATTCAGGGTCAAGCAGGTAACATTATTGCCTGCAGCAGGTAATGTAAGATACAATAGGGAAGGGTGAGGACTGTGGCAAAGCTAGACAGTGAATGCCCTGCTTACAATGTTCAAATACTGTGGGAATCAAACAAAACGCGACTTCCCTGAGGATGGACAGCTTTTCACTCTGAAATGCTCTCTGGCCTGGTAACAAGGAGGAGTAATAAAATGTTTAAGTGCATCTCAAACTGAAGTGCACATGACTGTCCCCTGGAGACCTTTGTTAAAATCTGGATGCCTGGACCAACTTTAGAGTTTGGATTCGGCAGGTCTGGCTGGCTACAGACTAGTCCTGGGCAATTTAGTCCTGGTTTAAAGTGTTATACCCCCTCTTCTGCCCCCACCAGATAATGGGCTCTCAATGCTCTGAGTCAAATGTTTTACAAAACAGCATTTTGGTGCACATTAAGGTCCTGTCCTAAAATAAAATGTGAAGATACATTTCAAATATACAAAATAATTTTGTTTAATGAAAATAATTTTCTTAATTTTGTTTTTCTCTATTTTTTAAAAAATCTGGGCAACTTTATAGCTCAGTTTTTCATATGCAAGTTACAAAGCAAATACATGAGAAGCAAAAGGGTCTGAATGAGGGAACTCATAGACAAGAGCTGCTCATCCTGGATGTAGAGGTTTATGGCGTGGATGTGGGTGTCGGCAGTGTGATTTTACATTATTGCACAGCTAGCAATTTAACTAAACAGACAATTCTAAGCCGCTTAAACATAGGCTGATGATAATGTTTTGTTCAATCACAGTTCATCAATGGAGTTAAATCTACTAACATGTCACAGTCTTCCAGGAAAGCAATGACTTCTACCTCCATCATGAGTTAGCTTGAGAACTACAAATTTAATCCCAAGAGGTAGGATTACTAGATACAATTCAGGAGACCCAGTTAAAATTGAATTTCAGGTGAACAATGGATAATTTTTTAGTATAAATATATCCCAAATACTGCATTTTTTTCTCTAAATCTGGCAACCCTACCAAGGAGGCACTTGCAGAAGGGAGGGTTAAATGAGCTGGCTGGTGCCCAAAGGAGGTCCACGGCAATTGGTCTGGGCAGCAAAGAGGAGCTGTCCTCTGCCAGGACAACTGAGGCCTTGGGACAGGTCAGCAGAGGAGCTGGACTGGCTGGGCCCAGCTGCCAGAGAACAGGGGGAAGCCAAAGAGGATGTCAGGCTGTGGGGCGGCCTAGACCAGGCCACTAGGAGAGAAAAGGCCACACAGGGAACTGAGTCCTGGCCTCTCAGAAAAAAACTGTGACCTAGGTCTTTGAGCTGAAGTCAGTCAATTGCTTCCCTGGCTCCTTAGAAGTTTCCTGCCTTTACTCCATCTGAAAGAAGCACTGAACCCGGTGTAATAGGTGCATGTAAGGCCCCTGACATGGCGCTTGTCTTAGTTACCTAGTGCTGCTGTAACAAAACAAACAGAACAAAAAAAGCACCACAAGTGGGTAGCTTTAAAGAACAGAAGTTTATTTTCTCACAGTTTGGAAGCTGGAAGTCCAAATCAGGGTGTGGCTCTAGGGGAAGGTCCTTGTCTATTTCAGCTTCCAGCAGCTGACCGTCATTGGCATTCCCAAGCTTGTAGATCCACCAACCTCGTGTGTCTGTCTTCACATGACATCTTCCCCTTGTGTCTCTATGTCTATTCTGCTCTTTTTATAACTCAGGGGTGATTAGGTTTAGGATCCACTTTACTCTGGTATGGCCTTAGT
This sequence comes from Trichechus manatus latirostris, assembly GCF_000243295.1. Lineage (NCBI taxonomy): Eukaryota > Metazoa > Chordata > Mammalia > Sirenia > Trichechidae > Trichechus > Trichechus manatus. The sequence continues at coordinate 369,315 of NW_004444191.1, forward strand.
AACACAACAAAGAAAGCTGCTATTTCCAAACAGGTCATATTCACAGGTACAGGAATTAGGATTTCAATACATATTTTAGGGGAACAAATTCAATCTATAACAGCACTTAATAGTGGAACTTTCCAAATAAGGATGCCAGCCTGTGGAAAGAGAGTCTTGGGAGGGTTGGATTTCATAATTGCCTGTGATAATCCTGGGTCCTCCCAGCCTTAGCAGGAAATTCTTGACTATGACCTGTTTCTAATGATTCTTAATAAACCATGTTGCAGGGCAGGAAAGGCCCCATGGGAGAAGCTGCCACATTTGTCCACTTAAATACCAATTTTCAAGATGGCCACCCAGACTGGCCAGGTTGTCAGATAGCTCTCGGCTTTCCAGAGGGGAAGACAAGGGTAGATATCCAAACAGAACCTAAAACACAGAGGCCACTCTATTGATTTAAATGTAGGGCCTAGCTTCTTAGGTTGCTCGTTATCATGATCCGACCCCTAAGCTAGTTTCAGAGGGTCAGGATGATGAGAGAACATATTTTATTTGTTTTTCAATCAACTACAATTGCAAATTACAGACTTGCCGAAATCAGCTAACTCCCTCAATATCTGACAATGCTCCCATCAGCACTGGCACGCACCAGGGCACATAGAGACTGAGGTATGAGAGCATGGGAAAGACGTCTGTCCCCAGTTCTGCTGTTAAAGGGGCAAAGTACACAGGAGAAAACCAGCAACGTGCTAAGTGAGGGTGTTTCCCAGGGTAGAGATTGTGGTTTCTCAGTCACGTACATGAAAGCCCTTGGAAAACCAGTGTCTCCGTGTGTATGAGTTTCCTATAGCTGCTACAACAAACAACCGCAAACGTAATGGCTTAAAACAACAGATATTCGTGCTCCTATAGCTCTGGAGGTCAGAAGTCCAAACTGAGTCTTACAGGGCTAAAATCAAGGTATCAGCACGAGGCTGGAGGGGGAGAAGCCTTCCCTTACCTTTTGCAGTTTGGTGGCTGCCACTCCTTGGCTTGTGGCCACTTCACTCCACCCTCTGCCTCTGCAGTCGCATTGCTTTTTCCTCTTCTGTGTCAAATTTCCCTCAGTTTCCCTCTGGTAAGTATACTTGAGATTACATTTATCTTAGTTATCTAGTGCTGCTATAACAGAAATACCACGAGTGGATGGCTTTAACAAACAGAAGTTTATTCTCTCACAGACTAGGAGGCTAGAAGTCCGAATTCAGGGTGCCAGCTCCAGGGAAAGGCTTTCTCTCTCTGTCAGTTCTGGGGGAAGGTCCTTGTCATCAAGATTCCCTGGTCTAGGAGCTTCTCAGGGCAGGGACCCCGGGTCCAAAGGACACACTCTGCTCCTGGCACTACTTTCTTGGTGGTATGAGGTCCCTCTCCTCTGTGCTCCTTTTTCTCTTTCATATGTCAACAGAGATTGACTTAAGACACTATTTAATCTTGTAGATTGAGTCCTGTCTCATTAACATAACTGCTTCTAATCCTGCCTCATTAACATCATAGAGGTAGGATTTACAACACATGGGAAAAACACATCAGCTCACAAAATGGTGGACAATCACACAATACTGGGAATTGTGGCCTAGCCAAGTTGACACACATTTTTGGGTGACACAGTCAATCCATAACAACATTTAAGGCCCACCTGGGTAATCCAGGATAATCTCTCATCTCAAGATCCTTACTTTCATCATATCTACAAAGTCCCTCTTGCCATGTAAGTTAACATTCACAGGTTCAGCGATTAGAACATGGATATCTTTGGGGTGGCTGTTCAGCTTACCACACCGGGACTGAGTAGGGTCAGAGAGTTGAAACTGTGGGGAACCTGAGATTCCTCTGACCCAACCTTCTTCCTGTAAACACAGGACAGTGAAAACCACAGAGAGGCAAGGACCTGCCCCGGTCACATGCTGGTTAGCAGCAAGGCCAGAATTAGATTCCTGGTTTCTGCCATTTCCATAACAGCTGCTTATCTGAGGTAGCCTGTGGCTCTGATATATTTTTCTGCAATAGATCCTCAACAGTGGTATCCAAAATGCCAGACAAATATTCAGCACTGGTATTTTTCACCCTAGAAGTCAGACACGTTGACAGTTATATCAGAATTTTTGGAGTTGAACGAATACATGAAAAGCTGGTGTTACTTTCCACAAAGATGATGCAACCCTAAAGTCTTGAGGATTTTTAAAGCCCCTGTGAGCTGTCAGGGGAACCTTAAAATAAATGTAGGTACTCCTCTCTTAATCCCGTTAATTACTCATGTCTTAATTTCTGTTCAAACTACTCATCTCTGAAGTGTTCTGTACATTTTTTTCTTGGTTGTAATCATGCAATTCAATAAATCCAAAGAAGGCTACAGGACTTACGTTCAGGGGCCCCAAATCCCTTCAGTTTTGCATAGGGAGGGATTAGGAGGTTTTACCTTTTCCTTCTAGGTTGAACTTGCTTCAGAAAAGAAACACAAGAGATAACTTAGGAAAAAGTGCCAGGGCAATGTGGTTGGCCAGTCCAATGGGATACCCAGCCCCATGTGGTTGGGACATGATGCGTGTCCTCCCAAATGGTGTCTGTGGACATGGCCGGATATCCTAACCCACCCTTAGGAAATAAACATGGTTTACTCATTTTCTTCAGGTAGACAGAGATGGAGAAAGAGGACCCTTTATATATACATACATACATATATATATATATACACACACACATTATATGGATATATACATCTATATAAATATACACATACATGTATATAGACATACATATGAATCTATGTTTGTATAATATGTTTGAATACTTGTATGTGTCCCTGTATGACCCTTTTGGAATAATACATTCCACAACTTGACTCTATGTAAAGTAGAATTGGAGTCCCTGTGTGGCCCAAACAGTTAACCAACCACATGGTTACTAACCTAAAGGTTGGCAGTTTGAATCCACAAAGAGGCACCTCAGAAGAAAGGCCTGGCAATCTACTTCCAAGAGATCACAGCCATTGAAAACCCTGTGGCACACAGTTCTACTCTGACACCCATGAGGTTGCCACGAGTTGCTTAGAGACTCTGCTCCAGCCTCTGCCCATGGGGTAAGGAGTCCATTGGGCCAAACGGTAGTGCTAATGTGGTGGCCCTGCCCCCAACTTCTTGGCCCCACTCTGGTGCCTGGGTCCTTGGAATTCTTAGCCTGAAAGCTCGTAGCCCACTTGCAGGACCTGCATGGGCCTCCCTTCCTGACCATCCTCCAAGGGTGGACTGTGCCACCCAGATGCTCATCCTGGGCTCCAGCATTGGCCGAGGTGTTTATGAGAGGTGCAGAAGGAGCTTAGCAAGAGGCTTCGAGGTGTCCACACGTATATGCACCCAACCTGTTGCTGTCGAGTCAATTCAAACTCATGACCACACTATAGAACAGAGTAGGACCGCCCCACAGTGTTCCCAAGGCTGCAATCTTTACGGAAGCAGACTGCACATCTTCCCGGGGAGCGGCTGGTGGGTTCAAACTGCTGACCTTATGGTTGGCAGTCGAGCGCTTAACCACTGTGCCACCAGGGCTCCTTACACGTGTGCACAAGATCCAGCAATCTGCTTACTGAGTCCTCCTGGTGATTCTGCTGTACACTCCAGTTTGAAAACCGGTGTTCTAGACAAAGCAGGACTGGAAGTAAACACAGGTTGTCTGCAAATCCTCCAAAATATTCTGAGGTCTTTGACCCAGGAAATGTGTCGCTGCTGTGAGGAGGCATCCTCCCTCTCAGCGCTGACACTAGCTTTTCACTTTGGACAAGAGCAGTTCCACTCTCTGAGCTTCTGAGTCTTTAGTCACAAACGGAGAGTTGGACTCTGAATCATTAGAAGATCGCCAGGGTCTCTTCCAGCTCGAAGGGGCAGTAAATCTGAAAATATCTCCCATTAAATGTCTTCACTTTCACTTATTCACATTAAAATCTCACAGATCAGTGTTATAAACCTTTCCCCTCAAATAGACACTCTCCTGGGTGAGATGAGGAGCAAAGGGCCGCATGGGACAATCACTCTACAGCACCTCTCAAACTTTAGTGTTCCTGTGAATGACCCAGAGATCTTGTTTAAATTCAGATTCTGATTCAGCAGGTCTAAGACGAGGCCTGAGACTCTGCATTCCTTGACAGCTCCCAGGTGATGCCATTGCTGCTGTCTGGGGAACAGACTTTGGTTAGAGGTTTTTGTAGTATCAAGTTTAATCGCATTGCTCCCCTCTGAAGACGGGAGGTCAGTTTAACAAGGAAATGGTGTTTTAGGAGGGAAGGAACAGAGGAACAGTTAATTATGGCAGGATACTCAGAAACCCAAAGGGACCTGGTAGGTGATGTGACCAATGAACCCTGACCGGTCAGTAAGAGGGAGTGGTGGGGACTGTGGCAAACTGGAGAGAATGTGTCCCCTTAAAGGGCGTGGGCATGATTCAGCTTGAGCCTCTTTGTGCCATGAAGCGATATGGTCCCATATTGCCAAATATTCTCTTTTCAAGAGAAGCCAGAAATTGGGTTTTTTGACTTTTAAATGTTGTCAATCAATTCACATGAAATGAACTAACCAAGTAAAATCCAACTATTGAACTAACATCATGCAAACCAAATAAAATATGGGTGAACAGTTTGGCACCTTTGACTTAAGAGTGTCAAATTCAGGAAGGGGAAAGACATCCCACTGGGGCTCTGGATGGGGCTGAGAGGCGGGGAGAGGACGCTGGACAGTCACATCCCGCCTGAGTGTCACAAATGCAGAGGAAGAGGACACAGAGTTTGAGGGGGTAGAAAAATTAAAACGCACAAAAACCAAAACCAAAAACGGAGTGGGAGAACTCAGAAGACCAATATAGCTTAGTTTAAAAAATGTGCCTCCTTATTCCAGCTCTTTCTCTTGGGGTTGATACAGGACTTCTCCCTCTGGAGATTAGGGTGGGAAAATAAAAAGGAAGGAGGCGCAAGGCTGAGCCTGGATCGTGAGTGATGTGCTTTCCCAGGGTAGGGAGGAGGCCCACACCCCTCCCCTGCCCCTAGTGACACTGCTGCCCGCTTGCCCTTTGGGTTTTTTTTTTTTCCTGATTCCACGTGCTGAGTTGGCTCTGTCTTCTCTGGGCGAGGTTCCATGGCTACGGATTATCCCAGTTCACTGTGGGTAGACTTTTGGATGGTAAGATTCCAGAGGGCATCCCCATGGGAGGGTTGAACAAAGTAAGTTGGACGGAAGTCATATAGTCTAACTGAGTTTGTGACATTCTTACAGCTCACTGAAGCCACAGGCTAAACCCAAACCCTGCGAGGTCAAGTCTCAGTGCCCTTTTCAACTTTGCCTCTGGGTTACTGGGAGAACTAAACGTGAACACATGTGAAAAGCGCTTTGTAAGGCATGAAGCACAACGAATATGTCAGTGATTGTTGGGGGGTAGCAGGAAGCCAGGCAAGCCTGTTAGCACCCTTGTTTTTACTAGCTTTGTAAACATAGTCAAGTGACTTAACCTCTCTGAGCTGGTTTCCATACCTGTAAAATGGGGCAAATAAAACCTACCTCATAGAGGTAAGAATTAAATGAGATAGAGCATATAAAGCACCCAATATTCTATCTGACACAATAGTACTGCTCAATAAATAGTAGCTAATATTATAACTATTATTCCTATCCATTGCCACAAGTTGATTCCAACTCATAGCGACCCTATAGGACAGAGGAGAGCTGCCCCATAGGGTCTCCAAGGCTATAATCTTTACGGAAGCAGACTGCCACATCTTTTTCCCGCAGAGTGGCTGGTGGGTTCAAACTGCCATCCTATTGGTTTGCAGCTGAGTGCTTAATCACTGAACCACCAGGGCTCCCTATTATTATTCCTACTACATTCAAATGCCTCAAAATTACTTTTCATACTTTTAAATGCTTTATTAATTTATTCAAGTAATTTTCATGTTGAAAAATCGGAAATATAGTTAAATAAAAAAAGAAAAATCACTTATAATCCTTACATTTGGAGGTTAAACACAGATATCAATTTTAGACACTCTTCTAGACTTTTCCTGACCCACCAAAAACCAAACCCATTGCAGGTGAGTAGATTCCAACTCATAGTGACCCTATAGGACAGAATAGAACTGCCCCATGGGGTTTCCAAGGAGTGGCTAGTAGATTTGAACTGCCAACCTTTTGGTTAGCAGCCAAGCTCTTAATCACCGCACTACCAGTGCTCCATATATTGTCTAGTTAGTATAATGTATATATATATAGTACCTGTAACAATACTGTTTTGCAACCTATGTTTTAATTGAAAACAACATATTATGAAGAAATTTCCATGTTAATAATTATATTTTTCTACATCACTTAAAATTCTTCCACTTATGGAAAAATGTAACTGATGCACTTTTCCCCATTCTCCCTTTTGTGTACAGCTAAAGACCCTGAACATTACAAATAAGACACACATAAGAAGATGCCGAAGGGTGGAGAGAAAAGGGCAGATTGGCTGGGGACTTCACCTGCGGAATAGCACAGTGGTACGTTCCCCGGGTTTTCTTTTTGCTCCAGATATACCAGAGTTAGAACTGAAGGATCCAGCAAACTAGAAATGCCAGTGGGCATAGCCCCCAAAAAAAAAAAAAAGCCCCATCAGATGCCTGCTCTCTGTAGCCAAAATGCCAGGAAAAGCGTAGCCTAGTGAGACAGAGGACTGTCAGACAATAACTACTCCACTCCAGCCAAACACCACAGAAGACAACAGTGGTCTCCTCCCCACCCACACAGCTAAGGTCAAGGGGGGAGCTGAGAATGCCACCTTCACAAGGCCATAACAAGATACTTGAGCACTTTTGCTGGCGTGGTGTCAGAGAAATCCAAGTAGAAGGCTAGGATTTTCATCTCTGCCAGCTGCAATAAGCCCACCTCCTCCCTGGAGTGTCAACGGATACCATGCACGGATCTATCTGGCATTAACAAGGAAATCCTCCCTCTTTACTGGGGTAGCATCAGAGGGGGCCTAGAAAGTCAGGACTTTCATCATTGACCAGAAGTAATGAGACCACCTCCACTTCAATGTCAGTGGAGACTTCCACCCCGCTACCCCAGCAAGAAAGAGGAGCCCCCACCACCACCTTAGGTATAAATGAAAACCGTGTGAAGAGCCTGGACTTCTACCTCCACTGGTAGTAACTATGGAGACCCCTTCTCTCCCTCTATAGGAGTGCTGTCAGAGACAGCTAACTAAAGAGAAGGTTTAAATAAAATCGGAGGCTCTTAACATAATACAAAAATATCCAGGTTTCAATAGAAAATCACTTGTCATGCCAAGAACCAGGAACATGTCAAACTGAATGAAAAAAGACAAATTAATAGATGGAAGCACCAAACTGGGAGAGACGTTAGAATTAACTGACTAAGATTTTAAAGCAGCCATCATAAAAATGCTTCAGTGAGCAATGGTGAACATGTTGGAAACAAATGAATAAAATAGAAAAGCCCCAACAAAGAAATGGAAGATATAAAGGGGAACCAAATGAAATATTTAAAACTGAAAATCCAATAACCAAAATAAAAAGAAGTTCAATGGTTCAACAGCATGATGGAGAGAACAGAGGAAAGATTCAGTACACTAGAAGAAAGAACAATGACATTACCAAATTTGAATGGCAGATTTCTGAACAGTCTATTTCAGAAAATATACAGGAAAAAAGTGATCAGAGCCTTCAGACCTGCAGGATTATAAAAAATGTCTATCATTCATGTCACTGGAATCTCGGAGGAGAGGAAAAAGAAGAGTGGAGCTAAAAATAAACACTCGAAAAATAGTGATTGAAAACTTCCCACATTTGGCAATAAACATAAACCTACAGATCAAGAAGCTGAGTGAATCCTAAACAGAACAAACCCAAATAATCTATGCTAAGACATGTCATAAGTAAAGTTCTGAAAACAAAAGACAAAGAAAAAATCTTGAAAGCAGTCAGAGAAAAATGATATCTTACCTATAGGTGAAAAACAATTAGAACAGCAGATTTGACATCAGAAACCATGGAGGTCAGAAGTAAATGTCACTTTTTGTTTCTTCAGATGCTGCAGGGGGAAAAAAAGAGAAAAAAAAGACCTCTCAACCCAGAGTACTATATCCAGGGAAAATATTCTTCAGGAAGTTTCAAACAAGTAATGTAAGCTTCTACCTCAATAACCAAAAAATAAAGAAGAGCAAAACAAACCCAAAGAAAGTAGGAGTAAGGAAATAATAAAGATAAGAACAGAAATCAATGAATCTGGAAACAGAAAAAAAATCAATGAAACAAAGAGCTGGTTCTTTGAAAAAATCAATAAAATTAACAAATCTGTAGTTAAGACTGACAAAGAAAAAAGAAAAGATACAAATACCTATCAGAAATGAATCTGGGAGATTACTACAAACCTTGTAGACATCAAAAGAATAACAAGGAAATACTATGAACAACTCTGTGCAGTGGTTAAGAATTTGACTACCTACCAAAAGGTCAGCAGTTTGAATCCACCATCTGCTCCTTAGAACCCCATCAATTCTACTCCATCCTATAGGGTTGCTATGAGTCAGAATCAAGTCGATGGCAATGGGTTTGGTCTTTTTTTGTTTTTGGTGTGAACAACTCTATACACACAAATTTGAGAACTTAAATAAAAAAAATTCACTTTCTCAAAAAATTCAAACTATAAAAACTCTCTCAATATGAAAGAGATAATTTGAATAGTCCTATAATTATCAAGGAAGTTGAATTTGTAATTTAAAAATCTCCCAAAAAGGAAATCTAAAGGCCCATGATTTCACTGGAGAATTCTACCAAACGTTTAAAAGTAAGAATTAACACCAATTCTACATAATCGCTTCCAGAAAATAGAAAAGAACGACTTTACAAATCATTTTATTAAACTAATATATCACCTTGATACCAAAACCCTACAAAGAGTACAGAAAAGAAAATTACAGAACAATATCTCTCATGAATACAGGTGCAAAAATCCTTATCAAAATATTAGCAACAGAAATAGCAATATATAAAATGATATACATATCGTGATCAAATGGGTTTTATTCCAGTGATGCAAGGCTGGTTCAGTGTTTGAAAATCAGTCTCCGTAATTCCCCATGTTAACAAACTAAAGAACAAAAACATGATCATATGACTTGATGCAAAAAGGCATTTGACAAAATTCAATATCCATTCATTATAAAAACTCTCTGAAAAAATAGAAAAAGAGGGGAGACTTCCTCAGCTTGATAAAGAGCTTCTACCAAAAACTACAAATTACATTATGCTTAATTATGAAAGACTTAATGCTTGACCCCTAAGACTTAGAAGAAGGCAAGAACGTCCATTCTCACCACTCTTATTCTACATAGTGCTAGAAGTTCCAGCCAGTGCAGTGAGGCAAGAAAAGGAAATAAAGGCAAATATGCCAAATTATTTTTGAGAAAGTGAAAAAGTATTTCAGTGGAGAAAGGTTAGGCTTTTCAATAAATGATGCTGGAACAATTGCATATCCATAAGCACAAAAGTGAACCTCAAACCTAGTATCATGCAGAGTGGAATGTTTGAGTAGGAAATACTCTAATAAGTGATCAGTTACTTAGTGAATATTTTCCTCTTATGATGACGTTGGCTTCCTGAACCCAACTCTGGGAACTCGGATATGGAAACTGGCACCATGATTTATCCAGCTAACCCTGTACTAACAGGCAGTTAGACTATTTCCCGATACTTGCACTTACAAATAAACATTTTTGTTTATATGTCTTTGTAAACTTGTGCAACTTTATCCAAAGCATGCATCATAACTCTGAAAATCTTAGGCCAAAATATAGGTGCATTTAAAATATTGGTGGATTCTATAGAAGAATCCTGATCAAAACGGTGAAAATGCAGAACAGATTTTCAAATTCTTGTGGGCTCCAGACTTTCTGGAGCCATGGAGGCTGGATGAACCCCTGAAACTGTTGCCCTGAGATAATCTTTTTTTTTAAACTGTGCTTTAGGTGAAAGTTTACACCTCAAGTTAATTTATACACATATTGTTATGTGACCCTAGTTGCAATCCCTATAATGTGACAGCACACTTCCCCTTTTCACCCCACGTTTCTCGTGTCCATTCAACCAGCTCCTATCTCTTTCTGCCTTCTCATCCCACCTCCACACAGGAGCTACCCATTTAGTCTCATGTATTGAACTAAGAAGCACAGTCTGCACGAGTATTATTTTATGTTTTATAGTCCAGTCTAATCTTTGTCTGAAGAGTTGCCTCTGGGAATGGTTTTAGTTCTGGGTTAACAGAGAGTCCGGGGGCCATGTCTTCTGGGGTTCCTCTAGTCTCAGTCAGACCATTAAGTCTGGTCTTTTTACTGGAATTTGAGTTCTGTACCCCAATTTTTTCCTGCTCTGTCAGGGACTCTGTTTTGTTCACTGTCAGGGCGGTCATTGGTGGTAGCCAAGCACCATCTAGTTCTTCTGGTCTCAGGCTGATGCAGCCTCTGGTTTATGTGACCCTGTCTCTTGGGCTAATATTTTCCTTATGTCTTTTGTGTTCTTCATTGTCCTTTGCTCCAGGTGAGTTGGGACGAGTTGATGCATCTTAGATGGCTGCTTGCAGACGCCACTCATCAAAGTGGGATGCAGAACATTTTCTTAATAAGCTTTGTTATGCCAGTTGACATAGATGTCCCTTGAAACCATGGTCCCCAGACCCACGCCCCTGCTACTCTGTACCTCGAAGTGTTTGATTGTGTTCAGGAAACTTCTTAGCTTTTGATTTAGTCCAGTTATGCTGACTTCCTCTGTATTGTGTGTTGTTCTTCCCTTCGCTTTGTATAATTCTTGTCTACTATCTAGTTAGTGAATTCCCCACTCCCTCCCTGCCTACCTTCGTAACCATCAGAGAATGTTTTCTTCTGTGTTTAAAACTTTTCTTGAGTTATTTTAATAGTGATCTCATACAATATTTGTCCTTTTGCAACTGACTAATTTCTCTCAGCATTGTGCCGTCCAGATTCATCCATGTTGTAAGATGTTTGCGGATTCATCATTGTTCTTTATCGTTGTGTAGTATTCCATTGTGTGAATATACTATAATTTGTTTATCCATTCCTCTGTTGACGGTCACCTAGGTTGTTTCCATCTTTCAGCTGTTGTGAACAGTGCTGCAATGAACATGGGTGTGCATACATCTATCTGTGTGACGGCTCTTATTTCTGTAGGATATATTCTGAGGAGTGGGATTGCTGGATCGTATGGTACTTCTATTTCTAGTTTTTTAAGGAAGCACCAAATTGATTTCCAAAGTGGTTGTACCATTTTACATTCCCACCGACAGTGTATATGTGTTCCAGTCTCTCCAACATTTATTATTTTGTGTTTTTTGGATTAATCCTAACCTTATTGGGGTGAGATGGTATCTCATTGTAGTCTTGATTTGCATTTCTCTAATGGCTAATGATTGTGAGCATTTTCTCATGTATCTGTTAGTTGCCTGAATGTCTTCTTTGGTGAAGTGCCAGCTCATATCCTTTGCCCATTTTTTAATCGGGTTGTTTGTCTTTTTGTTATTGAGGTTTTGCAATATCTTGTAGATTTTAGAGATTAGACCCAGATTGGATATGTTGTAGCCAAAATTTTGATAAATGAGCAAAAGTGTTTGATTTTTAGGAGCTCTCTGTTATCTAGTTTCTCTTCTGGTGTGTTTGTGCATTGTTACTTATGGTTTGTATTGTGTTTATGCCATGTATTAGGGCTCCTAGCATTGTCCCTATTTTTTCTTCCATGATCTTTATCATTTTTGATTTTATATTTAGGTCTTTGATCCATTTTGAGTTAATTTTTGTACACGGTGTGAGGTATGGGTGTTGTTTCAGTTTTTTGAAGATGGATATTCAGTTATGCCAGCACCATTTGTTAAAGAGACTGTCTTTTCCCCATTTAACAGACTTTTGGCCTTTGTCAAATATCAGCTACTCATAGGTGGATGAATTTTGTTTGGACTCTCAATTGTGTTCCGTTAGTCTATGTATCTGTTGTTGTACCAGTACCAGCCTGTTTTGACTACCATGCCGGTATAATAAGTTCTAAAATCAGGTAGTGTGAGGCCTCCCACGTTGTTCTTTTCTTCAATAATGATTTACTTAACTGGTGCCCCTTCCCTTTCCATATAAAGTTGCTGATTTGTTTCTGCATCTCATTAAATATGTCCTTGGAATTTGGAATGAGATTACTTTGTATCTGTAGATTGTTCTGGGTAGAACTGACATTTTCACAATGTTGAGTCTTCCTATCCGTGAACAAGGTATGTTTTTCCAATTATGGAGGTCTCTTTTGTTTTCTTGCAATAGTGTCTTATAGTTTTCCTTGTATAAGTGTTTTATGTCTCTGGTTAGATTTATTCCTAAGTATTTTATCTTCTTGAGGGCTATTGTAAATGGTAATGATTTGATGATTTCCTCTTTGAAGTTGTTTTTGCTGGTGTAGAGGAATCCAACCAATTTTTGTATGTTTATCTTGTATCCTGAAACTTTGCTGAACTCTTCTGTTAGTTCCAGTGGTTTTCTTCTGGATTCTTTGGGGTTTCTGAGATCATATCATCTGCAAATAGGGATACTTTTACTTCTTGCTTACCAATTTGAATGCACTTTATTTCCTTTTCTTGCTTATTGCTCTGGCTAGGACCTCCAGCACAATGTTGAATAAGACTGATGATAAAGGGCATCATTCTCTGGTTCCTATTCTCAAGGGGAATGCTTTCAGTCTCTCTCCATTTAGGATGATGTTGGCTGTTGCTTTGCATAAATGTCCTTTATTATGTTGAGGAATTTCCCTTCTATTCCTATTTTGCTGGGAGCTTATATCATGAATGGGTGGTGGACTTTGTCAAATGCCTTTTCTACATCAATTGATAAGCTCTTGTGGCTTTTATCTTTTGTTTTATTTATGAGATGGATTACATTGTTTGTTTTTCTAATGTTGAATTATCCTTGCTTACCTGGTATGAATCCCACTTGGTTGTGGCGAATTATTTTTTTGATATGGTGTTGAACTATGTTGGCTAGAATTTTGTTGAGGATTCTCACATCTATATTCATGAGGGATATTGGTCTGTAATTTTCTTTTTTTGTGGTGTCTTTACCTGGTTTTCATATCAGGGTTATGCTGGCTTCATAGAATGAGTTTTGGAGTATTCCATCCTTTTCTATACTCTGAAATACGTTTAGTAGTAGTGATGTTAACTCTTCTCTGAAAGTTTGGTAGAATTCTTCAGTGAAGCCATCAGGGCCAGGTCTTTTTTTGTTGGGAGTTTTTTAATTACCTTTTCAATCTCTTCTTTTGTTATAGGTTTATTTAGTTGTTCTACCTCTGTTTGTGTTAGTTTAGGTAGGTAGTGAGTTTCTAGAAATTTGTCCATTTCCTCTAGGTTTTCAAATTTGTTAGAGTACAATTTTTCATAGTATTCCGTTATTATTTTTTTAATTTCAATTGAGTCTGTTGTGATATCACCCATCTCATTTCTTTTATGTGTTATTTGCTTCCTCTCCTATTTTTCTTTTGTCAGTTTGGCCAATGGTTTATTGATTTTGTTGATCTTTTCAAAGAACCAGTTTTTCATCTTGTTACCTCTTTCAATTGTTTTTCTATTCACTATTTCGTGTATTTCTGCTCTAATTTTTATTATTTCCTTTCTTCTGGTGCTAGTGGGCTTCTTTTGCTGTTCTCTTTCTATTAGTTCGAGTTGTAGGGTTAATGTCTTGATTTTGGCCCTTTCTTCTTTTTGGATGTGTGCATTTATTGCCATAAACTGACCTCTGAACACTGCTTTTTCTGTGTCCCAAAGGTTCTGGTAGGATGTGTTTTCAGTCTCATTTGATTCTGTGAACTTCTTTATTCCATCCTTGATTTCTTCCATAACCTGGTTGTTTCTGAGCATGATGTTGTTCAGTTTCCATGTATTTGATTTTTTTTTCTTGCTTTGTCTGTTATTGATTTCTACTTTTATGGCTTTATGGTCAGAAAAGATGCTTTGTAATGTTTCAATGTTTTGAATTCTGTTAAGGCTTGCTTTGTGGCTAATATATGGTCTCTTTTGGAGAATGTTCCATGTGCGTTGGAAAAGAAAGTATACTTGGCTGCTGTTGGATGGAGTGTTTTATATATGTCTGTGAGATCAAATTGGTTGATTGTGGCATTTAGATCTTCCGTGTCTTTTTTGAGCTTCTTTCTGGAGGTTCTGTCCTTCACCAAAAGTGGTGTGTTGAAGTCTCCTACTATTATTGTGTAGCTGTCTATTTCTCTTTTCAATGCTTTTAGAGTTTGTTTTATGTATTTTGGAGCCCTGTTGTTGAATGTGTAAATATTTATTATGGTTATGTCCTCCTGGTGTACTGACACTTTAAGCATTATATAGTGTCCTTCCTTATCCTTTGTGGTGGATGTTACTTTAAATTCTATTTTGTCAGAGATTAATATTGCCACTCCTGCTCTTTTTTGAGTGTTGTTTTCTTGATATATTTTTTTCCATTCTTTGAGTTTTAGTTTGTTTCTTTGAGTCTAAGTTGTGTCTCTTGTAGGCAGCATATAGATGGATCATGTTTTTTTAATCCATTCTGCCACTCTCTGTCTCTTTATTGGTGTATTTAGTCCATTTACATTCAGCATAATTATTTGTAGGTATGAGTTTCGTGCTGTCATTTTTATGTATTTTTTTGTATGTGTGCTGTTGACAGTTTCTTTGTTCCACTTAATTTTCTGTGCTGAGTTGTTTTTCTTTATGTATTTTCTTTTCATCTTTTTTATTGTTGTTGGTTTTGTATTTGCTTAGTTTTTATGTTTTTCTTCTTTTTTATTTTGATGTGTAGGATTGTTAGTTTCCTTTGTGGTTGCCTTAATATTTACCCCTATTTTTCTAAGTTTAAACCAATCTTTTATTTCTTGATATCACCTTGACTTCCTGTCTATATGAAAGCTCTGTGACTACATTCTTTAGTCTCTCTTTTTTGTTTTAATGTCATCTTTTACGTATTGATGTCTCTCTTTCCCTATTTTCAGTGTTTTAGCTTTGATTTATTTTTGTGACTTCCCTATCTCAGATGATATCTGGTTGCTCTGTCCTGTGTTCTATTCTTGGGTTGTTATCTGATGTTATTGATTTTCTAACTGCAGGACTCCCTTTGGTATTTCTTCTAATTTTGTCTTGTTTTTTACAAATTCCCTTAGCTTCTGTTTATCTGGAAATGCCCTGATTTTGCCATCGTATTTGAGAGAGAGTTTTGTTGGCTATATAATTCTTGGCTGGGAATTTTTTTCCTTTAAGGCTTTATATATGTCATCTCATTGCCTTCTTGCCTGCATGATTTCTCATGAGTTGTCAGAGCTTAGTCTTATTGACTCTCTTTTCAAGATGACTTTTTGTTTATGCCTAGCCACTCTTAAAATTTTTCTTCATTTTTGGTTTTGGCAAGTTTGATTATAACATGTCTTGGTAACTTTCTTTTGGGATCTACCCTATGTGGGGTTTGATGAGCTTCTTGGGTAGATATTTTCTCATCTTTCATGATATCAGGGAAGTTTTCTGTCAACAAATCTTCAACAATTCTGTCTGTATTTTCTGTTATCCGTCCCCCATTCTGGCACTCCAATCACTTATAGGTTATTCCTCTTGATAGAGTCCCACAGAATTCTTAGAGTTTCTTCATTTTTTTAAATTTCTTTTATCTGATTTTTCCTCAAATAAGTTGGTGTCAAGTGCTTTATCTTCAGTCTGACTAATTCTCACTTCCATTGCCTCAATTCTGCTCCTATGACTTTCTATTGAGTTGTCTAATTCTGAAATTTTATTGTTAACCTTTTGGATTTCTGTTTGCTGTCTCTCTATGGATTCTTGCAGCCTGTTAAATTTGTCATTATGTTCTTGTATAACCTTCTTAAGTTCCTCTGTTGCTTTTTCTGTGTGTTCCTTGGCTTGGTCTGCATTTTGCCTGATCTCCTTCCTGATATCTTGAAGAGCTTTGTATGTTAATCTTTTGAATTCTTCTTCTGTTAATTCCAAGACCTTCTCTTCCTCCTGGAGGTTTGTTGGTTCTTTGTTTTAGTCACTTGCTGAAGCCATCATGGTCTGCCTCTTTATGTGATTTGATATTGACTCTTGTCTCTGAGCCATCAATAAGTTATATTTATTTATTTAATGTTTCCTTCCTTGTCCTAACTTCTTGTTCTGTTTTGATAGGGCCCAAATAGGCTGGTCGTGTGAGCTACTTTGATTATTGGCACCTTTGAAGCTCTCATGTCCTGTCACCAGGTGTTTAGAGCTGTTACTAGGTACGTGAGCCCAGGAGTCCATTTACTTTTCTTGTGTGGATTTCAGCTCAGTTGTCCAGGTGGTTGGTCACTGAGTGTGTGATTCAGGCTCTCACCCACAGTCCTAGATGGGCAGGGCTGTGTAGAGGTGATTGGAGCAGGCATAGGTATCTGGATGCAGTAGGGGTTTATGTGGTGAGCAAGGCAGGGGGCTGATGGCTGCCGCTGAGTGCCCGGGTGGAAGGCATGTCCCTGTTCCCTAAAGTGTGTAAGTGGGTGGGTTTTGCAGCTCGACTTTGGGCATCCAGTGCTGTTGTCTGTAAGGACTGGGAAGCACCACTTATTCTTGGACCCCTGTCAAAGGTGGCTAGGTGGAGTGGGTGGAGCCATCAGTCCTCAGGCCCCTCATGTGGGTAGGTGAGGACCCTGCTTAATGGTCAGGGCAGTGTCAAATGTCACGACTCTGCTGCTCCCTTTTAGCTATTGCAGTTGAAAATAAGCTTCAGGTATATACCTTGTTTTATTGTGCTAATGAGGGCCTACACTGTTGAAATGGGCCCACACAGGTCTAGACAGGGGTGAAAGGTATTCAAAGTCCATGGACTCCTTATGTCTGTGCCTAGGCAAAGGGCTGTGCCTCCCCTCAGTTCTCACATTAGGGGAGCTGGCAGATAATGTTTTCCTGTTTGTTAATTTGTTCCCTCTCCAAAGCCTGGAGAATGGCTCGGGGTGCGCGATGGGTTCCACTTCTGGCCCAGGGAGCACGGCAATTGCTGAAGCTGGACCAGGACTGGAGCAGAGCAGGAAGGGGGAGGTACTTCCTAGAGGGGGGAAGGGATTTAAAAAAAAAAAAATTTTATGTACTTTAGATGAAGGTTTACAGAACAAATAGTTTCTCATTAGACAGTCAGTACACATATTGTTTAATGACATTGGTTAACAACCCCATGACATGTCAACACTGTCCCTTCTCAACCTTGGAGGACTTTTTTTTTTTTTGGTGAAAATGTACGTAGCCAAAGATACACCATTTCAAACATTTCTACATGTACCATTCAGTGACACTGATTACATTCTTCCAGTTGTGCTGCTATTCTCACTATCCTTTTCCAAATTATTCCATCATCATTATCCTCAACTCACTGCCTCCTAGGCTTTCCATCAAACCTTTTGAGTTGCTGTTGTCAATTTGATCTCACATAGATAATTTTTTTTGTACTTTAGATCGAGGTTTACAGAACAAATAGTTTCTCATTAAACAGTTAGTAGACATCTTGCCCTATGACAGTGGTTAACAACCCCACAACATATCAACAGTGTCCTGGGAATGGAAGTTTTTGATCCTGCACAGTAGGTTAGATGCTTGCACTTAACTTTCACAGATTCAGTGCTGCTTTCCCATTTCTGAAGGCTTGCACAGACTCCCCGCCCCTCTGTTTCTCCCTGTGTGGAAAATGTATCCCAAGCACTACTGCTTTTCTCAGCCAGCGCGCCAGCTGATCCAGCCTGCAGGATGCCGGCCAGGTCAGGTCTGGCAAATCCTTTTGGCTTCTGAACTGTTTCTCCCTCCCCCGCCACTCAGTCCAACTCCTCAACTTTGTCTTTGATGTTCAGGGCTCCTAGATTGTCATGTACAATCGATTCACTTGTTTTTTCGGGTCTTTGTTGTAAGAGGGACCACAGGAAGCATCTGACTACTCTGCCGTCTTGGCCTAGCCTCCGTCCTGAGATAATTTTTGAAAAAGAAACAACAAAAATGAACCTCAACTTCAGTCTCACATCTTATACAAAAATGTAACTCAAAATAGATCATGGACTTATATATATATAACATAAGCATAACACGTAAAAATAAAAAAATTGATAAATTGTTCTTCATGAAAATTAAAAACTTATTTTTCTGTGAGAGACCCTATTAAGAGTATGAGAAGACAAGATAAAGAGTGAGAAAAAATATATGCAAAGCACATATCCAACAAAAGGCTAGTATGTCAAATACATAAAGAACTCTCAAATATCAACAGTAAAAAAAAATAATTCAATTAAAAATGAGCAAAGGACATGAAGAGACATTTCACCAAAGAAGATATATACAGATGTCAAACAACCCCATGAAAAGATGTTCATCATCATCATCATCATCATCAACCTGTTGCCGTTGAGTCGATTCCGACTCATACAGACCCTACAGGACAGAGTAGAACTGCCCCACAGAGTTTCCAAGGAGCATCTGGTGGAGTCAAACAGCCATTGCTCTTAACCACTACACCCACAGGATTTCCTCAACATCATTAGCCCTGAGTTGAATGCAAATTAAAACCACAATGAGATATCACTAATCAAATGCTGGTTTGGGTGGGGAAAAACTTAGTCCTTCATACATCGTTGGTGGGAATGTGAAATAGGACTACCACTCTGGAAAACAATTTGTCAGTTTCTTCAGAAACTAAACACACAGCTACCATATTGTTGTTCTGTGCCATCGAGTCAATTCCAACTCATAACGACCCTGTAGTCTTTTTAAATACAGGAAATTCTTTCTGTACTCTTTATTTGGTTTAATTGCTTCATCTCTTTTCATACTACAGTTGTCCCTTGGTATTTACAGTG
This sequence comes from Trichechus manatus latirostris, assembly GCF_000243295.1. NCBI lineage: Eukaryota > Metazoa > Chordata > Mammalia > Sirenia > Trichechidae > Trichechus > Trichechus manatus. The sequence goes on from NW_004444191.1 coordinate 388,243, forward strand.
GATGGGTTCCAGGACCCGCTCCCCCGATACGCAAATCTGAGGATGCTCAAGTCCCTTACATAAAATGGTGTAGTATTTGCATATAATCCACACTATCTTCCTGTATACTTTAAATCGTCTCCAGATTACTCATAATACCTAATACAATGTAAATCTATGTAAATAGTTGTCATACAGCATTGGTTAGGGAATAAGGACAAGACGTGAGGTGAACAATGCTCCAACAAGAAGTGCTGGCGAGAGAATGAGAAGCTGTGAAGGGGCGGCGGGAGGCTACAGCAGGTTATGCCCCCACACCACTTCATTTGCGTGGATTCAGCTTAGTGCTCAGAACTTTCTTTTCTTTTCCTTTTTTAAATATTTTCGATTTGTGGTTGTTAAAGTAGCTTTATGGATCATATAATTAGGGTTGGAACTTTGAATCCACGCAGAAGCACCTTGGAAGAAAGCCTTGGTGATCTACTTCCAAAAAATCAGCCACTGAAAAACCTATAGAGCACAGTTCTACTCTGACACACACACGGGGTCGCCATGAGTCAGAGTTGACTTGAGGCAACTGGTTTGGGTTTTAGATGCCTCTAACATAATACTGCTGTAAAGCCCCTGCTAATTCAGGTGAAGACAATGTTACCTACTGTGGAACTAACCCATTTCAGCCAGCCTGGCTGTTCCAGAGCTGCAGACCGGCATATATCAGGGGCTCAGTAAATGCTCTTTGGCTAACGTAGAATGAATAACTCAGCACACAATGTCACCGATTTAACCCCATTGAGCACTTTTCTCTCCATGAGCTCAGTTATGCAGGTGAAGCATCCTGGGCCCAGTGTTGCTGGAGCCTGGTCTTAATTTTCCACACCGTCTTTAAAGCACATCATCAAGTTCTTTTTCTCCTTGACTGAGACCTTCGCATAGGAAGACAGATGTAACACACACACACATACATATGTATCTTATTGGACATATGTTCTACTTTTAACAATCTAACATGGCATTGAGGAAAAAGTATCAACCCTTGGACTCTGTGGTCCTTGTCACCAGGTACAAAGGACATGAAAAAATGCTCCCCACTTGAAGACAAGAAAAACCTTTGCCGCTCTGGTGCTGACCCGCACTTCTGAGAACAACAGCAGAGCCGGGGAGCTGGTAGTGTGCACTAATGAGTTTGTATCCTGAAATCCATATTGCAGAAGGGATTGAAATCTACAGAAAGCCACATCTGTGTGCTCCTCATCAGACCCCAGCAAAGAGCCTGAATACAGCATGTCATTATGATTAATTGTGGGTAATGAGGGTCTTAGGAACCCAAGAAAGAGAAACATTTGTTTCTCTGCTGCTACAGTACAGCCTCTGATTTGTTTTCAAGCTCTCTACAGAGGAAAGCCAGCATAGAATAGGAAATGGCTATTCTATAGCCATCCTGTACTGCCCAGCCAGGCATTTCAATAAATTATCATGCAGAGACCACTTTGAGACTTTGTGAGCTCTTTCAAGGATGTGATAAAGAAAAGGCTTCCGGTTAAAAAAAAAAAATCTTTATAAAGTCAGGCTGCAGGAGATCTGCTGTGAGTTCTGCAAGAAGCTAAGTGGTTCTCCGAGTTCAGATACAAATAGGACAGCTTTCAAAGAAGTCGGGTGAATAAAAAAATTTTCATGGAAGCAGCGGGTGCTTTGATTATTCTTCAACCTACCAGAAGGTGGTGCAAATTCACTGCCGATACAGTGAAGGACGACGTGCCTTTCTTTTCTTGAGCGCTGTCCTGTGCAAGCACAGTGAAACAGAAAGGAAAAACAAAAAAACTCCCATATTTAAAAATACATTAAACAAACACCAAGATCTCATCTTAAAAAAAAAAAACACAACAAAACTCACTTTCCTGTTGTGTAACATCTGTCAACTTATTTCTTGACAAACTCAGCTATGTGGGTCAGCTACTGAGGGAGGCCAGAAGGAAGATTTGAGGAGGATGATTTTGAATATCTCAATGTAGGAAACTTAACCAGATGGGGCTTCTAATGGCTTCAGACAAACAGTGTACTAAGGAAATAGCCTATGTTGGAGCTTCTAAAAAATAGCAAATGAATGGCTAAACAGACATGCTTCATTTCATGTTTAAAATAGTCATTATAGAAAAAATATGTTTGGACATTTAAAAACTCTCTTTCGGACGGAGCACTGTGGCTGCACTTACATGTGTCAGCTTGTGCATTTTTAAAATGAAAAACGAACCCTTCACTCAGGAAGATGATACAGGATGTAGAAGACAACACAATAGTTTAAAACGCAAACAAAAAGAAAATAAAAACCCACTGTTAACAATAACCTTCTCATTGGAGGGCATGAGAGTTGCAACAGAAAGCAAGAACTGGCTTAGAGCAATTCATGCGCTGTGTGTTCCGGAGCCTACTTTTCCAAGAATCAAGAGCATTCGTAGAGGTGGGACATCCACCTGGAAGAAGGAAGAAATTTGTTTTTTTTTTTTTTTACATAATTATTTCATTAAAACATCAATTGGGGCACTTAAATTATTTTTTTTCCTAAACCTTCTCGGTTTTCAAGACTACTTGGTCTAAACAGAGTATTTTTAAATCAAAACAAAACTAAGCAAGCAAACAAAGAAAAACCCCAAACCTTTTCATATAGAAAACAAAACACAGACCCAGAGAGTACTTCAACATTTCGAAATAGAGTTTCTAAAGAAAATGCATCCAGAGTGTGACTCCAGAGTTCTAGGTTAGGACTGATTTGTCAGCGCGAGATTGAGCAGTTTGAACAATGTGACCAGGGACAACAACCGTTTTTTTTTTTTTTCCCCCTTAACTAAAATCTATCTTTAAGAAAAACTAATTTGTTTCCGTATTGCGGGATTACATTTCATTTAACGTCTGTGCCGTGCCTTGTAATTAGTTTTCTTGATCTGTTTCTTAGAAGAAAAAGGAAAGAAAGGTAGAAAGAAACAAAACAAATAAAAGGAATAAAAAAGCAAGCTTGTAGGTTGCAGTTAAAATATTTTTCCTTTATCACGCCTAGCGGGTAGAGAACCAACAACAGCGAACTCAGAATGACAGCAAATCATGCGCCCCACTCACCCCATTCCCCAAACTCGCAAACATCTTTTCTTAAAATCGTCAGGGTTCGTAGGGAAGCCGAATGCGCCTGGAGAATCCGCCTGTCATTTATTTGGGAGAGGGACGCGTCTGGGAAAGGCAGCTGGGGGTTAGGAGGAGGATGGGGCGGTTTGCTTCCACGACCCACTCTGGGTGTGTTCAGGCACTGGAGGGGACTTGATCCCCTCGCCCGCTCACCTGGGAAGTCCCCCTCCTGGCACCCGCTTTGTTTGGCGTGCCTTTAAGAGGCCCGCGCTGGCAGGGCGACCCACAATGAACAAACTCTCATTTTATGACGTCTTTCCCCTCGTCGGAGTCAGAACAATGTTTGGGGGTCTCGGCACGCAAGGAGATAAAAGGGTTTTATTTTAAATGCGCTACATGTCAGGATTCGACAGCGTTGCCTTTCAGCTCAACGACAGAGCGGATCTTCATGTCCTATTTCACTGCTTCCCCCGAAAGAAACTTTTCTTTCCTTTTAACCTCCCTACCCCCTTAAAAGGGCCAGGGAGAAGAGTGCTCGACACAAAGCTTCCCCCTGCTCCCCGGAAATCGTTTAACTCCTAATGTAGTAAACATTTGGGCCTCGCCGGGCCTCGCCCAAGATCGTGGGTTTGGTTTTTTCTGGTGAGGCTGCAAACTGGTTTTGGCGGCACTGAGCGTCTGAGCAGCCCGGGGACGAGTTACAAACACAAGTGAGGCGATTGTCCCCGGTAAAAGGCCTCCAAAGCGCGGGCGCTCGGGGTGCTGCGCGTGGCGCCCGCCTGGCGCACGAGCGGTGCCTGCGCCCGGGGCGCGGTGGGCCGCAGGGCCTCCGGCTGCTAGGAGGGGACAGACCGGGGACAGAATGCCTCGGCTTCCGTTAGCAGTTGGATTTCACTTTTGCAGCAAACGGGTCCTGATGGGATCTGGTGACTCGCAGACTCGGGCCAGGCTCAGGGCCTTTGTCCGCGCGGGTCTCCGAGGCCACTCCGCGGGCGGCTGGGGACCGCGCCCCGGTTTGGCTGGTGTCCCGGCTCCGCCCTCGCCCCCGCGGGGCCGCGTTTTCTCCTGGCCGCGCAGACAGCGAGGAAGTGAGCACAAACAGCATTTTGCACTTTTCCGCTACTTTAGCAGGAATCGGAGGAGCCCGGAGAGCAAACCCGAAGAGGGAGGCCGTTATTTATCGCCGGCAAGTCGGGGTCTGGCACCATATGGTGGGATTTATCAGGCCTGGGCCGCCTCCCAGTCCCCCCCCCCACGCCCAATGTCGGGCAAACAGTGCCCGCTGACAATGGCGGCTCCTTCCCGACTGCCAGCCCCCACCCACAGTTTTTTTTCCAGACGAAGCTGATGGGAGACGAGTTTTTTTTTTTTTTTTTTTTAATGATATTACTAGCAATTCGACAAAATATAGTGATCTTTGGACATCAGCATTTAACAGTCAGTGGCGTTCGCTCTTCCCTTTGTGGGGAGGCCCGATCAGGGGCGGGGTGCGACTTGGGCCAGGTGGAAGGTGGTGTGGGGTTAAGAAGCGTTAGACCTCGGAGAAGGGCCTCACTTCCTCTTCGTTTTGTCCTTCTTTGTGTTACATACGGGGGCAAGCAAGGTCTGCCAATCACTACCATTTCTCTTTCTTGTTCCATAAAGACGGGGTCGTCACAGCAACAGGGACATGACAGGCTGGTATCTCTCTCGAGCTCCAGGGGGCCCCTAATAGGATTGAACCGAAAGATCAAGCGAATGGTTTCCTATTTTAGGCCTGTAATAACTCCCAACTGCTTGCATATACATGGGCCTTACAGTATTATGAGGCAACTTTGAATCTCAGAGAAAAGGAGCCTGTTTTCTAGCAGGGTCTATTTTAGAAAACCCTGTGGGATCCTCCCTCCAGGGCCATCCTCCTCCTCTTTATGTGGGGGGCCGGCGGGAATCTCCCTTCCCTGGAGATTTCTCTTACCATCCCTCCCCCAGCAGCTGAAGGTGTCATTTCCTTTCATTAATTCATTTTACCAGCTCAAAGTAAATACTCCGTTTAGAGGGAACAAAGACACACCTCTTTGGTATTCAGTGGAAGTCCTGGGTGGGATCAGAAGTTTGCTCATCTTTTGGGGAAAATGACCTTGGATGTGGTTTAGCTGGTCCCCTCCCCCGCCCACACCCACCTTCCAAAACACAAAGCGACCTAGCAAGGGATGAAAAGGTTTCTCTCCCCTAAGCCATTTTTGTTCAAAATGAAACTCGAAGTTACAGGGGAGCGGGGAGTGTGTGGTGCCTGGGTGTCCTTTCCACGTCTGTGAAGCCAAGAGAGGAAATAACTGAAAACTCAGGGGTCAGCGGGAGGGTTGTGCTCACCCTCAAACCAGAGGAAACTCCTCAAAGAGACTGATTTCAAAAAACTGAGACTGCCTGGGAAATCTGAATGCAAACAGCCCCGGAATAATCAGCACCACCAACATCTGTCACCACAGCTGTTTCCTTTCTGGTTGGTGAGCGGACCTGTCTCTCTCTCCTGTGGGCCTGCAGTGCACTCTGAACAACAGGACCAGGGTCTTGCTTTTACAAACAGAATCCTTCAGGTCTCTGTGCACTTAAAGCCATCGCTGTCCAGGCCATTCCGACTCACAGCGACCCTAAAGGACAGAGCAGAACTGCCCCATTGGGTTTCCAGGACGCAGCTGGTGGATTCGAACTGTCAACCGTTTGGTGAGCAGCCAAGCTCTTAACCTCTGCGCCACCAGGGTTTAGTTCTCTTAAAAACAGAAAACAAAACAACACAACACAAGCATGACTTTGCCTCTTTTAGGTGAAAATAAGTAGCCTGTTGAGGTCAAGTTAGGGAGAAAGGTCTTGACATGCGGTCATATATGGAGAAACTGCAGCATAGGCCAAGGAACTCTCAAACTGACATCCAGGGAAGAATCAGAATTGGTGAATACAATTCTCAGCCCACTGCATTCGCCTGGATGTCTTGAAAGCACTCTGTTTAAGAAAGAAAGAAAGAAATGTTTTTCTTTTATTCAATCAACAAATGATCATTGAACATCTAGAATGTGGAAGACAAAGTGCTTTGTGTTGTCGAGGTATAAAGAAGGAAATATAGTCCCTACCCTAAGACAGTGTGTCTGCTGGGAGGGATACTGTGACAAATAAAGATATACCAAAAAAAAAAAAAACAAGCTGGTTGCTATCGAGTCAACTCCGACTCATGGTGACCCCGTATGTGCCAGAGTAGAACTGTGCTCCATAGAGCTTTTAGTGACTAATTATTTGGAGATAGGTTGCCAGGCCTTTCTTCAGAGGAGCTCTGGGTGGACTTGAACTGCCATCCTTTCTGTTAGCAGCCAAGTGCACTGACCGTCTGTGCCACCCAGGGAGTCCAAACAAGGACATAGATACCACAGAATCACGGACATGACAATGTAGGGGACTGGTTTGAGGTTATGGGAGGGAGGTCTGACAAGGAAACACATCATTTCTGGCTGGAGTCACCAGCAGGGACTTGGCAAAAGAGGTAGCATTTGCCTAGGACAGGAAGGCTGGCTGAGATTTTGATAAGTAGAGGTGGGAGGAGGACATTAAATATGCAGGGAAGAGCATGCAAACATGAGGGAACAGCAAATTAGTTTTTCGGGGGATCAAGGGAGGTAAGACAGGAATGAAGGAGAACAGAGTTTAAAATGTCAGTCTAGGACTTTTGGAAGCTGTGGACGCTACAGCATCCTGGGGGCATCTGTGGGGGCTGAACCTGGGGCTGATTTGTAGGCAGGGTTTGGGCTCTTAAAAGGGCATGGAGTCCCAGATCTCAGTGGGGAAGGTGGTAGGCATGAGGTGTGAGGGTTGCTGCAGGCCTTTGTCGTAGGAATGGTGACCGAGGGATGTAGGGCTTGAAGCAGAGAGGCAGGTCAGAGGTGGTACGTGCCTTCAAGCTGGGGTGACCAGGAAAAAAGGGTTATGTACAAGTACTTAAAAAACAAAAACATTGAAATCCACCATTACATGGAGATTTAAAAGCAGTATTCACAACACCGAATACTTCAGGAAGACAGAAACTCAGACACCGACAGGGACAAGCTTCCTTCCAATATCCGAGAGGTTTTTGTGTCAAAGCCAGACACTCAGCTATGTGGCTGCACCTCAACCCAACTGAAGACCAGAGTCTCAGATTCTCAGAGTTCAGTGGCTTTGTGGGCTGGACAGGGAAGCAGTCTGCAGGCACGGTGTTGTCCACCAGCATACGTTTTCCTCCTTAGCACCTGTTTCCATTTTTATACCGTTATTGAGAAAGGACGTTAGAGAAAGAGATCTGAGTTATTTTCTCCGGAACTCCCAGGTGATGGAGAAATGTTCCGATGATAAACTGATCTGATACTTATCGGTGTATTCTTAGCTGTAGCCAATGTTTGCTTGAGAATGTCTTGGAGGCAGATACCTAGAAAATCACACAGTGGGTGCAGGCCAGAAGGATGGAAACGAGAGAATAGGGCACTAGACTGGACATTTGGATCTAGAGGTCCAGTCCTGTTTTTGCCTGTTAAAGCTGGGTGACTGACCACACAGCTGGGCCGACTTTCCCCACCGGAAAACTGAGGTGAGTTGGTTGACCCTGAAGGTTGTTTCTAGCTTTAGGAGACTGGATCGTTGATGCCGAAGCAACCCCTTCTCTGAATTTCCAGTGTCTTTCTTAGACTCTCTGCTCTGCTTTGCATGTGCAAACAAAAAGCGATATTTATGTCAGATAATTTAGACTTTAGCCTGGTTTTTAATAACTTCATTTGCATTGAACTTTATAAATATTTTGAAAGCGTCATCACATGCATCCTCATTCGATCTGCAGAACTGCCATGTAAAGTGAGTAAAAGCCCGGGGATTTTATCCCCAAATGTGCAGCTCATGATAATCATTTCCATTCACGGAGGGCCTGCCACATACCCCATACGCTTTACATTCAATGTCTCATTGAAGCATGCAGACTTGTTGGCATTGTTAGTCCCCACTTTACAGATAAGATGCTGAGACTCACGGGGTCAGGACTCACTGCATCAGGATTGGAACCCAGATCTATCATCTCCACGCCTGCGCTCTCTAAGGCCTGGGGAAGTCTCACCAGGGTTGCCAACTGCCTCGCTCTCCTAGCTGGTATCCCTTGGGTGTTTTTAGCATCTGTATTATCGCAGGAAACTGCTGACCAGTGCGGCCTTCCGTGGCCTTCGTGGACTTCCCTGGTCTTCCCATGTGAAATATAATGCCTGAGATTTAAATCAGGCACGCTGGTGACAAATGCTTATCAAGCATCAGACCCAGGCCTAGCACTCTACCATGGAGTTTCAGGGCCCTAAAGAAATATCAGACATGTCTTATTCCACAAGGATTTTGCAATCTGAGATGAACAAACCAATTGAGCCAGTAGGACGCCAGTGGACACGCTGTGTTCTGTGTAGTAATGGAGACAGCTAAGCCCTAAGCAATGCTCACGCGTTTGCTCAGCAGGTGGCATGGACTATTTTGTCTAATTCTCAAGACAGGTCCACGTGCTGGGCACTCTCCAACTCTCTTTTCAGGACGAGGAAGCTTATACGGAGAGAGTATTTCAGCCACTGTACTGAGGTCTCCTTGCTGGCAAGCGGCACACCAGGATTTGAACACAGGCCCTCTGACCATCAAGCCTCACAGGAGTCAAGTCAGGCTGCACAAACCATCTGAAAGTAAGAGGGTGAGCGTCTGGGGGTGTGATGAGACCCAGGTCCACGTGTTGGATGGGGAAGAGTCGCCTTGTTTGTAGTTTTACCTCACAATGTTGCCGTTAGCTGCCGTCAAGCTCAGTCCCATTCATGTGACCCCAAGCACAAGAGAACACGGCCCGGTCCCACGCCATCCCCTTGTGATCCCTAGGTTTTTCACTGACTGATTGCAGAAGTTGATTGCCAGACCTTTCTTCCTAGTCTTAGTCTGGAAGCTCCACTAAAACCTGTTCAGCATCACAGGAACACACAGGCCTCTACTGACATGTGGTGGCTATGCGTGAAAAACACTGGCCGGGAATTGAACCTGGATCTCCAGCATGGAAGGCGAGAATTCTGCCACTGCACCACCAATGCCCCCAGCATCACAATGATAAGGGCTGGTTCTGTGGGAAATAGTCAAAGTACCACAGGGGAGAGAAGAAATCACTGGGCAGGCAGTATGGAATTTTGGGAAGAAGGAGCCTGGGTCTGACAACCAGGCTCAAGTCCTTTTTTTAAAATTTTTTTATTGTACTTTAGATGAAGGTTTACAGAACAAATAGTTTCTCATTAAACAGTTAGAACACATTGTTTTATGACGTTGGTTAACAACCCCACAACACGTCAATACTCTCCTTCTCAACCTTGGGTTCTCTACTACCAGCTTTCCTGTCCCTCCTGCCTTCTAGTCCTTGTCCCTGGACTGTTGTGCCCCATTGGTCTCGTTTTGTTTTATGGGACTGTCTAATCTTTGGCTGAATGGTGAACCTCGGGAGTGACTTCATTACTGAGCTAAAAGGGTGTCTGGGGGCTATACTCTCAGGGTTTCTCCAGTCTCTGTCAGGCCAGTAAGTCTGGTCTTTTTTTATGAGTTAGGATTTGGTTCTACATTTTTCTCCAGCTCTGTCCGGGACCTCTGTTGTGACCCCGGTCAGAGCAGTCACTGGTGGTAGCCGGGCACCATCTAGTTGTACTGGACTCAGTCTGGTGGAGGCCTTGGTAGCTGTGGTCCATTAGTCCTTTGGACTAATCTTTCCCTTGTATCCTGTTCTCTTCATTCTCCCTTGCTCCCGAAGGGGTGAGACCAGTGGAGTATCTTAGATGGCCACTCACAGGCTTTTAAGACCCCAGACGCTGCTCACCAAGGTGGAATGTAGAACGTTTTCTTTATAAACTGTGTTATGCCAATTGAGCTAGATGTTTCCCCAGGTCATGGTCCCCACAGCCCTCGGCCCAGCAATTCGGTCCCTCAGGGAGTTTGGATGTGTCTATGGACAGGCTCAAGTCTTGACTTATCATTTACCAGCTGCGCTTAATCCCTGTACTCCTCCGTTTTCCCATCTGTAAGTAGGGATAATGGATAATGTTCAGACTTAAATAAAATGCCACACACGAAGTGTCTAACGGGATGACAGGCCCCATGGCAGGTACTCAGAAATGGCAGTTACTAGAAACATCTATACAGTGAGAACATGCTAATTAAATTCACTTTGGTTCAAAGTGAAGACAGTCGGGGAATTTATTATTTGTCCGGTTGCTTTCTTGTCTTGGGTTTTTGATTCATTTCCTGGTATTTTAGCCCTGGGATAAATAGGTAAACCAAACAGACCCACTTCTGGTTATCCACTGCAGCGTAACAAACCCTGGCAAAACAGTGGCTTAAAGCAACACCCATTTATTTTGCTTATGAATCTGAGGGTTGACTGGGTTCAGCATGGCAGTTGTTGCTTGGGATCTCTCAGGCGATTGTAGTCAGATGGTGCTGGAACTGGGGTCACCTTGAAAGCTTCTTGACTCAAGTGTCTTGATCCTGGGCTGGGAAGACTCAAACAGCTGAGCCCGGAACAGCTGGAGCTCCTGGAGCATCCCTCTGTCTCTATGTGGTCTTCCACATAGTCTCTCTGTAACACCAGCAGAATTCCTGGGGAAGCTCTCAGGGGCCGGGCTTGGGTCCAGTGCTCATTCCTGAACCAATCACTGTGACCGGAGGACTATGCATTGACTGACGAGGCCTGGATCATGTACTTGCCCTGGGTCAACCCAGCCAAACTGCTTAGACTGAGTGTGGGAAAATAATTACCTCCAAAGGAAAACTGAGGTGGGGAGGGATGATGGAAAGGCAAGGCTAGCAGATGTCAACTGGAGTCCCTTGTTTCTTGCAGATATGAAATACATGCTTGTTGGTGACCATGATGGGTGGGTGTGGGTCTGATACCCCTTGGACTGAGATGCTAAGACCTGTGCCTTCTCTGCTGGGACCAGAAGCTACACACAGTGCTGTGGCCTAGGGGTTGGGGTAGTGGGCAGACTGGGGGCGTAAGGGCCCTACACTTTGGTCAAACATGCATTTTCTTGCCTCTGCACCTTTGCTTTTGTCACCTGCACTACTTGGAATGCCTTTTCTATTCATCTCCACTGTTTGACATTAAGTTGGCCAACTCGTAAGGCCCAGTTTATGATCACTCTAGCCAAAGGGCAGGCTTTCTTCCTCTGATTGCTATGGTCTTGCTACTAAATGTGTGGTTCCAGCACCAGCAACATCAGTATCACCTGGGAGCTTGTTAGAAACGCAGAATCATGGTCCTCACCTCAGAGCCCTTGAATCTGAATCTACATTTTAAGAAGATGCCCAGGTGGTTTGTAGGCACATTAAGCTTGCACAGCGCTGCCCTAGAGCAGCCGTTCTCAAGGGTGGTCGCCAAGACTGCTGGAGGTCCCCATGACCTTTCAAGGGATCTGAGAGGTCAAAACTATTTCAAAAACAATACTGAAAACTTATTCGTTCTTTTCCCTCTCATTCTCTCCTGTGTTTGCGTGGAGATTTTCAGGACCCCATGAATTCTGATGGCTAATGGAACGTGCTTGTATATTCCTGTGTTTTAAACATTTAATTTCTAATATGAGCAATATAAGTAGATGTAACCCGCATAAACAAAACTCTTTGGAGTCTTCAATAATATTTCAGAGTGTGAAGGGTTCCCGAGACCAGAACATTTGAGAACTGCTGCTCTTGGTCCTTCTATCTGTGGGTAGGGAAGGCACATTTATCTCTGCGTCCTTGGCTCTCAACCCTGAGCTAAGCTTGCTAGAGGCTCTGGGTAAGTGTGTGTTGAATGAAGACTGCCTGTTCCTCCATATCCTTGAGGGCAAGGAGGGGCTCCCGGGGTTCCTCTAGGGTATCTAGCCCCATGGAGTTCTTTGGCTCTGCTCCCGGCCAGATTCAGAGCCTCTGAATATTTGCTGAAAACTTTGAAAATTAGGAAGTCCTTCTGAGTAACATTAAAAAAATAAAGAAGTTAGATTCCCACTCCCACATCCTCCTTTCATTTATTTATTTTTTACTCTTCAACCCCCATTTAAGGACAAGAGACACAGATTAAGAAAAGCTGTATGACCTTCTGACAACACAGAACCAGCCAAAGACAGTCGGGGCTAGGACCTGGATCTCAAATCCCATAGACCAGACTCCTTGTCACTAGATCATGGGTCTGCGAAAGTCTGTAAAGGAGCAGGTGTCCTGGATACTTTACTACCACGAAGAGCTGAACCACCGAGTGGTGGTAGGGCCACTGGATGCCCAGGTGCCAGGAACCCTGTGCTGGGTGATATGGTGTCTCTGCAGGGGGCTGGGGGCTCACCTACCCCTTGTGGACCTCTGCTCACCTGGCTTCCAATTTTGCTTTCTGCATGCCCCATACTGGCCGTCTGGGAACCTCAGTTCTTTCTCTCCATGGTCCTAGAAATTTGCACTCTTCCTATCTTCTTTGGCGCCCTGGTGGTGCAATGGGTAAGAGTTGGGCTACTAATCAAAAAGTCGGCAGTTCAAATCTACCTGCCGCTCCTTGGAAACCCCGTGGGGCAGTTCTACTCTGTCCTAGAGGCTCACTGTGAGTCGGAATCAACTCGATGGCAAGGTTTTTTTTCACTATCCTATTTAGTATCAGGAAATTGAGGCTTGGAGAGTAACTTGCCCAACGACCCAGTTGGTAAGTGGTAGATCTTGCCTTTGAAGACGTGCCTCTCTGCTTCTGCCGAATTCCCTCTCACCTCCTTTCCTGATGTCCAGTCACTAGTTTATGATCTCCAGGGAGCTTGCTCAGCAGTGTGCTCTGGGCATGGGGAGGGACTGTTTTTGGAATAAGAAACCCACTCAAGTAGCTGCAGATCTCTTTCTCTCACACTATTTCTTGCCCTCCCTCTCTTCCTCTTTTCTTTCTTCTTCCTCTTGTCCTTCTTCCCATATTCCATCTCCTTCCCCTCCTTTTTGGAAGTTTCTGGAATCCCAGAAAATGCTGTGTAAAAGGCTGGACTCTCCTCCCAGGGTTAAAAACATTGCTGTTCCGTGACACAGAGAACTGTTCTGCACTGCCCCAGCCCTCCCCAACCCCAGCCCTGACGCACTCCCCACTGGAGAGGAGATGAGTTTGAAGTTCTTAGGATCACCCACCAGGGCAGCTTCACACCCTGCCCCCAGGCACTTGCAGTATCCCACTGGGAATCCACAGGGCTCTGTTTCTGTGCCCCACCCCCATCCAAGATAGACTATCCAGACTAAGGGACTTAGGTAGGGGCCAGGGCGCTAACCAGCTCATTGAAATCCGGATTATCCCCAAACCTCATTTTCTCCATTGCATATGACTGCCTCTGACCGGTCTTTTCACCAGATGGGCCAAGAAGCAACTAGACTGCTTTCCCTGCGCTCCTTTTATCTTTCTGGCCTGAGGGGGCCATGGGCTAATGATCAGTGAAATCAGGAGAGGCCAAGAGGCCCCGCTAATCCACAAATTGGATCATCCGCCCCTGAATAATCAAGAGTTGCTGGCACAAAAGTTGGTTTCTCTCTTTGATCATCAGCACGCTCAGAACACACCTACCTTGGCTTCCTTCGAGAGTCCTCTGGGGAATGAAGGGCTGTTCTGTGTGGCCAAATAAAATGAGATACAGGATCAAAAAATTCCAGGGTCCCAGTGTTCCAGGGAACTGTTGTAATATGACAATGATGAGAGGATGGGAATTCTAGAGAGGCTGTGTAAACTCAGACGATTTGACAGGCCAGTTCTATTCAGTATAGACACTTCTCCACCAAGAGGGGTTATTTATCACTTGTAAACCTTAGTGTGCCATGAAAAAAAACAGTTGCCATTGAGTCAGTTCTGGTCAAGGTCAAACCTCATGTGTTTCAGGGTAGAACTGTGCTCCATAGGGTTTCCAATGGCTATGCCCTTCCAGAAGTAAATCAACAGGCCTTTCTTGAAAGGTGCCTCTGGGTGGATTCGAACCACTAACCTTTTGGTTAGTAGATGAGCACTTAACTCTCTGCGCCACCCAGGGACTCCTAGTGCACCATATCTAATGTTAAATATCTTAATAATGATGATATATTGCGATGATGCTGATGGTTATAATTCATACATTCCTTAATTTAAGAAGACCAGATATACAGAAACCATAATTCTGGGGGAAAAAATAGATACAGGGAATCATTACTTGTACTACAAGATTGTTGTTGTTTTTTCTTAGTTAAGGATTTTTCTCATGTTCTTTTACACAGCAAGCATGTCAGTGATATTCAAGTGCTTTAACTGACAAACGCTGGATTTATCCACAAGTCGTCATGAATAGATTCATGTAACTCTTGTATTACTAATATCTAGTGATTGTTAAGGTGTATATACCTCCACTTGACCTTGGCCAAAAGGCTGAAAGCAATAGATGTTCCCTTCTCAGGCTAGGAAGTTCCCATGCTCCATGATATTACGAGGGTGGGTCCCAGAGCAAAGGGGAAACAGGAATTCGGTCGGTGTTTCAGGCCTCAGAGAATTTTCTAAGAAGAAAATATTCCCATGTGAAGCCTTTGCAATGGCATGGACTGGACTCTCTGGAGTCAGATGGGTGTGGGATCGAGTTCTGACTCTGTGACTGAGTTAGTTACCCTCTCTGAGCCTGCATTTCCACAAATGCTTCCACATCCCTGCTCAAAACCATCTGATATTTTCCTGTCTCACCCAGAATAACATCTAAAGTCTTCACAATCACCTAGAGGACCCTCATCGAGCTACTGCTGAACTCTCATGCTCTCGCTCGCCAAGATCTATGGAAGCAGATGAACCAAGTTCATTGCTGCTCATGCCTTTGCCTGGGCTCTATCCTCTGCCTGGGATGCTCTTCCCCTAGACCTTTGCACGGGTCCCACTCTCACTTCATTCAGGTCCTTGCTAAATCTTAACTCCTCACAGAGGTCTTTCCTGACCACACATCCTCACGGCCCTCCGTCTCTGTCCCTCCCACTGGCTTAATGTTACTTAGCACTGGGGCATTGGTGGTTCATGGTAGAATTCTCGCCTTCCATGCAGGAGACCTGGGCCAGTGCACCTCATACGCAGCCACCTCATACGCAGCCACCACCTCCCTGTCAGTGGCGTCTTGCTTGTTGCTGTGATGCTCGACAGGTTCCAGCAAAGCTTCCAGACCAAGATGAACCAAGAAGAAAGGCCTGACAATTTACTTAAAAAAATAAGCCAATGAAAACCCTAAGGATCACAAAGGTCTGATCCATCACCAGTCATGGGATGGCTCGAGACTGGGCAGCATTTTGTGCCACTGTACATGGGTCATCCTGAGTCAGGGGCTGACACATATTCTATTTACTAATTTGTCGGTTAAGTCGTTGTCTGTCTTTGTGGATAAAAATGTAAGGCTGTGTGAGCAGGGGCTTTGCCTCTTTTACCCTGGTTACTGCTCTCTGGGACATGCCTGGCCGAGGGGACAGTGCCTGGCCGAGGGGACAGTGCCTGGCCAAGGGGACAGTGCCTGGCCGAGATAGATGCCTCATGATCACTGGACAAATGACTGTGAAATGGCAATAGTAAGATCTACCTTCCAGGGTGCAGCCATTAGCAATGGCGTCGGTAAAACCTGGCACAGAGCAAATAAATGGTAAGTATTATTGTTTATATCGTTGGCACAAGGACTCGTAAATTCTAAATACCTTGTAATATTTGCTGAATCTGTTGTACTGAAGGGCTCTGAGGGGGCCTTTAAGAGACAGTGGATTAATTCCTCTCAATGAATACCATCTCAGGAACCCATGCGTCTGAGGCAGTTGTCAAAACTCCCTTCTCAAGGGTCTAAAGCCCAAATGCTTGCAGGGTCCAGGTAGGTAATACAAACAACTGAAGCAGTCTGGGTGGGACCTGCTGAACCCGAGATGCCATGTTCAAGTCCAGCTGAAAATCTAGGGTTGCTTTTACAAGAGAATTTAGAAATTCAGATTTTTATGCAAAATCTCCTTAATTTAAAATTTTGGTTACTGTGTTGGGGGTCCCCAAGACCACCCCACATCTGAAGATTCACTGGGACTCACAGGACTCAGCATACTGTACTCGTGGCTGAGTTTCACTCCAATGAGGTTGTAAGTATACCCAGCGAAGTCCTACGCAGAAGGACTCAGGTGGAGTCTGGAGGGACCCAGGCAAGACTTCCTCATGCTGTCTCCCTCCCAGGAGGGTCACACAGGACACTCTCCTCCCAGCAACAAAATGCAGCAGCATCTGTGCATTAGAGACTCAGCACCCAAGGTTTTTACTGGGGGTTCGCCACTCTGATTCTGATTCATGGCGACCTTATATACAACAGAAGGAAACACTGCCCAGTCCTGCATGGTCCTCACAATTGTTGGCATGTTTGAGTCCCTCGTTGCCGCTGTTGTGCCCATCCACTTCACCAAGAAACTTCCTCACCCTCACTGGCCCTTTATTTCACCAAACATGGTATCCTTCTCCAGCAATTGATACCTCCTGAAGATGAGTTAGACAATGTTCTTTTGGGATCCATAAGGTTTTCATTGGATAATTCTCGGAAGGAAATCACTAGATCTTCCTAGTCTATCTTTGTCTGGAAGCTCCACTGAAACCTGTCCACCGTGGGTGACTCTGCTGACATTTGAATCTACCAGTGGCATAGCTTCCAGCATCACAGCAACACGCAAGCCCCCACGGTACGACACACTGACAGTCTACCACGTACTAAAATTCCAGACTCCCAGGAGGAAAGCAGGTGTCCAGCAGAAACCATATTGTTTGTACAGACAGTCTGGGCACAGCAAGCCACTCTTATCCCTTAGGGAAAGTTTTATATCAGTGTAGGGACTGTCTGCCAGCCAAGGGCCAACTTTGCAAACAGGCCTTTTGTAGGACAGCACTCTCAGGTCTGCTATGGTAACTCTGCACTAAGTAAAACAAAATTAACCTTTTTATTGGAGAAAATTTCCTACATTTGTATATTTATACATAAACGCACGCACATATATATATATAAAAAAAAGAAAATCGTATAATGAACCCCCATGTACCCATCACCCATCTGCAACAATCAACACACACCTATGCTGATTTATCTATGCCCTCACCCACTTCCCTTCCCACCCTGAATTATTTTGAAGCAAATCCCAGATGTCATATTTCTTTATTTTTTTAAATTGTGCTTTAGGTGAAGGTTTACAGAGCAAATTGGTTTCTCATTAAACAATTAATACACGTATTGTTTTGTGACATTGGTTGCCAACCCTGTGACATGTCAACACTTTCCCCTTCTTGACCTTTGGTTCCCCATTTCCATTCATCCAGCTTTCCTGTCCCCTCCTGCCTTCTCATCCTTGCCCCTGGGCTGATGTGCCCATTTAGTCTCAAACACGTGGTTGAGCTACGTGTATTATTACCTGTTTTATAGGCCTGTCTAATCTTTGGCTAAAGGGTGAATCCCAGGTTTGACTTCAGTACTGAGTTAAAAGAGCATCCAGGGACCATAGTCTCAGGGTTTCTCTAGTCTCTTTCAGACCAGTAAATCTGGTGTTTTTTTGTGAGTTAAAATTTTGTTCTACATTTTTCTCCAGCTCTGTCCAGGACCTTCTACTGCGATCCGTCAGAGCAGTTGGTGGTGGTAACCAGGCACTACTTAGTTATACTGGACTCAGTCAACCGGAGGTTGTGGTAGTTGTGGTCCATTAGTCCTTTGGACAAATCTTTCCCTTGTATCTTTGATTTTCTTCATTCTCCCTTGCTCCAGACAGGTAGGACCAGTGGACGTCTTAGATGGCTGCTCACAAGCTTTTAAGATTCCAGATGCTACTCACCAAAGTAGGATGTATAACATTTTCTTTATAAATTATGTTATGCCAACTGAGCTAGATGTTTCCTGAGACCATGATCCCCAGCCCTCAGCCCAGTAACTCGGCCCCAAGGGGAGTTTGATATGTCCATGAAGCTTCTATGACTCTGCCTTGGTCAAGTTGTGCTGGCTTCCCCAGTATTGTGTACTGTCTTACCCTTCACCAAAGTTACCACCCATCTATTGTCTAGTTAGTGTTTTTCCCTCCCTGCCCCTCCTCTCCCTTGTAACCATCAAAGACTGTTTCTTTCTGTGTGTAAACCTTCTCATGAATTTTTATAACAGTGGTCTCATACAGTATTTTTGCTTTTGGTTGACTTATTTCACTCAACATAAGGCCCTCCAGATCCATCCATGTCGTGAGATGTTTTGTAGATGGGTAGTATTCCATTATGTAGGTACTATAGTTTGTTTATCCATTCATCTGTTGGTGGACACTTAGGTTGTTTCCATCTTTTTTGCTATTGTAAGTAATGCTGCAGTGAACACGGGTGGGCATATGTCTAGTCTTGTAGTGACTGTTATTTCTCTAGGATATATTCTCAGGAGTGGGATAGCTGGATCATATGGTATTTCTATTTCTAGCTTTTTAAGCAAGCACCATATCGTTTCCAAAATGGCTATACTATTTTGCATTCCCACTAGGAGTGCATAAGAGTTTCAATCTCCCCGCAGCCTCTCCAACATTTGTTATTTTCTATTTTTTTGATTAGTACCAGTAATGTTGGGGCGAGATAGTATCTCACTGTATTTTTGATCTGCATTTCCCTAAAGGCTAGTAATCACAAGCGTTTCCTCATGTGTCTGTTAGCTGTCTGAATGTCTTCTTTGGTGAAGTGTCTGTTCATATCTTTTATCCATTTTTTAATTGGATTATTTGTCTTTTTGTTATACAGGTGTTGGATTTTCCTATAGATTTTAGAGATTAGACCTTTGTCGGATATGTCATAGCCAATATTTTTTCCCAGTCTGTAGGTTCTCTTTTTACTCTTTTGGTGAACTCTTTTGATGGAGCCCTGGTTGCTCAGTGGTTAAGCATTTGGCTGCTAACCGAAAGGTCGGCAATTCGAATCCACCAGCTGCTCCTTGGAAATCCTAGGGGGCAGTTCTACTCTGTCCTATAGGGTCGCTATGAGTCGGAATCAACTCCACGGCAGTGGTCTTTTTTTTTTTTAAACTTTCTTTGGTTGTACTTTAGATGAAGGTTTCTAGAACAAACTAGCTTCTCATTTAACAGTTAGTATATATATTGTTTTATGACATCGGTTAACAACCCCATGACATGTCAGTACTCTCCCTTTTCAACCTTGGGTTCCCTATTACCAGCTTTTCTGTCCCCTCCTGCCTTCTAGTCCCTGCCCCTGGGCTGGTGTGCCTCTTAGTCTCATTTTGTCCTATGGGTCTGTCTAATCTTTGGCTAAAAGTTGAACCTCAGGAGTGACTTCATTACTGAGGTAAAAGGGTGTCTGGGGGCCATACTCTTGGGGTTTCTCCAGTCTGTGTTAGGCCAGTAAGTCTGGTCTTTTTTGAGTTAGAGTTTTGTTCTACATTTTTCTCCAGCTCTGTCTAGGACCCTCTATTTTGATCCCTTCCAGGGCAGTCAGTGGTGGTAGCTGGGCTAATTTTTCTTGATGAGTGTGTTTAATTTTTAGAAGATCCCAGTTATCTAGCTTATCTTCTGGTGTTTGTGTATTGTTAGTTATGGCTTGTATCCTATTTAGGCTGTATACTAGGGCCCCTAGAATTGAACCTGTTTTTTCTTCCATAATCTTTAGAGTGTTTGGTTTCATATATATGTTCTTGATCCATTTTGAATTAGTTTTTGTGTATGGTGTGAGGTATGTGTCCTATTTCATTTTTTTACAGTGGACATCCAGTTTTGCCAGCACCGTTTGTTAAAAAGACTGTCTTTCCCCCATTTAATGGACTTTGGGCCTTTGTCAAAGATTAGGTGACCCTTTGTCATTGCTGACGAGTCAATTCTGACTCATAACGACCCTTTAGGACACAGTAGAACTGCCCCATAAGGTTTCCAAAGAGCAGCTGGTGGATTTGAACTGCCAACCTTTTGGTTAGCAGCTGAGCTCTTAACCAGTATGCCACTAGAGCTTCTAGGTGACCCTAGGTGGATGGATTTACCTCTGAGTTCTCAATTCTGTTCCATTGATCAATATGTCTGTTATTGTACCAGTATTAGGCTGTTTTGACTACCGTAGCTGTGTAGTAAGTTATGAGGTCAGGTAGTATAAGGCCTCTTACTTTGTTCTTCTTCAATAAGCCTGTACTTATCCAGGACCTCTTTCCTTTCCATACAAAGTTAATGATTAGTTTTTCCATCTCATTAAAGAATGCTGTTGGTATTTGGTTTGGGATTGCATTGTATTTGTAAATTGCTTTGGGTAGAATTGACTTTTTCACAATGTTGAGTCTACCTATCCATGAACATGGTATGTTTTTGCATTTATGTAGGTCTGTTTTGGTTTCTTGCAGTAGTGTTTTATAGTTTTGCATAGGTCTTTCACATCCTTGGTTAGATTTATTTCTTAGTATTATATTTTTTTAAGGGCTATTATAAAAGGTATTGCTTTCCTGATCTCCTTTTATAGTACTCTTTATTGGTGTATGGGAATCCAATGGATTATTGTATGTTTATCTTGTATCCTGCTACTCTGCTGAATCTTGCTATTAGTTCCAATAGTTTTCTTGTGGAGTCTTTTGGATTCTCTATGTATAGTATCATATCATCCACAAATAGGGATAGCTTTACTTCTTCCTTACCAGTTTGAATGCTCTTTATTTCTTTTTCTTGCACTATTGCTCTAGCTAAGACTTCCAGCACAATGTTAAATAGAATTGGTGATAAAGGGCATCCTTGTCTTATTCCTGTTCTCAGGAGGAATGTTTTCAGCCTCTCTGTTGAGGATGAAGTTGGCTGTTAGTTTTGTATAGATGCCGTTTATTATGTTGAGGAATTTCCCTTCAATACCTATTTTATTGAGAGTTTTTATCAGGAATGGGTGTTGGACTTTATTGAGTATCTTTTTTGCGTCCATTGAAATGATCATGTGATTCTTTTGTTTTATTTATGTGGTGGATTACATTGATTGATCTTCTAATGTTGAACCACCCTTGCATACCTGGTATGAATCCCACTCGGTCCTGGTGTATTTTTTTTTTTATATGATTCTGAATTCTATTGGCTAGAATTTTGTTGAGAATTTTTGCATCTATATTCATGAGAAATATTGGTTAGTAATTTTCTTTTGTTTGGTGTCTTTGCTGATTTTGGTGTCAGGGTTATGCTGGCTTCATAGACTGAATTTGGAAATATTCTTTCCTTTTCTACCAGACATTATATCCGGACATCTTATTTCATCTGTAATACATCAATATGTATCTCTAAATGATAAGGACTCTTTAAAAATGATTTGGAGTGTAGGCTGCCAGTTTTCATCCTCCGCCCTAGCCCTGTGCCAGGAATAATTTCTGAACGATAATTCCTGGTTCACTGGCTGCTTTGTCGGACCCTTTTCCTGCCAACATCAGTACCACCAGGTTTGGAGCCTGAGGTGAGGGTAAGAAAGTACGTTTCATGGAGCATCTGTGCCCCCAGGGAATGGGGAGTCTGGCATGAAATTTTAAGCAGGAGGTTTGCTCTACCAGAATGATTCCAGTGGTTGTTGGAGTGAGTGATATTGGCTTCTTTGGCTTGACTGTAAGCCACCGGATGGCAGTAGTTGTACCTGCTTTTATTTTAGCCATCCTCAGTAAGGCCCAAAAGAGGCCCTTGTGTTTATAGAACTCAGAGAAGTGACATCTGAGCCCCAACAGAGGGAGGGAAGAGAGTAGGTTAAAGCAGCCACTTCTTTGAACTAAGAGCTTTTATTTCTGACTATTCCTGCTATAGGTGCTGGGAGATATGGCATAGGGAGAGGTGAGCACTGGACAGGGAGTCCAGATTCCTGGGATGTTTTCCCTTAGCTCAGTCACTGACTAGCTGAGTTTCCTAGGCTAAATCACTTCACTTCTCCAGAGTTAGTTTTCTCTTCTGTAAAAAGATGGTGTTTTCATTCATTCATTCTACAAGCTGTTAGGATATGGTAGGTACTATGCTAGAGCCCCGATGGCACAGTGGTTAAGAGCTCGGCTGCTAACCACAAGCAGCCTTGAAAACACTATGGGGCCATTCTACTCTGGCTAATATAGTCGCTATGAGTTGGAATCAACTTGAAAGCAATGGGTTTTTTGGTTTAGGTACTGTGCTAGGCACTGTGAATATGAAGATTAAAAAAACATATCAAGACAATCCTTGCCCACAAAGCACTTACAGTCCAGTGTAGGGACCACACACACACATACACACACAAATGTACAGAATTATATTAGAAAAGCCATATGTGATAAGTCCCATAAGAGACATGCAGAGTGCTGGCAGATTTCAGAGGATGTTCATTATATTTATTGGGCTCCCATCAGGGACAGATGACCTAACAAGTGAGGGAAGCACATGGTTAGGGCATCAACAAAACAGAGGCACCAGTTGTCCAAAGGAAAGACCCATTGATGCCAAACAGACAGGACACAAGGACAAGCAATCGCTGCAGTGGAAGGGAACTGGCACGGCACTAAATGAGTTGATGCCGGCTCCAGTGGGTGAGAATGTGCCAGCTGGAAATAAAGTTCATGTGCAGGGCCACGAGGGCGGCCACACGCAAGATTGTTTAAGCTTTGAGGCCCCTCCCACTTCAACACCTTCATTGATATCTGTTTCCTATGGTCCCCTCCTATGTAATGGAAACTCCTTATCTCGGCAGGTCCCTTGGGAGTATAGTATTTCTTTCTAATAAACAAGAGATGGGAGTGGGCTGTTGTGTCTAACTCTTGCTACATTCACCTAATATGCAACTGGATCTGACATGAGTGGTTACTGGGCAAGGATGGATTATATTAATAGATAACAGGCTTCTGATTCGTTTTGAAAGAACAGTCTTGTACATCCAGGTCTGTGGATCCAGCAACTCCAGCCAGGAGGGCCAGCAATTTATTTATATATATATATATAAATATATATAATATATATAGGAGCCCCTTCCTATATATATATATATATAAATATATATAAATAAATAAGTAAATAAAAACATATTGGAGCCCTGGTGGCCCAGTGGTTAAAAGCTATAGTGAGCTGTGGCTACTAACCAAAATGTCAGCAGTTCGAATCCACCAGCCAGTCCTTGGAAACTCTATGGGGAGGTTCTACTCTGTCCTGTAGGGTTGCTATGAGTCAGCATTGACTCTACGGCCATGGGTTTAGCTTTTTAGGTATATATACATGTATATATATAACTCACATATTACCTTGGAAGGCGTGAGTAAGCAGAAGAGGACGCACAACAGATTATCAGTGTTTATGTCCCTCACATGCCTTAATCCAGCCCTGGCTTCCACTATGCACTGGCTCTGACTATTTCAGATACTCTTAAATGCATGGTTCTGACTCAGACCTCACAATGAACTTGCCAGGGAGGTATTGCTATTTTCAACTCCTTCCTCAGCCCCTAATTTTAGATGAGACAACTGAGTCGCAGAGAAGTTCAACAACCTCCTCAAGGACACACAGCTAGTAACTGTCTAAGTTCCCATTTCAAACCCGGATCTATTGGGCTCAGAGGTCTGTTTCCATTGGACCCCTCAGTGTCCTCCATGGAAGGACACAAACTTGGACACTCCCCGGAGCCCCTTCCTAACTCTAATAACCCGTGATTCTCGGATTCTTTCTATGTATCAGGCAGGAGCTGAGAGTCTAGGGCCAGGTTCTCTAGAAGCAGACCCTGAGATGAAGATTCATGAGTTAGTAATTTACTAAGGGAATCCCTGGTTTGTGCAAATGTTTAATACACTTGGCTGTTGACCAAAGGTTGGAGATTTAAGTCAACCCAGAGGTGCCTCAGAAGAGAGGCCTGGCAATCTACTTTAGAAGAATCAGCCATTAAAAAGCGGCCAGTTCTACTCTGACACGCATGAGGTTGTCATGAGTCAGAATTGACTTGACAGCAACAGGTTTTAATTTGTTAAAGAATGGGAGTTTGAAAAGCAGGAAAGAGAAGGCGATGAAGTTAAGCAAGGGTGCAATTTCAGGAAAAATTCTGCAAAGTGTAGCTGCAGCCTGATGTCACAGAGATGCTCAGGGGTAGATTACTCCTCAGAATTCATCCCAAATGGAGGCAAGGGCACTGGGTTTTCATACTCAGCATCCATCAGTCACTGGCTAAGGTCTGCCCAGGGGGATGCGGACCCTGAACAATCCCTTCCAGCTCTCTGGGTGTTCAGGCAATGGAGGAGGGGGCACTTAAGGTGACTCTTAAACTATGACAGTTTTCAGGCCTTGGTGTGCACTCTAATAGATATCAGGGCCCACCCCAACCCAACGACTCAGAGTCTATAGGGATGGGACTCTGTCATTCAGTTTTGTTTGTTTGTTTCCAAAACCTATGTGGCTCCAGTAGGTACTTGTGTTTTCGAGGATAGAAGGGAATGCTAACTTTTGTTTTGTTATTGGTTAGAGAACAAACTATTGATTTTAGCAAGCTCATCCTATTATTAAAATAGAACATACCTAGTAAATTTAGACAAAGAATTCAATGCAGGGAAGTGTTTTTGAAAGGCAATAGGAGAGATTAGGTTCCTGGGAGGCACAATTGGGTGCTGTCTTAGTCACCTAGTGCTGCTGTAACAGAAATACCACACGTGGATGGTGTCT
>NW_004444191.1:414701-415501 GCF_000243295.1 Trichechus manatus latirostris
CTTAATTTCCACCATTAGAATTAAGTAGATGAGTAATGAGTTAAAAGCCAAGTGAGAGTGAAGACTGAATAACAGATGGGGCTTTATAACTGGACTTTAGAATGTCAAGCAGGGAAGGGTTGTCAGAGATCTCCTAGGCTGGTGCTTTCCAAACTGTGTTCTGTGGAGTCTGGGGCGGGGGCATCCCATGGAGCCACTTTAAGGGTTCTCTGGCTGAAGAGGGTGGACATTTGAGCCTCTCTTGTGGTTCATGCCCTTGTCAACCAGAGGAGCTCTGCTGTTATTTGCTTTATTTGTTTATTCTTCTTGGTATTGCTTCCTTTTGAAGAAAGTGCTCTGGGACTAAAGGAAGAGCTTGAAAGCTGATGATCTTCTTGCAACCCTTCAGGTTGCAAATGGGCACAGGGAGACTCAGAAGGAAGTGCCTCACCCACCTGAGCTGGTCAGGCCCTGGCAGTCGAATTGGCCCTGGAGCCCAGATCTCTGACACCCACCTGGAGCTCTTGCTGCGTTCTGAGTGGGCACCATTCAACTCTGCACACCTGGGTGGGAACATGGGGAGGAATACCTCATCTGAATATCCTAATGAGTCACCTTATCCTCAATGCAATAGGCCAAATGGAAAAAATCCTACACATGGGCCTGATGGGAAAATGTTCTTGAAGGCACTTTGTGATTGCCTTTCTGCGGGGACAGGGCATTTAACAGAGGTTCCCTAGGCATCATAGGAAGAAATTCCCTGAAGTACCACAGCCCATCTTGCTGGAGCACTGGGCTGATCGTTAAAATGGCCAACAGAT
>NW_004444191.1:416883-418383 GCF_000243295.1 Trichechus manatus latirostris
AATTGACTCAATGGCAACTGGTACTGGTTCTGCTATTGGTAGCTATGTAGCAGTCACTGTGCTGAGAATTCAACAGGCATAATTCTACTTCATCCTCCTGAGACTGTTTTGCTCTATAATTTCCATTTTACAGATGCGAAAATCGAGGCTTGGAAAGTTAAGTGCAAGGCCACAAAGATCATACATGTTTGTGGTGGCTTTGAAATGTGTCAACTTGGCAAGGCTAAGCTAAATTCCCCAGAATTCCCTTTCTTGTATGTTTCTGGTTAGGGTGGGCGGGAAGAGAGATTGTCAAGGGGGCATAGAGGGCAGGAGGGAAGTAGCAGCCATCTTGTAGCTCACACACGTTGATGCTGAGCTGTTAGCTTACCTGGTTGGCATGAAGCAGCAATTGGGTCTGCAACCATTTCACCCTCCCCTGAGTCCTCCCTCGGTGTTCCCGACTCCCGGGACAAAGGACCCAGCTTCAGCAGAACACCCACAGAGGTCAGAGGCAACAGGAACTGACATGGGGTTTAGCCCATCCTCCCGGGCTCTAGCATGGGCTTTTGGGTTTCAGCTTGTTCTTGATCTCCATCTCCCCTTCCAAACTGCCTACTCTGCAGACTTCAAAATCCAGCATCAGACTCAAAGTCAAGTCTCACAGAGATTGCTTAACCAACTCCCACAATTGCGTACGGTGAAATGCCAGTAACGAGTCTATCATCTATCTGTCTATGACGGTCAAATTCCTGTAACAAATCCATCTATAGCTATAGCTATAACGTATCCATCTATAGCTATACTTATACCTATAGCTAAAAAGAGGAAGACCCTCAACAAGATGGATTGACACAGTGGTTGTAACAATGGACCCAAGCATAACAACTGTGAGGATGGCACAGGACCGGGCAGTGTTTTGTTGTGTTGTACACGGGGTCGCTATGAGTCAGAACCGACTAGACGGTACCTAACAACAGACAACAACATACCTACAACCGTAGCTACACCTATAGCTATAGCTACCTACACCTATACCTATAGCTACCTATATCTACACCTATAGCTATAGCTACCTATACCTATACCTATGTCTATCTACCTACCTATCAATCAATGGTATATATGATACATATCTCCTATACATATATATGTCTTAAATATACATTGAATATATGTGTATATACTGTATATGTGTGTCTGTGTCTCCTAGTGTTCTGCTTCTTTGACTGCACCCTGATTGATACAGTGGTGTAGCCAGGATCTGATCACAGGTTGTTTCACACTGAACGACTCAGATAACTTAGGGAGTAGGGGAGGGTTCCGTTTTGGAAGGCTGAAATTGAGGTACCTGTGACATGTCTGGGTGGGCAAGTCACAGACAGGTGGAGATGTCAGCAAAGGCTCATGTGCAGCAAATGATCAGGGAAGGGGCAATCAGTGTGGGCTGGCTGGAACTGGAAACAACTTTTATGGTTGCGAGGCTCGATTTAAGCCCTCAGAGCTGGTAGGACCTGGTGG
>NW_004444191.1:419347-428111 GCF_000243295.1 Trichechus manatus latirostris
GTAGGAAACAGGAATACAAGTTAGAAGGGTTAGACTTTCCCTAGCTTTGTGTAGAAGGGGGATTGATTGTGTCAGGAGTATGTAGGGCTCTGCGTAACATAACGGACACAGTCTTCCGATGGATTTCTGCAAAGGCAGAGAAACGCTCTTCCAATGTTTCTTCTATCGACCCTTTATAAGGCTAAGGGCATAACATTAAATCTTACTGGGTACAGGCTTTTCTGTGGTAAACTAAGATAATAATGTCCAGCTACATTAAATTCTGATGACCGGGGGAGAGAGCCCAGAGAACAGGGAGGGAGGGATGGCTGACTGGCTTCTAGGCTCGATCTTTCAAATTGCGTATGTCTCCAGAAAGCCTTGGCTCTGGGGAATTTAATCTTCATACCAGAAAGATCTCTCCCTCTCTGAAATTCATGACAGCCAGCTCAGAACTTGCTTTATTCTGGGGTAAAGAGAGCTGTACAACTGGCTTCCTTCCTTCCTCGCTTTCCCAAAGCAGCACTAAAGCACCGTCACAAGACGTGTTCTCTGGCCAAGGAATAACTAGGGGGCTCCTGAAAGAATGGCCCCTCGAGGTACCGTTTCCCACCAGCAGCAGCAGCTTCTTCCCGGTGCGGCTGGTCTGGGGGCACGGCCAGTTACCAGTTAGCATCGTCCCCCCTTCGGTCAGCAGCTCCGCCATGTTCAGTGTGTCAGAAGCCCTAACACCAGCATGGCTGGTCCCCGAAACTCATCTCACACTCAGGACAACTCTCGGGGACTTGAGGTCAACCCTGAATGCCACCTGGATGGTGACTGTTTGGAGCAAGTGTTCCTGGCATGAAGGCCGTTTGGCTTATCCTTTACAGGTTGATTGGGTGCCTGCTAGATAAAGCATCTGGGTGCTGGGGTGTGTTTCAAGGAAGGGAGCTGGGAGAAAGAATACAAATGATGTAAAAAAAAAAAAAAAACAAAAAATAGACAAGATGGGCCTGACCCTTCAGGATTACTCAGTGGAGTCCAGCGAAAAGCTGGGTATCTTCCAAAATGAAAACAAAACAAAAACAAAAAATCAGTTGCTGTTAAGTCGACTCTAACTGATGGTGACCCCATGTTTGTCAGAGCAGAACCGTGCTCCACAGAGATGTCCAGGGACCATTTTAGGAAGTAGACAGCCAAGCCTTTCTTCTGAGGCACTTTAGGGTGGATTCAAACTCCCAGTCTTTCAGTCAGCAGTCGACTGTGTTAACTGTTTACACCGCCTGGGGATACAACCCGACAAGACGACGACTTAACCGCAAGTGCAAAGCGTAGGTGACTTCGGACAAATCATGGAACCTGTTTGCCCTCGGTGTCTCATCTTTGCGACACACAGAAAGCGATAGAGCCACAGCCTTACTGGGTTGCAGTGTGGGGAGAAGAAGACCAGAGCATTAGGGGCATCGAGAAAGTCAAAGGGCTATGGAGGGGTGCAAGCTGATGTTACTGTGAATAATTATTGGTTTTCAAATATTACCTGTAAAAACAACCTGCTTTTCCTTCCAGAGTTACCAGCGGTCATGAGTGCCAGGCTTATCCTGAAAGCCCATCCCTAACGTAACAGGCATTCTTCTATTTTTCCATCTCTCCTCCTCAACACACTCCATCAGGTAATGCCTGTCTCCTATTGTCCCTCACTTGATGCGTCTCTAGATTTTGCACACAATTTGTGTGACCCCAGTGCTGAGGCTTACGTATGTATTACTAACATAATATTAAATATATCCATTTGAGTGTTGACTTTAAAAGGGAATGTCTTGTATACTGAAATGAAAAGGAGAGCTGAGTCGAGCTAAGACGTGGGATTTCGCTTATCAGGGGCAGCATCTATGGGGTTGCTGTGAGTCGGAATCAACTCGACAGCGGTGGGTTTTGGAATGTTTAGGCACATACCCAGGTAAGACATTCCACTCTCTGCCTTCTCTCCAGGTAGCTTGCTGCTGGTTCTGTATGTATTTTTGAGATAAAGCTCCGTTTTTCCATTCCCCTGCCCCATAGATACTGCCCAGCTCCCTCTGCTGTTAATCAGAGAAATCCCACGTCTTAGCTCTGCTCAGCTCTCCCTTTCATTTCAGTATACAAGACAGTCCGTTTTAAAGTCAACATTCACATTGATATATTTAATACTATATTATAATATACTATATATTATGCTATATATACAAATACGTACTATGTAAAACAGTGTATATTATAATACATAATATACGTACATACTTTATCCTGTTTAATCCTTGGTAAAACCCATCGAGGTAGGTGATATTAGTGTCTCCATTTTGCAGATGAAAAAACTGAGGCTCAGCGAGGTTTGGGTAATTTGCCCAAAGCCATTCAGTTAGTAAACTGTGCAGCTCCCTTTCCGTTACCCCAGTACCCTGGACAGGAAGGGGTTAATGGTCTTGATTTGTTGAAGGGAAGCCACTTAATCGGCATTCTCTTTTCCTACCTACCCCAAGAAAGAGGTCTTCACTCACCCCGTGGCCAACCCCTCCAATCTGAAACCAGTCTAAAACCCAAACGAAACCTATTGCTGTCCAGTCGATTCTGACTCATAGCAACTCCAGGTGTTGCAGAGTAGAACTGTGCTCCATAGGGTTTTCTTGGCTGTAATCTCTACTGAAGCAGATTGCCAGGCCTTTTTTCTGTGGTTCTGCTGGGTGGCAAGTAAGTGCCTCCTCAAACTGGCCCAAATTTCCTTTTTTGATTTTTCTCTGCAACTCTTCAGCGATCTAAACTGAGCTCTTAACGTATTTAACAAATATTTTTGGGAATGTACCATATGCTAGGCTTCGTGCTGGAGTCACATGCAAAAAAGTTAAAAAGGGGCTTGAAGTGGCCTCCAGTTACTCAGGGTCTAGTGGAGGAGACGTGTGATGGCAATATCCTGTGCTGAGTGTTGCGGGGTGACGGTAGGGGGCAGCTATGCCTAGGGTGCTGGGGGGCACCAAGGAAAGGGTGTTATGGATTGAATTGGGTTCCCCAAAAACGTGTGTCAACTTGGCTAGGCCATGATTCCCAGTATTGTTTGACTGTCCCTTTTGTGATCTGATGTGATTTTCCCGTGTGTTGTAAGTCCTAACCCCTACAATGTTAATGAGGCAAGATTAGAGGCAGTTGTGTTAATGAGGCAGGACTCTGTGTCTTAAATCAATCTCTTTTGAGATATAAAACAGAGAATTGAGACCTCAAGGCATGGAGAAAGAAGTGCCAGGAGCAGAGCATGTCCTTTGGACACAAGGTGCCTGTGCTGAGACGCTCCTAGACCACGGGGAGATTGATGACAAGGACCTTTCCCAAGAGTCAACAGAGACAGCAAGCTTTCCCCTGGAGCTGGCGCCCTGAATTTGAACTTCTAGCCTCCTAGACTGTGAGAGGATAAATTTCTGTGTGTTCAAGCCATCCATAACAGCATTCAATAACTAAGATATAAGGTATGTAACCAGCCCCGAACAATCAAGAAAGGCTTCCTGGAGGGGAAGACCTGTGACCTGGTCTGGCAGAAAATATCTTGGACTGCCTCCTAAACAGCTCTCTCTGCCTTTCTCTTCTTGTACGTATTTCCTTCTGGATGAAACGTCCTTGTTTTATCTATACCTCCTGACATTTATACATCCTTCAAGACGCAGTCAAATGCCACTTCCTCATTAACGAATCACTTCCGGATTCTCTAGCTTGAAGAGACGCCTCTCTTTTGACTCTTCATGGTATCGTGTTTATTACCCCTCATAACTTTTTATTTTGTCTCACTGTGCTTTTATGATGGTTACTTTATATTATTATCTCAACACCTCCAACCCCATCTCAGAGCTTTATGTATAATAAGGACTTTCTGATGGTGTTTTAACTTGTTACTTTGCAGTCTGTTTGCCTTTATGCCTCCCTAAAGAGGACCAGGAGACACCCAGGATGGATTTGAATGGAAGGGAGCCAGGTTTGCTGAGCCTGGTGACTGTGCGTCTAGGTTAGTTAAGAACCTGGGCGTCATGAGGCTGATGTCATGGCTGGTCACCATGTGACCCAGTGAACTTGGCCGTGTGCTGTGGCCTCAATCTGAGTCCTGATGCCAACTCTGTCTTTCAAGCATGGGCCCTTGGTCACAAAGCCATCTATCTGAAGGAGAATGCAGAAGGCTGGGGGGACGTATTATAGGGAAAAAAGAGGCTTCAGGGTCAGAAAACTGGGGTTCCAGGGACATCCTGCTACTCACTATGGGTTTACTGACAGCATGTGACATCGTAAATCATAAAACATCAGTTTCCCCGGGTACAAAAGATTAACATTGGATTTAAGAATTTTCCCAACTCAGAATTGTACAGACTATGACGGAAGTGCAGTGGAAATCACTCGTTTTTACATGAGGTACTGCACTGTAATACAAAACTATAATACATATATTGGAGTCCGTGGTGGAACAAATGGTGAAGTGCTAGCTACCGACTGAAAGGTTGGCCATCCAAATTTACCTAGGGATGCCTTGGAGGGAAGCCCTAGAGATCCGCTTCTGAAAGATCACAGCCACTGAAAACCCTGCGAAGCACAGTTCTACTCTGACACAGAGGAGCTCCCCATGAGTCAGAATTAACTTCACGGCAACCGCTTACAAATATGTATTATTTATAGTACAATAGAAATACAATGAATAAATATAACAACTCGAAAGTGGCTGTCCCTGTCTCACATGGTGACATGACATAGACCAGCTTTCTCTGTCCTTTGACCCAAACGGAACCTCTTCTCAGGAGTTGCCTGGAAATTCTGCTCTTTTGTCCAAAGCTGGGAGAACATCAATGCGAAATGCTGCATTTTCCAGCTTCGAAGTCTTCACTGAAAGCTCATCCCTGCCCGCTGGTGATTTGGCTCTGAAGATAGGCTGCGAAAGGCTACAATTCGATATATTTCAGGCTTCTTTCCCCAGAAACTGTTTGTAAGCAGAGAAGACATGCATTTTGAAGAGCATTAAGAGCTTCTGAAATTGTCATTAACAGCTCTCCTTGGTGAGCCCCTTTAATAAAATGAGGGGCAGTGACATAAGAAAAAAATAACAGCCCAATCTTTGTGTTTTGTAATGAATAATAAAGTATTTTAACCTCTTTAGGGACTTAATGCCACGTTAATCCTTTAATCCCTAGAAAAACCAATTTTGTTGACATGAAAAGGGGATATTTAACTTCATCCAATTAATTTTCTACCTTAGAGATACCATGATTATGAAGATTAGATTGAATAGATTCATTAGAGCTACCATATTGTGATCAAGGAGTGGCTTTGACAACACAAAGTAGCTTCGAGAAGGAAATTCTGTATCACAGTTTTGTTTAAATGCACCCACTTAGCAGAGCCAGGGCTTGGAGGCCTTCGAGTCATAGCACGCTTGCTTCCCCCTTGCTCACGTCTGCAACTGCTCAGCCACCACGCAGCCATTAACCCAGGAGCTCTGCCGACATGCCTGCAATCCCAGCTGCATCTCTCTGAGCTCCAAATGAGACCTGCTCCTGTGAGGAGGCTGAAGAGCGTCCTGCAGAAACATTCCGAACAGTAAAAAGTTAGCAAAGTGTGAACTCGATTTTAAATGACGCAGCAGGGGGTAAAGCACCCCGTTCAAATCATTCTCAGAACAATGGGTTGGAATTAGAGATGGCAGATAAACGGGTGGAGATTTAATTATTTTTGCATTGGACTTCAACACGCAGACACGAAAGGGGTTTAATTCCACCCCACACCCAACCCCTAGCCAGAATGGAATTTACAGGGATGAAAGAGGAGAGATGACTAGAAAAGTGAGGGCTATGGCAGCACCACAAATTTTCTAGAGGTGCAGTGAAAGCCTCTGAATCCTCTAGCTGAAGATGGCCCTTTAGGAAGAATTGAAACACGGGACACGGGAAACTTCAGAATGACCCCTCACTCTAGATCACAGCCCCCACATTCAGTAGATGTCAACCAAGCCGGAGGGCAGGGAGCCTGCTTTGTATGTCTTGGCATCCCCTGTGGTGTCTTGCTCAGGGCTTGGCATGCAAGTAACATTGTCTATCACAGTGCTTTCTGCTGGGGGGTAATGACATGGTTGAGTGGTACAGAGTCCAACAAATGGCACTGACATTCTAAGGTGGCTTGTGAGGGAGCATGGGACCGTGGAAGAATGGGAGGTTTTGGAGACAGTCTGCCATTTGCGTCTTCGTCCTACCACTGTCTAGCTCTGTAGCCTCAAACACATTGCTTGACTTATTTAAGACTTGGTTACTTCATCTGTTAAATGGGGACAATGGTGCCAACCTTTCAGAGTTTTTTTTTTACAGAGTAAGATAAGGTGATATAGTTGAAACCTCACCCTACCCATCTCCCATTTGTCATACTGTGGTGGCTGGTGTGTTGCTGTGATGCGAGAAGCTATGCTTCAAAT
The DNA here is from genome assembly GCF_000243295.1 of Trichechus manatus latirostris. NCBI lineage: Eukaryota > Metazoa > Chordata > Mammalia > Sirenia > Trichechidae > Trichechus > Trichechus manatus. The sequence goes on from NW_004444191.1 coordinate 425,769, forward strand.
ACCAGCAGGGTCACCCATGGTGGACAGGTTTCTGTGGAGCTTCCAGACTAAGACAAACTAGGAAAAAAGACGTGGTGATCTGCTTCTGGAAATTAGCTAATGAAAGTCCTGCGGATCACAACGGTCTGATTCTCAACCAATCATCGGGATGATGCAGGACCAGGCAGTGTTTTGTTCTGTCGGGCATGGGGAGCCATGAGTTGGCAGGAGCTCAGCATGAGCCAGAATCAGATTTCCCCTCCACAACTATCTCCCCCCACCCCTCCACTGTGGTAGAATTTAAGATATAAAAGGTTCGGCCACTGTTCAAGTTGTAGGTATGAGCGCAGCATGAGCTGGGGGGGTGAGGGAGGGTCTGGAAAGGAGCCAGGAGATACCCAGCCTTGGAAGGATTGGACCACTTGGGTAACAGGAGAGCTGGAGTTTGCAGCCACCCTTATGAGGGTGCTTCTCCTGGCCCTGACCCAATGTCAGATAACGGCTCCGGGGGAGCCATTGCATTCCACCCTGTCTATAATTTGCAGATTAAATCTCCCTAAATAGGCCTCACACTGCAGACTATCAACACTCACGCCTGCTCTCTCTGTCAATAACCCATCAATTGAGGGGCCTAAGAGTGTGCATTGACACAGCAGATTAGCAAGGCGGGCCCTGTTGGCCATCTCTTCAAGTCAATGGTTGTAGGATTATCGGCCCTGCCATTGACGTTTGCTTCATTCTTCTCTCTCCAGGTCCCCTGGGAGATGTGGGAGACCGCTCCATTCAAGCCCAAAGGCTCAAAAACAAAGGAGTAATCTCAGTGTAGGGGCTGAAAAGCAATTCAGATCAAGAGAATTCAGGCAACTCATTGCTTTCCCCTCTCTCATCACTGCTGTCTCCCCTCTCTGTGCTCAAATTGTCTTTTGTGGGAAGTTTAACTCAGAGGACAGGGATGTAAGAACCCACTAGTCCTCACACTCAATGGGCAAAGGGAGCAGAGGAAGCTGCCGTCAGACGCACTTGTTTTCCAGGCATCAGGCAGGGCCCTGATGGATTCACACTGCATTTTCTCCCCTTCAGGTAGGTGAGCACATGACTGCAGATGGGAAGAAAGGACTCCCATTTATCTGGCCTTTGGAGAACGGGGTCCCTCACTTGTCAAGGCGGACAGTTGAAAACCTGTCTGGCCTTTTCTTCTTGGCTCTCTCCTCTCTGCCAGCCTATAGTCTCTCTTCAAGGACAGCTTTAGTGTTGCCGGATGGTAGTGATGTAAACAGGACAGTGGGTCCACCGCCACGCAGGTGGGAGGCTGAGCAAGGCTGGTGCCTGAGACTGGAGCTGGAACCAGGGATCTGTTGTGGTGCCAGGCCATCCAGGACAGGACCTGTAGGCGCATCTGATACCTCAACTTTGGTGTCTGAGGGATGGAGTGTGGAGGGAAGTAAGTGTCGGGATCAACCAGCTGGAGAGATTTAGGGACTGAGAGGCTAGAGAAAAGAAAGCGAGGGGATATTAAAGGCCAAGGGGGCTTCAGAGGCCCACCTGCTACATCCTCTGACCCCGCCCAGGCATGACGGCCATTGTAGGCTTGGTAACAGAATTCCACCTGGCATGTAAGATGGGAGGGGGCAAGGATACCTCTTTACAAACTCACAAGAATCCCCAAGGATAGCTCTGTTGTGAGCCAGGAGGAAGTGAGCTTCAAAAGACTCTCTTTTGTCCAGAGTAGATACTTACCTGCAGGAAGGGGATGGCCCAGACACCAGCCTTTGTCCAGAGTAGATGCTTACGTGTAGGAAAGGGATGGCCCAGACATCAGCCTTTGTCCAGAGTAGATGCTTACCTGCAGGAAAGAGATGGCTAAGACATCAGCCGTTGTCCAGAGTAGATGCTTACCTGCAGGAAGGGGATGGCCCAGACACCAGCCTTTGTCCAGAGTAGATGCTTACCTGCAGGAAGGGGATGGCCCAGACACCAGCCTTTGTCCAGAGTAGATGCTTACCTGCAGGAAGGGGATGGCCCAGACACCAGCCTTTGTCCAGAGTAGATGCTTACCTGCAGGAAGGGGATGGCCCAGACACCAGCCTTTGTCCAGAGTAGATACTTACCTTCTGGAAGGGGATATGTCAGACCCAGCCTTTGACCAGAGTAGATACTTACCTGCAAGAATGGGATGTCTCAGACACCAGCCTTTGTCCAGAGTAGATGCTTACCTCTAGGTAGGGGATGGCCTAGACATCAGCCTTTGTCCAGAGTAGATACTTACCTTCAGGAAGGGGATATCTCAGACCCAGCCTTTGTCCAGAGTAGATACTTACCTGCAGAAATGGGATGTCTCAGACACCAGCCTTTGTCCAGAGTAGA
>NW_004444191.1:428337-451820 GCF_000243295.1 Trichechus manatus latirostris
CAGCCTTTGTCCAGAGTAGATGCTTACCTCTAGGTAGGGGATGGCCTAGACATCAGCCTTTGTCCAGAGTAGATGCTTACCTGCAGGAAGGGGATGGCTCAGACACCAGCCTTTTTCCAGAGTAGATACTTACTTGTAGGAAGGGGATGGCCCAGACATCAGCCTTTGTCCAGAGTAGATACTTACCTGCAGGAATGGGATGGCTCAGACACCAGCCTTTGTCCAGAGTAGATACTTACCTCTAGGTAGGGATGGCCTAGACATCAGCCTTTGTCCAGAGTAGATGCTTACCTGGAGGAAGGGGATGGCTCAGACACCAAACTTTTTGTCCAGAGTAGATACTTATGTGTACGAAGGGGATGTCTCAGACACCAGCCTTTGTCCAGAGTAGATGCCCACCTGTAGGAAGGGAATGGCCCAGACAGCATCCATTGTTCTGGGACAGCTAATATACCCAGCAAGGAACTCATTACCCCCAAGAAGTGGAAAAAGACATTTTAATGGATTTGGGTTCTGGAGGCGCATCTTAAAGAAACTAATTAATTTTCCTGTGCGCCATCTATCCTGACATTTCCAGTAGCTGCTGGTAGGCTGATAGTGGGGGAGTTACATTGCCAGAAAGTTTGCCCTGCTCCCTAGCACAGCCTGGCCCCCAACTCCTGTCAACCGCATGCACACTGGAATGAAAATCTTCTTAGTCCTACATCATCCTCAGGATGGAACCATTGTGATCTGTAGGGTTTTCATTGGTCGATTTTCAGAAGTAGATCACCAGGCCTTTCTTCATAGTCCGTCTTAGTCTGGAAGCTCTGCTGAAACCTGTTCAGCATCACAGCAACACACAAGCCTCCAATGACAGATGGGTGGTAGCTGTGTATGAGACGCATGGGCAGGAAATTGAACCTGTGTCTCCCGCATGGAAGACTGAAGCCCTGAAGCACCACTGCCCAGGTCCACTCTCTCAGCCCCTTCCATTTCGGAATCACTTCCTCCCCACAGCTGCTACTCCAGCTGCACTTTCAGGCTGACTTTTGTTGTGACTCCTGTGAAGGTCCAGCTCCCCCACCCTTCACACTGCAAGAAGAGTAGCTTTTATCACAGGCTTCCACTTGTGATTACTTTTGAGAAGATTTTTCTGCTAAGCATGTTTGGAAACCACCAATTTTGTCTAACTATCTTAACACTGGGACCTTGTCCAGAAGTAGTGGTTGAGCAAGAACTAAAAATCCCAGGTCTCCTGCTGAGCCCCTTTCCTACTCGGCCATCCTTAGGGGCAACAGCCACAAGTCCCGAGGCGTTCACGAGCTCTTAACTGACATCTCTGGGAAAGATTCCTTAGAGATCTTAGGGGTGTTGTATACACATCTTTTCTAAGTTTAAAATTAAATGTTTAAATGTTAACTGATTAATTTAAAATATTTTGAACTTCAGGTTGGACAGAATTGGACTAATCATAATGCTTGCTGCTCCCTCACCATTCCTCTCTTACTGGCTCTCTCCCATTTATTTGAACATCATTTACTTGTTTAATTTAACAATATAGTGATCATTGTATTAGTTTCCTCTTGCTTCTGTAGCAAATCACCACAAATTTAGTGGCTTAAAACAATACACATTTATTATCTGGAGGTCAGAAATAATAAATGGGTCTCCCTGAGCTAAAACCAAGATGTCGGCAGGGCTCTGTTCCTTTTTGGAGGCTGTAGGGGAGAATCCGTTTCCTGCCATTTCTGTCTTCTAGAGTCTGCCTGCATCCTTTGGCTCTTGGCCCCTTCAGTCTTCAAAGCCAACAGTGGCCGGTCAAGTCTTTCTAACCCTGAATCACTCTGATATTGACTCTCCTGCCTCCCTCTTTCACTTTTAAGGACCCTTGTGGATTACACTGAGCCTATCTACACAATCCAGGGTAATCTCTCCACTTCAAAATCTTTAACTTCATCCTATCTGCAAAGTCTCTTTTGCCATGTAAGGTAACATATTCACAGGTTCTGGGGATTAGGATGTGCACATCTTTGGAGAAGGGGGGCACGTCATTCCTCCTTCCACAATCATCCAATCCAAGACCTAGAACACAACCTGTGTGCTCATCCCTCTCCCAGTTTGTGTCTCCTCCCATCGAAGTACCAACTGTCCTGAACATTTTATCATTTGCTTGCTTTCTTTCGTACCATGTTATATATATGAAATGTATCACATATATGTGTTAAACAGGACACTGCTTCATCATGCTTGTTTCTGAGTTTTATAAAAAGGATATCATTCATCTAAAGTTCAATAAAAAATTAAAAAAAGAAATCAAATGATGCATTGCTTTGGGCTAATCTGCTGCAAAAGAGCTTTTTAAAGTGTTAAAAAGCAAAGCTGTCACCTTGAAGACTAAGGTGCACTTGACCCAAGCCATGGTTTTTTCAATCACCTCATATGCATGTGAAAGCTGGATGATGAATATGAGGACCAGAGATGAATTGACACCTTTGAATCCTGGTGTTGGCGAAGAATATTGACTATACCATGGACTGCCAAAAGAACGAACAAATTTGTCTTGGAAGAAGTGCAGCCAGAATGCTCCTTAGAACAAGGACGGCGAGACTACGTCTCACATACCTTGGACATGTTATCAGGAGGGATCAGTCCCTGGAGAAGGACATCAGGCTTAGTAAAGTACAGGTTCGGCGAAAGACAGGAAGACCCTCAAGAGGAAGACGAGATGTGTTGACACCGTGGCTGCAAAAATGGGCTCAAGCATAACAACGATTGTGAGGAAGGGGCAGGACCAAGCAGTGTTTTCTTCTGTTGTACATAGGGCCGCTATGAGTTGGAACCAACTCGACAGCACCTAACAACAACAACAGTTGGACTTTGGTTTTTTTCCAATATTTTGTTATAAATAATACAATGAAAAACATCCTTATACACATATTTTGTCCATTCATCTGATTACTTTCTTAGCATGAATTCCTAGAAACAGATCTACCCTAGCAAAGGGAAAAATCTTTGAAACATATTGTGAGATTGCCCTCCTGAAAGATGGTATCCCCACTGCCAACAGCAGTGTATTCGAGTCTCCACTCCCTTTACTCTTGCTCTTGGGATTTTTGAAAAAGATGCAAAATTCGAACGAATGAAAATGAAAACATCAACTTTGTTACCGCTAAAAATGGAATTGGAAGACAATGCTTTAAATTTGCAGTCAAACTGACTTGTTAATATCTGTCATCTAAACTAGCCAGACTTACAGACTCCATCCCAGACCTGGGTGGATTCCACAGGCTGCCCCCGTGAGGTCCTGCCCAGGAGGCTGGCCTTCTGGGAAAGCAAATATAAGCTTCAGGCAGCCAGGCCCGCTCAGAATTAGAACAGAGAAAGAGGTTAGGTGAGCACACAGTTTTCTTCTTCCAAACTCACAAAGTCACTCCTTCTCCTGCGGGAAGCAATGGAGGTTGAGACAGATGGCCAGGGAGAGAGAAGTGGGAAGTGTTAGTTGAGCTGAAATCCTTCCTTGTATAGACATGAATTCAAGGCAGATGGAGGTTCTGCCCCAACATTTGCCAATACGCTGCACTGAATGTTTTAGCTATAAAAAATACTTGCTACGTTGATAGGGGAAAAAAATATGAGTCTCATTTTAACGTACTTCTTTGATTATTAGAAGATTGAACTCTGGAATTCTATTGTGAATTGCCTCTTCATGACTTTTGACTGTCTTTATACTGGAGATTGAAGTTGTCAAGGATTTCATTTTACTTAGATCCACAATCAGGGCATAAGGGTCATTCTTGATGGTTTAGCTCAACTCAAATGAGCTGAAACTACCATGTACCCTGTGTGAATTATACAGAAATGATTTGGTCTATTGTAGAAGGGAAAAGCACAAAAATAAAAGACAAATTCTACCCCAATTCAGTAAGAAAAATAATAGGGGGAAAAAAAAGGATAACATATTCAATGGAGTAGTTTCAAACTTACTCTTGTCACTCACCATTTGGTTAGAAATATTCATCCGTATCTTCACACGTAGCTGTAGTTCATTTCCCTCATTATATCATATCCGATTATGTGACTATACAACAATTTAGCTATAATTTGGGTTCTTTTCAGCTTTTTGCTATTATAAGCAGGTGCTGCTATGAACATTAACGTACAAGTCTTTTTGTGGTCATGTGCAAATTTTCCTCTTGTATCCAGAAGAGGAAATACTGACTCATAAGCTATGTGAATATTCGGTTTTAAGAGATAATTCCAACTTCCACTCCCATCTGCAGTGTTTTAAAAATCCTGTTGATTTAACCTATATTGTTTTCAGTCTTAACTTTTGCCAGTTGTAATCTTGATTCGTCGGTCGTGGTCCTGGTTACAGATGAGGTTGACTATCTCTTCATATGTTAATTGTCCACCCAAATCTTTTTTTCTATGAAATATTTGTATTTTGCCCGATTCTCTATGGGATTATTTATCTTTTTGGCACTATTTTATAATTCTTTACATACTGCGGACAGTCATCCTTCATAGGTTAAATATGTTACAAATGTCTTCTCTCAGTTTGTGGTTTATCTTTTCACTTTTTTAAAAGTTTTTTTTAATAAATTGAAATTTTTTGTTTTAATATGGTCAGATTTATCGACCTTTCCTTTTAATATTTGTAATTTTCGTGTCTTGTCCAAGAAACTGTTCTTCTACACCCAAGATCAGGAAGATATTCACCTATCTAAAAGTTTTAAATTGCTTTTGACATATAAGTTCTTAAATCATCTGGAGCTAATTTTTCGTGAGAGGTATGAGGTAGGGATTTGATTTCTTTTTCCTCGTATGGATGACCACTTTTCCCAGTTCCATTTATTGAATACCCTCAATTCTCCCCTGAGCTGTGCTGCCGCTCCATGAGATGTCAAAGTCCCACAGATGCACAGATTTGCTTCAGGGCTTCCTCTTCTGTCCCATTGGTCAGGTAGTCTATTCTTTGCCAATACCACACCTTCAATTACTGTAGCTTTATAAGAAGTTTTGATATTTCTTAAGGTGAGAAGCCACTCACATTTATTCTTCTTCTTGTCCTTTTGCTCCTCCATTTTAGGATCATTTTGTCAAGTTCCACAAGAATTTCTGTTTGGATTTTGATTGGAATTACATTGAATCTATCAGTTGGGGGAGATCTGACATCTTTATGGAATTAAGTCTTCCTATTTGTAAACACAGGAATGGTTTCCGTTTATTTAGATCTTCTTTCATGTCACCTTGTGGTGAAATTTGGTGACTTTCTGTGTGCAGGACCAGCGCAGCTTGGGTTAAGACAATTCCCAGGTATTTTATAGGCCTTCTTTGTTGCTATTATAAAAGTTCTTTTTTTTTTTAAAACTACGTTTTCCAATTATTTGTTGCTGGTGTATAGAAATGGAATTAACTTTTCAAAATTGATCTAATATCCAGCCACCTTGTTAATATTTTCTCTCATTTCTGATCATTTGTCTAAAGATTCTTCTGCGTTTTCATCGCATTTTCAAATAATAGTTTTTTTTCCTATTTTCCAATATGTTTTTGTTCAACATTTTTGAGGCATAATTTACAATAAAATGCACAGATTTTGCAAATATTTTTGACAAATGAATACATCTACGTAACTCCAACATAGCGATGATCATGAGGACCGCCCGGGACCAGGCAATGTTTTATATCGTTTCACGTAAGATCACTGAAGGCTGGAACTGATTCGATGGCACCTATCAACAGTACTCATCACTGCAATCAAGACCTTGAACACTTCTATCTCCCTAGAAAGTTCCCTGGGCCCATTGTCATTTACTATCTCTCTTTCCTGCCCCAGGCAACCACTAATCTGATTTGTATCACAATAAATTTCTTGTCAGTTCTAAAACTTTATATAAATTGAATCACACGATGTGTACACGTTTGTGTCTGGCTTCTTTCAACATTAAGTCTGTGAGATTAAGTTATGATTGAGTGTATTTGCTGTTTGTTCATTCTTAATGCTGGGTAGTATCCTATTGAATGGATACATCTGTTGATAGACAGCTGAATTATTACTAATTATGGGCTATTATGAGTAAAGCCGCTTTAACATTTTTGCCCAAGTATTTTTTAGGACAAATATTTTCGATCCTCTTGGATAAATACCTGGGAGTGGAATTACTGGATCAGAGGGTAAATGTATATTTAACTTTATTTTAAAAAATGGCAAATCAGTTTTGGAAGTGATCTTGCCATTTTACACTGCCACTAGCAATGTATGAAAATTCCAGTTACTCCACATCCTCCCCAACACTTGATATCATCACTTTTTTTTTAAAAAAAATTAACTTTATTGTGGTATAATTTATATACAATAAAATGTACCAAATTTAAGCGGTCAGTCTGATGAGTTTTTGCAAATGTATACATCCATGTAACCACCACCATAATTCAAATATAGAATAGGCCTCTTTACAGTCAATCTCTCCTCCTACCCCCAGTCCTAGATATCTACTGTACAGCAGACGTTCTGCTAGGCATCGGGAATGCAAAGACCCACAGACAGGATTGCTGTTCTAGTCCAGCCAAGGAGCTCATAGGCAATGAGGGTTATAAGCTCTAGAAATGACGTGACTCAGGCCTTCAGTGAATTTATAGTCTAGTTCACAGGAGCTAAACATGCACGACTCCGTGATATACCTACGTATTTTTTTTTATTGTGGTGAAATTCACATAACATAAAATTTACCGTTCTAACCATTTTTAAGTGTACAATTCAGTGATATTTTGTACATTCACAGTATTATGTAACCACAACCACCATCTAGCTCCAGAACATTTCCACTCCACCGAATGGAGACTCAACACCTTTTAAGCAGTCACGTTCCACACTTCCCTCACCCAGCCCCTGGAAACCACTGATGTGCTTTCTGCATCTATGAATGTGTCTGTTCTGGATATTTCATATGAATGGAATCAAGCATACAATGTGTGGCCTTTTATGTCTAGCTTCTTTCACTTAACATAATGTTTTCAAGGCTCATCTATGTTATACTATGTATTAATACCACGTTCCTTCTTGTGGCTGAATAATATTCCAGTGTATGGCTGCACCACATTCTGGGTATCCACTCATCAGCTGATGGACATTTGAGCTGAGTCCATCTCTCGGCAAACTGTGAATAGTACCGGTCTGCACATTCACGTACAAGTTTTTATCTGAACACCTGTTTTCAGTTATTTTTAGTATATACCCAGGTCATGTGGTAATTCTATTTTTAACTTATTGAGGAACCGCCAAACTTGTTTTCACAGCAGCTGTGCTATTTTACATTCCCATCAGAAACATATGAGTGTTCCAGTTTTTCCACATCCACACCAACGCTTGTTATTTTCCATGTTTTTGATTACAGCCATCCTAGTGGGTACAAAGTGGCATTTTACTGTGGTTTTGATTTGCATTTCCTGAATGACTAATTACATGGAGCATTTTTTCATGTGCTCGTTGGCCACTTGGAGGTCTCCTTTGGAAAATGTTTATTCAAGTTCTTTGCCAATTTTTAAATACTTTGCTGTTGAGTTGTAGGAGTTCTTTATATGTTCTGAATACTAGAACTTTATCAGTATCCCTGGTGCAAACGGTTAGGCACTTGACTACGAGCCAAAAGGTTGGTGGTTTGAATCCACCCAAAGGTGCCTCAGAAGACAGGCCTGGCGATCTGCTTCTGAAAGGTCATAGCCTTGACAACCCTATGGAGCAGTTCTGCTCTGCACACACAGGGTTGCCACGGGTTGGAATAGACTTGACAACAGCTAACGACAGCGACAAACTCCTATCAAATATGTAATTTGCAAATATTTTCACCTATTCTGTGGATTTTCTTTTTACTTTCTTGATAGTGTTTTTTGTTGCTCAAAGTATTTTGGTTTGATGAAGTCCAATTTATCTATTTTTTTCTTTTGTTGCTTGTGTTTCTGACGTCATATCTAAGAACTCCAAGGTCATGAGGGTTTACCACTATGTTTTCTTCTAAGATTGTTATGGTTTTAGCTCTTACATTAGGCCTTTGAGGAAGCCTTGGCGGTGCGGTGGTTAAAGCGCTCATCTGCTACTCTAAAGTTTGGCAGTTGGAACCCACCAGCTGCTCTGTGAGAGAAAGATGTGGCAGTCTGCTTCTGTAAAGACTTACAGACTTGGAAACCCTATGAGGCATTTCTACTCTGTCCTTTAGGGCCACTAAGAGTCGGAATCGACTTGAAAGCAGTGGGTAATTAGGTCTTTGCTCCATTTTGAGTTAATTTTTGTATATAGTGTGAGGTAGGGGGTCCAACTTCATTCTTTTGGATGTGGATATCCAGTTGTCCCAGCACCATCTATTAAAGAGTCAATTCTTTCCCCTTTCTTTTTACAGGCATATCTTATTTTACTGTGCTTCACAGATACTGTGTTTTTTTACAAACTGCAGGTTTGCAGCAACCCTGTGTCGAGCAAGTCTATTGGTGACATTTGTCCAACAGCATGTGCTCACTTCATGTCTCTGTGCCACATTTTGGTAATTCTCGCAATATCTCAAATTTTTTCATTATTATATCTGTTATGGTGATCTGTGATCTTTGAAGTAACTATTGTAATTGTTTTGGGGCACCATGAACTGCACCCATATAATATGGCAAACTTAATAAATGTTGTGTGTTCTGACGGCACCATTGACCGGCCATTCCCCTCTCTCTCCCTCTCCTCGGGCCTCCCTTTTCCCTGAGACACGACAGTATTGAAATTAGGCCAGTTAATCACCTTACAATGACCTCTAAGTGTTCAAGTGAAAGGAAAAGTAGCACGTCTCTCACTTTAAATCAAAAGCTAGAAATGATTCAGCTTAGTGAGGAAGGCATGGTGAAAGCCAAGACAGGCGGGAAGTTAGGTCTCTTATGACAAGCATCCAAGTTGTGAATGCAAAGGAAAAGTTCTTGAAGGAAATTAAAAGTGCTACTCCAGTGAACACAGGAATGATAAAGCAGTGAAACAGCCTTATTGCTGATGTGGAGAAAGTTTTAGTGGTCTGGAAAGCAGACCAAAGCAGCCACAACATTCCCTTAAACCAAAGCCTAATCCAGAGCAAGGCCCTAACTCTGTTCAGGTCTATGAGGGCTGAGAGAGGTGAGGAAGCTGCAGGAGAAAAGTCTGAAGCTAGCAGAGGTTGGGTCATGAGGTTTAAGGGAAGAAGCCCTCTCCATGACTCGAAAGTACAAGGTGAAGCAGCAAGTGCTGATGGAGAAGCTGCAGCAAGTTATCCAGAAGATCTAGCTGAGATAAGTGTTGAAGGTGGCTGCACTCAACAACGGATTTTCAAAGTAGACGAAACAGCCTCATACTGGAAGAAGACGTCATCTAGAACTTTCATAGCTAGAGAGAAGTCAATACCTGACTTCAAAGCTTCAAAGGACAGGCTGCCTCTCTTGTTGGGGCCTAATGCAGCTGGTGACTTTAAGTCAAAGCCAATGCTAATTTACCATTCAGAAAATTCTAGGACCCTTAAGAATTATGCTAAATCTTCTTTGCCTGTGCTCTGTAAATGGAACAACAAAGCCTGGATGACAGCACATCTGTTTACAACATGGTTTACTGAATATTTTAAGCCCGCTGTTGAGATCTACTGCTCATAAAAAAAGATTTCTTTCAAAATATTACTACTGTTCATTGACAGTGCACCTGGTCACCCAAGAGTTCTGATGGAGATGTACAAGGAGATTAGTGTTGTTTTCATGCCTACCAACACAACATCCATTCTGCAGCCCATGTATCAAGGAGTCATTTCGACCTTCAAGTCTTATTATTTAAGAAACACATTTCATAAGGGTATAGCTGCCATTGACAGTGATTCCTCTGATGGATCTGGGCAAAGTAAATTGAAAACCTCTGGAAAGACTTCACCATTCTAGATGCCATTAAGAACATTCGTGATTCATGGGAGGAGGTCAAAATATCAACATTAACAAGAGTTTGGAAGAAGTTGATTCCAACTCTCTAGGATAACTTTAAGGGGTTCAAGGCTTTAGTGGAGGAAGTAACTGCAGATGTGGTAGAAACAGAAAGAGAACTAGAATTAGAAGTGGAGCCTGAAGATGTGACTGAATTGCTACAATCTCATGATAAAATTTTAACAGATGACGAATTACTTCTTATGGATGAGCAAAGAAAGTGGTTTTTTGAGATGGAGTCTACTCCTGGTGAAGATACTGTGAACATCGTTGAAATGACGACATAGAATTTAGAATGTTAGGTAAACTGAGTTGATAATGCAGCAACAGGGTTTGAGAGGATTGACTCCAGTTTCAAAAGAAGTTCTACTGAGGGTAAAATGCTATCAAACAGCATTGCATGCTACAGAGAAATCTTTCATGAAAGGAAGAATCAATCGATGCAGCGAACTTCATTGTTGTCTTATTACAAGAAATTGCCACAGCCACCCCAACCTTCAGCAACCACCACCCTGATCAGTCAGTAGCATCAACATTGAGGCATGACCCTCCACCAGCAAAAGATTACGACTTGCTGAAAGCTCAGATGATGGTAAGAATTTTTTAGCAATACAGTATTTTTTAATCAAGTATGTTCTTTTTTTTTTTAGACATAATGCTACTGCACAGTTAATATACTACAATATAGTGTCAACATACTTTTATACACACTGGGAAAGCAAAAAATTCATGTGACTTGTTTCATTGTGATACTTGCTTTATTGCGGTCGTGTGGACCTGAACTTACAACATCTGAGTTATGTCTGCCCGTGTTGTTTTCTGTCATGTAGCTATATATACATGCATATATCTGTTTACATCAGGAAGTGTCAGGATTTACTTGGGTCTGAGAATCAGGGAGAAAAATGCATTATTGGCAAGGATATTGCATTGGCGCTTAGACACCAAGGTTCTAGTTTTAGTTCTGCTACTAACTAGTTCTGTGACCTTGAGCCAAGCACTTATCCTCTCTGCATTTATTTTCTTATCTATAAAAAGAGAACCCTGGACGAGACAGCTGCATTTCAAACTTTAACGTATATTCATTATCATTATTAGCTTAGCTACAGAAACGTTTTTCCAATGAACTTTTATGAAAGAAATCTAATATACAAAGGGTAAACAAATAACAATAGCAGGTAAAATGCTGAAGCATTGTAGCAGGGTGTCTGAATCCCCTACTACTGGGCACCTCTTCACACATTCACAGCCACCTTCCCAATGGTTCCTAAGCGCACTTGGAACCTCTAGTGCTCAACGCACGGTTGGAAATGGATTAACAAGATGACCTGTAAGATTCGTATGAGCTTTGACATTTTAATTCTAAGAGTTCATTCTTTTCTTTCCTAGTCTGGGAAGCCTTCCTGGATGTGAAGGGTTCTGAAGTGAACTCTGACAGGTGGAAGAAACACAGGCCAGTTAGAAACAACCAACAGCCAGCCATTCTAGGCACAGAGTATAGAACACGTGTCTCTTTTACGCAAATATTTGGCTTCAAGGGGGCAGTGGAAGACCCTTGTGGTTTGGAATCACTTCTGGATTTGAATTGTAGCCTCTACTGCTTAGCAACGCTGTGACTTTAGTAAGTTACTTAACTTCTCTGATCCTCAGTTTCGTTTTCTGTAAAATAAGTCTATTAACACCGTGGTGGCTTGCTGTGAGTTTGAGCAATGTGCAGAGATGTGTTTCTCATCAAATCCCACGGTGCGGTTCATGGCGAGTCAAGGGCCCTGAATGTAAGAGCTGATAATAAATATTGGTTTCTCCTGAGGACTTCCCCAAAGGCCTCTTTCCATTCCCTTCCCCTGACATCTCATAGTGAGAGATTCTCTTCCCCCAATTCCGCAGCCTTTGAATTTCCCATGCTAGCTGCAGTCTGCCTTTCGCCCCTGCCATATTTGATAAACACACATGCTGACGCCATATGCCTTCTGCCTTAGAGTAAAAACACTTCTACATTATTCATCAAAAGTCTCATCTCACAAGACCAGCCATAAAAAAGTTCTTCACATCCATTCACACAAACAGGTTTTTGAAACCTGTCCAGAAATAAAAATTGCAGGAGCAGAGGCAAAGGCGTGTTATTGTTTGTAGGCTTTTAAATATAGCCTCACAAAACCACTTTTCATCTTGTTCTCAAAGGGATTAACTTCTGAGCAGTGGGGATTAACTGATGTCAGGTTAGAAAAGCAGTCAACACCAGGGTTGACCAGCCTGACAAGATTAGTCCCCAGATAAAGAATTTACAATCTGTTTTAAGACTGTATAACTGTAACTTTCTCCAAAAGCTTTCAGTACCTTGAGAGAGGAGGCAAGTTTCTGAAGCTAGGGGGCCAGGTGGCTCCCAGGTAGGCCTTGGAGTGGTGAAGGAAAGGCAGTGGGTGGGAGGACCTTCCCCCATGGGTGCCGTAAGAAGGGGGCCACGGTTGCATACCTTGACAATGGATGGACAAGACAGTGGTGAGCTCCGTCTCCACAGGGACCTGGCAGGAGCTAAGCAGTTCTTTAACACAGCACAAGCAAAAAGGCACCATGCATAGTGTTGACCCAACAAACAGTTCTGGCTCGAGAGGAAGCATTTGGTGGATTCTGATGAACTCCCTTGTGATGAAGCTATGCTTGTTCCCTGCCCCCCCAGCTTAAAACTCTCCATTGCCCAATTCCGACTTCCTTCCTAGAGGCTCACTTGTAGAAACCACCTGGTCTGTAGTGCAGTGCTGCTGGGACAATGGCCAATCCTTGACCCTGGGCAAAGGGCTAGCTGCAGGTGCTGTCCATGCAGTCTGACTGCTGAGCTCAGATGCCAGCTTGACCTCAAGAGTCAGCCGAGGTCTCAGCCTCCGTCTCCTCATAGCTCAAATGAGAATAATAATAGTACCAACTTCATAAAATTGTAGAAGTCTTAAACGAGATAATGCATGTAAAGCACATAGTAAGTGTTCAATTAAAAAAAAATAACCGAGCACCTGTCACACACCAGGCACATTAAAAACAAAACAAACAAAAAAATAATTGCTGTTGAGTAGATTCCAACTAATGGCAGCCCTGTTGTCAGAGGACAACTGTGCTCTGTAGACTCCATGGATTTTTCAGAAGTAGATCACCAGTTCTTTCTTCAGAGGCACCTCTAGGGGGACTCAAACCTCCAACCTTTTGATTAGCAGCCTAGTGCATTAACTGTTTACACCATCCAGGGACTCTGCCAGACACATAGCTGGTGGTTAATAAGTGTGTGCCAAGTAAATGCATAAATCAAAGTTCCCTCGTGAACCGACATAGCACACATCTTGCCCACGCCTACTCCCATTTTTGTCCATTCCATTCTTCCCTACCTTTTCTGTAAGGTTCAGACCAAGCCTCGCATCTACCATAAAAGGCACACAGTAGGAGAAATACATGGCTGGTAAACTGAGCCCTTTAAAGTGTTTAAAAGCAAAGATGTCATTTTGAGGACTCAGGTACACCTGATCCAAGCCATGATATTTTCAATAGCCTCATCTGTATGCAAAAATGAGACAGTGAATAAGGAAGATGAAAGAATAAATGGATTTGAATTGTGGTGTTGGTGAATAATATCAAATATGCCATGGACTGCCAGAAGAAAGACCAAATCTGTCTTGGAAGAAGTACAGCCAGAATATTCCTTAGAAGGGAGGGTGGCGAACCTTTGTCCCACATATTTTGGACATGTTATCAGGAGGGACCATTCCCTGGAGAAGGACATCTTATTTGGTAAAGTAGAGGGTCAGCGGAAAAGAGGAAGACCCTTGACGAGATGGTTTGACACAGTGGCTGCAACAATGGGCTCAAACAGCAACGTTTGTGACAATGGCACAAGACTGGGCAGCGTTTCCTTCTGTTGTCCATTGGGTCGCTATGAGTCGGAACCAGCTCGACGGTACCTAACAACAACGAATTGAGCTGAATCAAATGGGAACATATCCATGGTGATTTGTGTCTTCTTGTGCCAGGCGTGTGTTGGAGGCACAGGAGAGGCTCCGAAGAGATGCTATTTTGAGGGCTGGCCTCTCTGATCCTCCGAATCCTACTGCTCAAGTGCTTACCTTCAGGTACCCTCATTTGCTCCCTCTACTTCCTCTTCTGACTTGCTCTTGCAGTCCTTCACCTGATAAATACAGAATCAGCACTGCGGATGCCGAGCCCCAAGCCTAAACCATTCAATATTCTTCAACATTTAAGCAGAGGTTGGCATTACTGACCACTAACTCCAAGCCCCCTGCCTCATCATACCCGCAGTTGGGGAGAATGTATTTCTTTTTATTCTCTTCGCATGTATATTTTCTTCCTGAACACAAATAACAATCCATTTGCCCCATAATTAGATTGGATTATGGAATAATTACAACCTTGTTTGCTCTCGGCAGATTACATGGTAATTATCCTTGGCATTACCATGAAGAACCAAGAAATTCCAACGATGTCATTACGTGGTTATTTGTACAGTACAATGAAGCAGTGTAATTACACATGCAACGTTTGGTCTCCAATAGGAAGATGATTAAAACAATGCTAATGCTTCCAAGTGTTGATCAGGTGCCAAAATGATATGACATTTACAGTGTGAGAAGGGTGTCTGTTTTTTATTTATTTTTTCATATAGCAATACCTACCTTCCCCTGATCTCCCCCGTCACCTCCCACAGTGGGCTGTGTGTGGTCAAGAAGGCATGTGTGACCACAGTACTGTGCTCTCTGCTCTCATAATTCATTCATGCTCACAGTAGCCAGGGCCCTCCATTCACAGTAAAATCCAGAGGTAGCTGGCCATTTATCCCTCAACAGGACAACGGCTTACTCATCCGGCACTGCTTTGCAAGAGTGTCTTTCTGTAAACCTTTCTGGTGGAGAGAGTGTAGGACCAGGCGGCAGACATCAGGGCTTCTGTCTAGGATATGCCTTCAACACTCTGTGTGACTTCGGGCATAATACTTTCTAAGTCTCAATTTCTTCATCTTTAAAATCAGGGCTTACAGATGACCTCTAAGTGTCCTTGTAGGTCTAGGAATGTGTGACAATCAGTGGCATGATAGCACTTTAAGTTTTCAGTTTTTGTGTAACTTAAATGATAATGATCTCCTTGTGGGAAAGGACTTCTCTTTCTTTAAATTTCCAAAGCATCCAACAAATATCAGTTGAATACAGGAAAGAATGAATTTTCTCTCCAGTTTCATACGCCAATCAGACCGGTTAACGTTATGGGCAGGTTGGTTTCCAGCTGCAAGGGTAGATATTGTCATTTAGGGGAAGGTGATGGTTCAAAACTGTAGGGGAAAGAACGGCATTTTGGAGCCTAATCACTTAGAATTGAACCCCACCTTTAAGAGCTTTGGAGCCCTGGTGGTGCCGTGGTTAAGAGCTCAGCTGCTCACCAAAAGGTCGCCAGTTTGAATCCACCAGCTGCTCCTTGGAAACCCTATGGGGCAGTTCTGCTCTGTCCTATAGGGTTGCTACGAGTTGGAATCGACTTGAAGGCAATGAGTCTTCAAGTTGTTGAGTACTTCTTTTTTAACCTCTTTGAAGCTCAGTTATTTCACTAGTGATATGACAAACTAGTTCCTGTCAAGTCAGTTCCAACTCATGGCAACTTCATGTGCGTCCGAGTAGACATGTGCTCCATAGGGTTTTCAATGGCTGCTTTTTCAAAAGTAGATTGGTAGGCCTTTCTCCTGAGGCACCTCTGGGTGGACTCGAACTTCCAAACTTTGGATTAGCTACCTAGCGTGTTAATCGTTTGCACCACCGAGGGACTCCAGTAATACAATACAAGGGCGATGATGCTTACTTTAGAATGTTGTGAAGCTTAGAAATAGCATACACAAAGTACCTAGCACACCGCCTTGCACAGGGCGGATAGTGCACAAGTAAGGGTGGCTGTCTGGTGTAGACATCAAGCGTTAAAGGTGCTTTCAGGATATGAATGTGCGTTTCCTGTCTCTGAGATCTTTCTCCAAGATAAGGGTAGATTTCCCTGTGTTATGTGTCCCCTCTGGACAAGTCGAACTTGAGGTTTGCGGCATGACTGCAAACACTAATGTTTATCCACCCAGGTGTGCCAGGTGTTTCCCACCTGCTCCTTCATTTCATCCCTCCAAGCACCTTCTGAGGATTGCAGCACAGATTCTCACCCAGTGAGGTCCACATCTATAAAAACCCACAAGAACTTGACTATGGTTAAAAAACTTCCTGCCCTCCTTGGCTGCAGAGTGAAGGCTAACCATTAAACGCACCTCCAGTCTCCTTTCCCTGGGCCTGAAAAAAGAGATGATGGGAAGGCAGACATCCACCTTCCAGTAAATGAAACGAGGTCCATGTTCTTCTCCATTAGTGTGGTTTTGCATGGAAATCATTGTGTGTGTGTGTATGTGTGTGAAAGAGAGAGAGAAGGAGAGAGAGAGAACTCTGCATACTCATACAGAAAGACTTTTTTCAGGCTGATGCTGGATGTCATCGAGTCGAGTGAGGTGGAGAAAAGAGAAGGAGGTAGAGATGGGATATGGATGACGGAGAGGACTCTGGGAAATGTAACTGGTTCTACGGGCAGTTTCCTGACCAAATGATATTTTTGAAGCCCAGTGGTCTCTGGGTCTCTGGAAGTTATTTAGAAGCCTGCCAAAATCCTAGTCTGGCAGAGGCAAACATCGCTTATCAGAGATCTGGGAAACCAGAAAAGTTGGTTCAGTTGAGAGTGCAGAAGCTTGGATGAGGAGGTTGGCCTTACTCCAATATATTCAGTGTTTGGGGAACCCATGGGAGAAGGGACATTGTCCAAGAGACCGAAGCTTTCAGGGCAGCATGACTCCGGGTACTAGAGAAGACAAAGCTGTCACTGGACCCAAGCCCATGCACTGCAAGGAACCAAAACTCAAAGTGGGATGACAGCCAGCAGAGGAAGCAACCGGTCTCCAGATAGCATTTTTAGAAATTACTTTTTCTGGAGTCAGTGAAAAAGAGGAAGACGAGATGGACTGACACAGTGGCTGCAGCAATGGGCTTGAACATAGCAATGATTGTGAGAATGGCGCAGGGCCGGGCAGTGTTTCGTTCTATTACACATAGGGTCCCTATGAGTTAGAGCCAAGTTGGTGGCCCCTGACAACAACAACAATACACACCCACAAACACACACACACCATATATATGAAATACCATACGGTATATACTGACATACATAATATATATAGAAGTCTTGGTGGCACAGTGGTTAAGCACACGGCTGCTAATCGAAAGTCCGGAGATTTGAACCCACCAGCTGCTCCATGGGAGAAAGATGTGGCAGTCTGCTTCTGTCAAGATTAAGATTACAGCCTTGGAAACTCTATGAGGCAGGTCTACTCTGTCCGACAGGGTTGCTATGAGTCGGAATCAACAGCAGTGGGTTTGGTTTTGGGTATATAAATCCCACAGGGTTTCCAAGGAGCAGCTGGTGGATTCGAACTGTCGACCTTTTGATTAGCAGCCAATCTCTTAACCACTGCACCACCAGGGCTCCTTTGGGTATATATATATATACACACACACATATATAAAATGAAAACCACATCTGTTGCCATCGAATCAGTTCTGACTCATATAGCACTGTAGGCTTTGAGGCTAGCCTGGACTGGGTGGATTGGTAGAGTCCCACCAGGTCTGGGGAGGGAAGAGCAGGTAGGAGGGAGAGACCCCTTTTAAAGGCCACCTCTTTACTTGGGGAGGGGACGTGTGAAGCAAAGGGCTGATGAAATGAGAACATCTCACGGGACACATTGCCCAGTCCTGACGTCCCCCAGGAGACTTTGAACCTACCCTTCAATCTCACTTTATTTTCAAGCATTCAGATGGAGAGGCAGTGTCACAGTGGCAAGGGGGAAATATGGGCCCTGGAACCTGACAGACCTGAGTTCAAATCCCAGCTCTGTCACTTTAACTGTGTGATCTTGCATAATTACCTAGCCTCTCTGAGTCTCAGTGCTCTTGCCTATAAAACATGCTGAAGTATTCCAGTGTCCAGTGTTATGGTCAGGACTACGTGGGATAGTTTACGCAAAGGGCTTGCCACAGTTTCTGGTACGCATTCCAACACTCACTAAATGGTAAGGTTAATCATTTTCACTAAGGGTGTTGAAACATGTTGCTGTGGAGTTGATTCCGATTCATAGCGACCCTATCGGACAGAGTAGAACAGCCCTGCAGGGTTTCCAAGGTGTGCCTGGTGGATTCGAACTGCTGACCTTTTGGTCAGCAGCCAATCTCTTAACCACTGCACCACCTAGACTCCTAAGGGTGTCCAGTGGGGTTAAGTAGATCTAGATGAACTCTGAGGAAGAACACAGAGCAAAGAGCTCATGGGCCCAAAGTCAGGGAGTGTAGTGCTGGACATGCCGATGGCCATCAGGGACAGAATCCCCACAGCTGGGTCATCACGTCACTCCCATGGACATCCTTATAGCCTAGTACCTTGGCCAGCGGACAAAAGAGTAGTGGTATTGTCTACTTGTCTCCCTTAGCCTATAAATAATGTCCTAAACCCCAAGAAAGCAAAAAAAGGGCACAGGAGTGGGCTTCTAGAGACCAGTCTGTACCAAGCAACTGTGGGACCTGCGGCAGGTCTCTTGGCTGTTCCGGCCTCAGTTTCCCCAGCCATAAAACGAGGAGTTTGCGTTAGATAGTTTCCAAGGTTCCTTCCAGTTCCCAAATTTTATAATCCTGAGGGGGGCTTATTTATTTTTTTCCCCTCCAGGAAACGTGCCCACATTGTATATATGAGGTCAGTTTAGATTTTACTGAACCGAGCTTCATTCTATACATGCATATGCGTATTGTAAATATACTCACAAGCATATGTATACACAGGAATTGAAAGAGGAAATTGTCCCTACACCTCAGTGCTTTCAATTGAGCCATCAAGTCACTCAGGTATTTATGATGGAGAGAAAAATATGTGCACTGTTTTTCTTTCTCAGGAGGATTATGTCTGAAACTCAGCTTGGCTGCAAGACTCACATTGGGAGAAAGACATGAGAATTTAACGAGTGAATGATGGCTGTAGGGAAAATGAGATAAATGGAATCTCCTTTCTGGTCCTATATTTCCGTACGCCAACGGGGCTGTCCTGTCAGAATATCTGATGGGCCTCTTAACAGACGTCTCCTCTGCTCTCTAGCACGTCTCCTCTGTTTTAACTCCTGGTATTTGAATTGGGTTGGCTCCTCCTATGTCTGCGTCCCCCAACTGCTATCTGTTCCTTTTCCTGTTGATTTCTTTCCCCTGTATTCATGCAACAAACACTTACAGAGCCCTCACGGTGTGTCAGGAATAGGGCTAAGTGCCGGGGATACAGCCATGAAGAGAACAGAGCCAGTGGTGTCCCTCAATAGTCTAGCAGGGGGTGTTAGGGGAGAACTGGCGACCAGGATTCCCAGGGGTTTAACATAATAAAAGTGCATTTTGAGCTTTGTTGCTGTTGTTGTTAGCTGCTATTGAGCCGGCTCTGACTCACGGCAAGCTTAGGTATAATGGAAAGAAACGTTGCCTGGTCCTGCGCCATCTTCATGATCGACGGTATGTATTTATATCATGTGGGTATTTGGCAGACAACCTTCAACATGGGCATTCAGAAACTCAGTGTCCTTCCACTTGAGGCCCTGCCACCCGCTAGGGCTTCTCCGTCCTTTGCCTCCATTTGGTAGAAGGATAGACCTTGAGCGTGGAGAGGGTCCAGCCACTTGTTAACCATTTTAGCTGTGAAGTGACACTCATCACTTCTGCTGGCTCACGAGCCCACATCCCCATCTAGACTCGGGAGTCTGGGAAATGTAGTCCCTGCTGCACAGCCACTTCCTGGGAACAGCATGCTTGTTGGAAGTGGAGCAGAAGTTAGCCGTGGATAGACACTAAACAAGCAGTTCCCCTAGTGGGTGCTGGGGGCTGTGAAAGAGGACGATCAGCGTGCTAGAGCAGGCCTGACCTACCCGGGGACAACGTCTCCCTGAGGATACAAATAGGAGCTAACCAGATGCAAGCGGTGGGCCGTGGGAAGGCAGAGTTACTGCCTGAACGTTTTCAAAGGTCTTGGGGGTAGGAAAAGGTGAGGAGCAGCAGAAGGGAGTAAGAATGAGCTCAGCTGCTAACCAAAAGGTGCCTTGGAAGAAAGACTTGGTGATCTACTTCCAAAACCTCCTGTGGAGCACAGTTCTCCTCTGACCCACGTGGGATTGTCATGAGTTGGCATTGATTGACTCCAAGGCGACTGGTACTGGTTGGAGGACAAAGTGGGTGCGAGAGTGGAAGGGAAGAGGTTGGAGATCATGAAGGTTCTTTTAGACCATGATAATAAATTCTGACTCTGTCCAAAAGACAAATGAATCTACCAAAAACTTTTAAGCAGGGGAGTGAGGGCACTGTCATTTTAAAAGACCACCCTGGCTGCGGATGAGGGTGTAATCCTGGAGGCAGCCAGAGTTGTTGGGGGCTTCTGTGGTTGTCTTGGTGAGAGATGATGGGCAAGGGGCTGACAGTGGGATGTATAGAAGAAGGAGTCACGAGACATCCTTAGCAGCATCTGTTGGATTTCCTGTCTGGGCCCTCATCCCTCCAACTTGGATTGCGGTAACAATGTCTCAGCTGTCTTCTCTCCATCACTTCCCCCACCACGGCCAACAGCCTAGATGCTGTCATCATGCCACTCTCTGTCAAGGTTCTCAATTGTAGATAACACTATCTGCTCTGACCTGCTTAAGCAGAAAGTGATATGTTTCGGGGTAGAGAACATGTCTGGGAGGACTGAAGGAACAGATTCCGGACTGGGCCTTCTGGAGGGACTCCCGGGTCCCACTGCAGAGCTGGCCTGCCACCTTAGCTGTCCCCTCTGCAGCCACACTGCCTTTGCCCCACTCCGTACCAGCAATCTAGAATGCTGTTCCAAATGAAACCAGTCAAAGAACATCTGATCAGTAACATGAGATCGCATGTTTGCATCTTAATGGCGGTGGAATATGAAAATGTCGTTCTGATGCATCTCTGATGAGAAGGCAGTTTGACTCCAAAGGGAACAATCAGACGGAAAGGTTTGGGGCAGCTACAGACGACAGGTCTCCGGCACTCCCTCCTCACTCTGTGGAATGTCTGGCCCTGGGGTCTTTTCCATCATTTACGGCTCCCAACAGGGCTACTGGAGGCATTCTCTTCCCACTCACAGATGAAGAAACTGACTCACAGAGGCTAATGAGCTTGCCCAAGATCACACAGCAAGCAGTTGGCCCCGTCTGTATTTCGGCTGAGCTTTGACTGACACCAAAGCCTGCCTTTTCCCACTGCCTCCTGCAGAATTAAAATTCGTTGCGATAGTTTATTGCAGGACATCTCCCCAGTGTGACTCTGTCATGGACTGAGTTGTGTCCCCCCAAAATATCTGTCAGCTTGGCTGGGTCATGATTCCCAGTATTGTATGATTGTGTTATCTGATGTGATTTCCTTATGTGTTGTAAACTCTATCACTATGATGAGATTATATGTGATCTCCTTATGTGTTGTAAATTTTATCACTGTGATGAGGTTATACTGATGAGGTTGACAAAATTAGTGTCTTAAGCCAATCTCTTTAGAGATATAAAAGAGAGAAGCGAGCAGAGAGACATGGGGACTCCATACCACCAAGAAAGCAGTGCCAGCAGCAGAGCGCATCCTTTGGACCTGAGGTTCCTGCGCAGAGAAGCTCCCAGACCAAAGGAAGACTGATGACATGGACTTTCCTCCAGAGCTGAGGGAGAAAGCGTTCCCCTGGAGCTGATGCCCTGAATTTGGACTTGGAGCCTACTGGACTGTGAGAGAATAAATTTCTCTTTGTTAAAACCATCCACTTGTGGTATTTCTGTTGGAGCAGCACTAGATGACTAAGACAGACCCCATCCCTGCCTTGCCACTGGGTAATGAGGGCAGGTGGCAGCCCTGTGCTCTGGTACACCCTTGGCACATAGGAGCAGGACTACACGGAGCCATGTGTGAAGTCAGGCGGGAACCTTGTCGAGCTGGCCTCGTTAACACTCACGGTCCACTGCTGCTCTGGGCAATAATTGAAGAAACACAGTCGTTAAATTTTAATTAGGAAGAAAAGAGGTTCATTATTAGTTGTCATTCCTCATTGTTCCTTAATTATCCTCATTGCATGAAAAAATGAAAGAACTACATTTCACTTGCATTGTTCTCGCTCATGGCTGATTATCCTGATTGTCACTACCCCTCCCCCTGCCTTGCCCCTCGCCTGAACTGCCCAACCAGGTAGCCAAGAGGTTAAGAAGGAAGATTCTGGAACAGACTAACCTGGGGTTTGAACCCTGCCCTCACCACATAGGAGAGGTCAGGTTATTTACCATGCAAGTTCTGTTTCTCTCTTTGCAGTATACCAAACCAAACCAAACCCGTTGTTGTTGAGTCGACTCCGACTCCTAGCGACCGTATAGAACAGCGTAGAACAGCCCCATAGGGTTTCCAAGGAGAGGCTGGTGGATTTGAACTGCCAGTGTTTTGGTTAGCAGCCGAGCTCTCAACCACTGCACCACCAGGGCTCCCTTTGTAGAATAGAATCATAAAACCTTCTTCCTAGAGTTGTCGTGAGGATAACATTACATACAATAATAGCCATAAAGTGCCTGGCACATGAGAGATGCTCCCATGAGTGCCAGCTATTTTTATTATAATTTTAAGGTTTATTATCAACTAGAGACTCAAATACCAGGCTAAGAAGTCTAGACTGATCTTGAAAGGAGGGAGAAGTCCCTGAAGGCTTTTTTTTAGCAAGGAGTGCCACGATGAAGGATAATTTTTCGGATAGTTGATGCTCCAAGGAAGCCACTGTAGATGTGCGGTACAGAAAACGTGTATTCCGTCTCGTGTATAGTTTCACTTAACTGGACTTCCCAAAGAAGGGGTGATTTTTGACTTGTTTCTCTTGTTCTGAGGATGGGTCTGCCCCGAGCCCGTTGGTTCCATGGAACCACTATAGTTGTTGGCAGGAAAAGATGGACTGAGTTTCGGGCTGCCCATTGGGTAAGAGCAAAACTGATAGATTTGGGGGCTTAGGTCACATACCGTCGTGGCATATGGAGGCACCTGTAACCTTCAGACTGGCCAAATGCTTTTAAATTTTCCACTACCCTCAAAGTTGATACTTCCACTTATGGTTATTTATTTGAGGTCCCTGAAATTAAATCTATCTAAGGTGTAGGGGGGCCTATGGTTGGTGCAAACAGTTAAACACTCAACTATTAGCTGAATGGTTGGTGATTTGGAAGAAATGCCTGGTGATCTGCTTCCAAAAGGTCACAACCATGAAAATTCTATGGAGCACAGTTGTCCTCCGCACACATGGGGTCACCATGAGTTGGGATTAACTCGATGGCAACGGGTAGTCTAGGGAATTAGGAGTTTTGTGTTGAGTTGATGCCCTTCTTTGTGTGTGAAGTTAATTTGCTTCTGCAGGAGGGAGAAAGGAAGGAGGGAGGGAGG
>NW_004444191.1:452297-457364 GCF_000243295.1 Trichechus manatus latirostris
TACTGAGCTAAATATATTTATTTGGGCTAAATATGTAACTGCCAGAACTGATAGGAAATTCACAAGGCTCGGTACGCCTCGTGCGTAGCTTGCTGTAGAAATGCTGTTGCTGAAGGAAAACTTCCCTTTCAAAGAGCATTCACTGGTATGTGAGGTAAACTGGTGGTTAAAAAAGCACCAGATAATTTTATTTTGTCTCTCACAGATTAAGCAGTTCCCCGTAGGGAAAATGTTTCACTCACATTAGAGAGAGGGATGGGGTAGGATTCCACCGGTCAGGGAATGGAGAGAAAAAGAAAGGAAAGGAAAAGTCCCCAAAGAGCTATTTGTATAAAATGAAAGTTTTTCAAAAGCACCGCTGATCTGAATCTTGAGATGTTCCCCAAAGCCAGTTGTATGGACCAAGGCTCCTAGCAGGCAGGGCAAGTTTGGAGAGTTAGACCCTTGTTCTTCCCAGGTTTCAGCTAGCGACTTCAGGGTTATCCTAAGTGCATTCAGTGTCTGACTTTAAATGGTTGCAGAGGGAGTGGGGCTGGCAGGGTGTCATGGATTGAATTGTGTTCCCAAAAAATATGTGTCAACTTCAGGATTCCCAGTATTGTGTGATTGTCCTCCATTTTGTAATCTGAAGCAGTTATCCTGTGTGTTGTAAATCTTAACCTCTATGATGTTAATGAAGCAGGATTAGAGGCAGTTATGTCAATGAGGCAGGACAAATCTACAGGATTAGCTTGTATTTTGAGTCAATCTCTTTTGAGATAAAAAAAGAGAGAAGTGAGCAGAGAAGAGAGGGACCTCATATCACCAAAAAAAGGAGAGGCAGGGGAATAGAACGTCCTTTGGATGCGGGGTCACTGCACTGAGAAGCTCCTAGACCAGGGGAAGATTGATGACAAGTACCTTCCTCCAGAGATGACAGAGAGAGAAAGCCTTCCCCTGGAGCTGGCACGCTGAATTCAGACTTCCAGCCTCCTAGACTGTGAGAGAATACATTTCTGTTTGTTAAAGCCATCCACTTGTGGTATTTCTGTTACAGCAGCACTAGATAGGTAAGGCACAGGGTAATTCCCACAGACCTCATGAGGTGACTGCTCACTGGTGAGGTCATGCAGAGCCCAGAGCTGGTCCTTTGTTCTATAACTTCTGAAGCGGGTCCTCATTTGTACACCCAGAAATTGCTCATGCCTGGGAGAAGCTGACTCACATTAACCCAAAACCCTAGAGACAGAAACAAATGCCTGGACCTTCCTATAGCGGAGTTCCTGGGTAGTACAGATGGTTAAAACTCTTGGCTGCTAACCAAAAGGTTGGAAGTTCAACTCTACCCAGAGGCATCTCTAAAGATCTACGTCTGAAAATCAGCCACTGAAAACTCTATGGAGCATAGTTCTACTCTGACATACATGGGGTCACCATGAGTCAAAATTGACTCATGGCAACTGTTTTCTCCCCCTATAGAAGACATGATCTGGCTACGAAACTGGGGACACTGCCTTCAACCTCTGGTTTTTATACTATGCCCAGGACGCCTCAGGCTTCCCCAGAAGTGCCACAGGGACCTGGACAGAGGGACACGGCTTCTGGGCTCCCAAAGTCTAGTTGATCCAGAACAGCTTTCCTTTGATCTGTTTTACATACTGGGATGCTACATAAGATTTTGTTAAAAAGTTTTGAAATCATTCTCTTCATTCAAGTAACTATCTGTTATAAAAATGTTCTCAGTTTTTAAATAAGGTTATTCTTTCAGATTATAAAGATAATATATACACATGACAGTATAATTGAAAAGCACTGAAGAAGAGTAAGAAGAAACTCCAATCATTTACAGACTACCACTGTTAATGTTTTTACCAATTTCTTCCTGGCCTTTTTGCTATATATATTTTTATATAATTGAGATGGTATTGTACTAACCGAGGTTATTTTTTACCTAAGGTTATTTCAAAAGCATCTGTGATACGGATCACAATGTGTGTAACTATTGATTTCTATTATTACTCTTACTATTATAAACAATGTCATACACCAAGTTTTCCCTAATTTCAGATTGTTCAGAAGGACCAAGTCTCCGTAGTGGCATTAGTGGCACTTAGTTTTAAAGGAGCTAGGTGTTTTAAAGGCTTTTAAAATATAACACAAAATTGTTTTGCAAAATTTGTACTGATTCACTTGTCTACAAACCATTTATGAAACAGCCTGCTATATCTTGCCTTCAACCAGCACTGGATATCATCATTTTTAAAAATAACATTTGTTTGTTTGATTATTAATGAATCTGAATATTTTTCATAATTGTTGTCATTGTATTTTTGGAGTCTTCCTTCTAAAAAACAAATATGTTACTTTGCTTTCCTGCTCGGAAAGCCCCTTTAACCCCCGAGTGCCTACATGTGTAACAAAATCCCAGGGGGCACAGTGTGTCCCAGGGGGAGGACACACAAATTTGAGCCAGAGAAATGGTTTCTAGCCACAGTTTTGCTTGTAACGTCTGTGTGCCCTTGGGCAAGTCCCTTGATCTCTTTTAGCTTTAATTTCTTACCTACAAAAATGGGAATAACTATGCCAGCCTACTGGAGTCACAAACCAATATAAAAAAACAAACCCTTTGCTATGGAGTCAATTTCAACTCATAGTGACCCTGTAGGATAGAGTAGACTTGCCCCGTAGGGTTTCTGAGGCTGTAATCTTTACGGAAGCAGACTGCCACATCTTTCTTCCATGAATCGGTTAATGGGTTCTGTCATGGATTGAATTGTGTCCCTCAAAAATATCTGTCAACTTGGCTGGGTCATGATTCCCAGAATTGTGTGATTGTCTACCATTTTGTCATCCGATGTGATTCCCCTATGTGTTGTAAATCCTATCACTATATATGTAATGAGATGGATTAGTGGCATTTACACTGATGAGATCTACAAGATTAGATAGTGTCTTGAGCCAATCTCTTTTGAGATATAAAAGAGAAGAGTGAGCAGAGAGACATGGGGACCTCATACCACCCAGAAAGCAATGCCAGGAGCAGAGCACCTCCTTTGGACCCGAGTTTCCTGCACAGAGAGGCTCCTAGACCAAGGGAAGATTGATGACATGGACCTTCCTCCAGAGCCAACAGAGAGAGAAAGCCTTCCCCTGGAGCTGACGCCCTGAGTTTGGACGTGTAGCCTCCTAGACGGTGAGAGAATAAATTTCTCTTTGTTAAGGTCATCCACATGTGGCATTTCTGTTATAGCAGCACTAGATAAACAGGTTCCAACCACCAACCATTCAGCTAGCGGCTGAGCGCTTGACCAC
Organism: Trichechus manatus latirostris; assembly: GCF_000243295.1. Taxonomy (NCBI): domain Eukaryota; kingdom Metazoa; phylum Chordata; class Mammalia; order Sirenia; family Trichechidae; genus Trichechus; species Trichechus manatus. The sequence goes on from NW_004444191.1 coordinate 455,589, forward strand.
TGAGCCACCAGGGCTCCTTCGCTGCAGTCATAATGAAGACTACATGGGATGTTCTTTGTAAGAAACCTAGTAGAGCTCTACACCACAGAGCTGTAGAATCAGCAATCGCCATTTCTGTCATCATATACAGGAACCCTTGGAGAATAACCAGTTGCGACTGAACTGATTCTGACTCATGGCTACCCCATGCGTGTCAGAGGAGAACTGTACTACAGAGAGTTTTTCAATGGCTGATTTTCTGGAAGTAGATTGCCAGACCTTTCTTCCGAGGCACCTTTGCGTAGACTCAAACCTCTAACCTTTCAGTTAGCAGCTGAGCACATTAACCATTTGCACCACCCAGGGAGACGAGAATAACAGCCAACATTTAATGATTACTTTCTACTTACCAGGCACTGTGCTAAGCACTTGACCATGATTAACTCATTTTACCTCACAACACCATGTGTGAATGCTGTAAATGCCGAGACATAGGGAGATTAAGAAACTTGCTTAAAGTTATAACACTAGCAAATGGCAAGGCTGGAATTGGAACCCAGTTCCAAGGGCCTTGAACATAAGGTCCCATTCTTTCTCTCAGGCCTTCTCACTCCTGACCTTTGTGAACACAGCCACACAAAATGACATGGCCTTTCCTGGAAAAGCTGCGCCCATGTGACTTTGCACATACTCCTCCCCCACCATGAATGGGGGTCTCCCGTCCACCACTGTGCCACCAGGGCTCCAGCTTGAAAGCGGTGTTCATCCTTTAATATTTGACTGAAATGTCCTCTGCTCTGTGGTCAGCATCAGCCTCTCCTTACTCCGAGCTTTACTGGCACTAGGACTTCATCCCCTAAAGCACTCTGCCCACTGTGTGTGTGTGTGTATGCGTTGGTCTGTCTGTGTTTTGTTTATCAGTCGCTGTTGAGTTGATTCTGGCTCACGGCAACCCTGTGTGTGTCAGAATAAAACTGTGCTCCATAGAATTTTCAATGGCTGATGTTTTGGCATTAGTTTGCCAGGACTTTCTTGCAAGGTACCTCTGGGTGGAGTTGAATTTCCAACCTTTTAGTTAGCAGCCAAGAATGTTAACCATTTGCATCACCAGAGATTCCATTTTTTGTTTACATCTATGTGTATATTTCTCCTTCTAGACTTGGGCTTCTAGCAGAAGTCAGTTATGTTTTTCTATGATGCCTAATGTCTAATCCCTAGAAGGCGCTAAGTAAATGTTTGTTGTGTGAATGACCTAAGGGTAGCATTTCAACCACAATGAGAGGTTGACAGGTGAGGGATCTGGAGGCATGAGGACCTTCCTGAAGCCTTCACCCTACCTCTCCTGCTTAGAGTCCACACAGGGCGAGTCCTATAATAACAAGATTGCGTCTCTTTTATTCATTGGCCATTGACCTCAGTCTGCACCCCTTGCAGAAATGCCTGCGGTCACCAGCTGCACTCTCAGATAGCCCGGGGAGCCTCAGCCACATGCTTTGAGGTTTGCATTCCTGCTGGTGGGGCAGCAAGCAGCCTGCTTCTCATTAGCTGGCCCTGGACGAGGTTCCAAATGCAGCCCCAGAGGAGAAACATCAGCTCCTACGTCGGTCCTAGAAAAAATCAGTCCTTTTAGAACTCGCTGGGCAGGGTGTCCTGACTGTGTGGGAGTGTGCCTAAGGTGACCCAGAGTGTGTGTGTGTGTGTGTGTGTGTGTGTGAGTGAGTGTGTGTATGTGTGTGAGTGTGCCTGCGCGTGTATGCATCGGTGTGTGAGTGTGTATGTGTGTGAGTGTGTGTATGC
>NW_004444191.1:457551-493581 GCF_000243295.1 Trichechus manatus latirostris
GTGTGTCTGTGAGTGTGTGAGTGTGTATGTGTGTGAGTGTGTGTATGTGTCTGTATGTGTGTGAGTGTGCGTGTGTGTCTGTGTGTGTGTATGTGTGTGAGTGTGTGTATGCGTCTGTATGTGTGTGAGTGTGCATGTGTGTCTGTGAGTGTGTGTGAGTGTGAGTGTGCACGTGTGTCTGTGTGTATGCATATGTGTGTCTGTGTCTGTGAGTGTGAGTGTGCATGTGTGTGTCTGTGTATTTGTGTGTGCATGTGTGTTTGTGGGTGTATGTGTGTGTGTGTGTCTCTGTGTGTATGTGTCTCTGTGTGTGTGTGTGTATATCTGTGTGTGAGTGTGTGTGTATGTATGTGTGTCTGTGTATACATGTGTGTATCTGTGTGTGTGTGTGTGAGGGAGGGAACAGGACAGGGCTCTGGGGTTTGCAGGCAGATGTAGGAAGTGGGCGCCTGTGTGCACGGGAGGCCAGGACTGACCTTGCAGAGTGCAATATTTCAAAGACTGTCTTCGTTCCCTATGGCTTCTGTGACAAACTGCCACAGACTTGGTGGTTTAAAACAGCACGTCTTTATTCTCCTAGAGTTCTGGAGGCCAGGAGTCAGAAATGGTCTAAAATCAAGGTGCTGGCTGGGCTGTGCTCCCTCAGGAGCCTCTAGGGGAGAGTCCATTTCCTCGTCTTTTCCAGCTTCTGGAGGCTGCGCACGTTCCTTGACCAAAGGCTCCGAATCACATGGCCCTTTCTCCCCTGCTTCCATTGTCATATGGCCTTCTTCCTCCTCAATGCCAAATCTTCTCGACTTTCTCTCGTAGAGACACTTGTAATTGCTTGGAGGGGCCACCTGGCTACTCTAGGATAATCTCTCCATCCCAAGATCCTTGATTCAATCACGTTTGTAATGTGTCTTTGGCCATGTAAGGTAACGTTTACGGGTTCCAGAGATTTAGGACCTGGATATCTTTGGGGTCTATTAGTCAGTCTACCACAAATACCTACCATGGTGTTCTGTCTCCTTCTCCCCACCCTCAAGAGAGAACTGGGGGCCCATTCACTCCTTCGTTCCTTCTGTGAGTGTGTGTTTGCCAGCATCCGCTCTGTACCAGGCAGTCCGGCAGGCACTGGAGGGCCTAGAAGGGGTGCGGGATGAACACCTGCAGTGTGAGTGCAGTATGCCGTCTGCCGCAAAGAGGACCACGGAGGCACAGAGCAGGGCCCCTCACTTCTGTGACCGACCAGGGAAGGAGTCACAGAGCAGTGAGTTGCTTGAGTCAGTTCTTGATTGATGGGCTTTTCCAGATGGACAGAAAACAGGGAGAGAGACAGCATAGACAGCATTCAAGCAAAGGAAAGAGAAGGCTGCACTTGGGGACCTCTAAAAATGGGAGAATTGGATGAGATGATCCAACTCTTTCCAAGGACATGATTTTCTACGATTCTGTAACATCAGTGACATCGAAAGTATCAGATGGGGGCAGTGGGCAGGAAATGGTTTTGATCTGATGTGGGGTAAATCCCATCTGCACCAGGGGTCAGGATTCCTCCTCCAATGTGCTATTCGACCTTAGAAAATTTAAGTTAATTTAAATGTAAGCTTTGGTCCTTGATCTGAGGTGTTTGTGGGACAGTCTCCAAGGGGCCACACACCTATTCCCTCCCTCCGGCCTTTGCTACCCAGCCCCACCTCTTCCCAGGGCCTTCCTGGACTACTCCAGCTAGCCCAGTTGCTCTCCCTGAATCAGCACAGGACTGAGATTTTGAGGGGAAGTTGTAGAGCATGAGGCTGAGGGCCAGACTGCCTGGGTCCAAATCTCAGCTCCTCCACCTTCCATCTCTGCACCTCTCGGAACCTCTATTTGTGCACCTGTAGAATGGGGCAGGAGCCCTGGTGGTGAAATGGTTAAACGATAGGCTGCTAACCAAAAGGTTGGCAGTTTGAATCCACTAGCCACTCCTTGGAAACGTTGTGGGGCAGTTCTGCGCTGTCCTACAGGGTTGCTGAGTCGGAATTGACTGGATGGCAACGGTTTTGTTCTTAGAATGGGGTAAATGCAGCGAGTAGCCCCTGGGAGGCACCAGGTGTATGGAAGCTGTTGTCACTGTCCAGTTTAACCCTTTGATACGTGGGGCTTTGCATCCAGTGCCTCGTTTTGACGTGAGCCAGTTTCTCCCTCTGCCTACTTGTGAGCCACTTGAGGGCAGGTCTCTTAATGCAAGGCTGAGAATGGGAAAATACAACAGACCTGTCAAACATTCCATCCCTGTCGCATGTTTGATGGGTGTTGGGTGAGCTCACAGCCTCACTTGTAGCTTTGTTCCACCAGTGAGGAGGGTGTTCTCTGAGAAGAACCTTCTGGCAGGGATTTCCAATACTTTTGACTTAGGAGGACCAGAACTGGCCAAGACAGCCCCAATTTGCCTAATGTACTACACGCAATTTCTAATTCAACAGAGTGATCAATGAAGGAAATTTAATTCTCTCCCACCTTCTCAGCAGCCGTTGGGTGTGGAAGCTGCTACATTAAGACCACCAGTCCAAATTCTACTCTCTCCTTGGTGGTCTGCCCTCTCAATGTTTCTGGGCAGCTCCATGGACTTCACAGGTGTTCATTAATGAATCTGTCTTTCTTTCTCTTATTTTTCACTTGAGGCCACTGCCTTCAGAGCCCCCTGGGGATAGAATCTTGACTCTGGCACTGATATTGGTGCCTTCATGGGAACATTGATCTCCTGTCTGGCATGCAGCTACTTCCTGGGGCCGCCAAGATCTAAAATCCCAGAGGGGCCAGAAACGTTCTGTGTTCCCACCAGTCCACAGTGCCACAGAGTCCCCATGGCCACTGTGGAAAGGATGTTCCTGCTTGGACCACCTCTGTTCTCTGGGCCCACTCAGCCCTGCCGTGGCCTTGCTGCTCACGAGAGCATCTACTTTGCCTTTTACCTCCAACTCTCGTCCCCACAGGACTGGTAAGAACATGAGCACCTCTCTCTTTGTGCTCTTCTCCCAGGTGTGTCCACACGCAAGCCTCCAGGTTCCCCATTGTTGTTGTGGTTAGGTGCTGTCAAGTCAGTTCTGACTCACAGCAACCCCATGTACAACAGAACGAAACACTGCCCGGTCCTGCACCATCCTCACAATCGTTGTTATGCTTGAGCCCATTGTTGCAGCCACTGTGTCAATCCATCTCCTTGAGGGTCTTCCTCTTTTTCACTGACCCTCTACTTTACCAAGCATGATGATCCTCATGCATATCTATTAATGCTTGAATCCCTGCAGACTTCCTGACCTGGACTGCAGCTGAGAGCTCAGATGAGCAGTTTCCAAAGCTCATGGACAAGGTTTCTGCAGAGATAATGAATATTTGACACTGAGAAAAGAGGAAGGAAAGTTGGGTTGAAGTAAGTATCCACCACTGGGCCCGTGGAGTAACACATTCTCTTCCCTCCAGCATCACTGCACCTGCAGGATTAATTGCATGGGGTCTGGGAATCCCCTGGAGAGAACTAGAATAGTCCATACATGTCAGAGGGGAGGGGGAGAGAATACAACCAGAAGCTAAACTTTAGGGGAGACTGCAGGGTCTTGGCACGGAACCCACCATGGGGGAAGTAGGAATCTGGCTCTTGAGCTCTCTCTGAGTATCAGAACCTGAGGACTAGAGGAGAGCCGTGTTTCCTGGGACAGCGGGCAGCAGTATCTTGAACTCACCCTTGACCATCCACCTTGTTGGTGTTTATTATGCCGAGGAACAAAAGGCCTATGAATTCAAATAAATAAACAAGCAAGCAAATAAATAAATGCAAGGGACCCAGGCAACTAGGGTGTGGTATCTCCGCTAAAACAACCAAATACACTAGAGGGGGTGGGAGGGATACCCAAAGGCTGGAGCGGTGGGCCTGTTAGCAGGCAGGGGCCCAAAGGTGGGGTAGAGATGGCCTGAGGGCAGGTCAGAGCTCCTGGTGGGGCAGTAGGCTGGGTGCAGGACAGTAAGGGAGCCACTTTGCAATCCCTCTCTCTTGCCTCTCCCTGCATAACACACCCTCCAACCTTTATGTCTTAAATGGAGATTATTTGCTTTTGCCTGTGTCACGAGGCTGTTGTGAGATTCAAGTGCAGTAAAGAGCAAGATGCTTTGGAAAATTTCAAGCACTAAGCAAATGTCAAGCGAAGGGGAATTATTAAGGGGTTGTAATGTTGGTGGTGTTGTTAGTTGCCATTGAGTTGATTTGGAAGCATGGTGACCCCATGTATGCAGAGTAGAGCTGGGTATCCTATTTTCCATTTAGTGGAGAAGTGGTGCTAACCCAAAGCTCTGTAGTTCGAACCCACCAGCCACTCCACGGGAGAAAGAGGTGGCAGGCTGCTTCCGTAAAGATTTACAGCTTGGAAACCCTATGGGGCAGTTCTACTCTGTCCTATAGGAAGGGTCACTATGAGTCAGAATTGACTTGACAGCGGTGGGTTTGGGCTTTTTTGGAGGAAGCAGTAGGAAATAAAAGTTGCTCTGAGGGTGAAAGTGTTTCTTTTATCAGTTTTTCATCCAGAGATGTTGGAAATGTTGATGGAATCCATCTATCCACCAATCTACCCATTCGTTCATTCATTTATTCCACAAATGCATGTTGCTCCTGCTGTATGACAGACCCTGGGCTAGGTGGGGAGATGTGGAGTGAACACGAGACCCCTCTCAGCATCACGGTGGGACTGGGAGGAGGGGTGGGCAGCTGGCATAGGAGGACATCATAAGAAAGGGCGAGTCTCTTCCAGGCCCCGCAATCCTTGGCTTCCAGGCCCACCGGAAGGCTGTGGAGCTCTCCACTGTGCTGTTTAGGGGCTGTTGACAGCCGTCATTAGCTGAGCATTACAAAGGGAGTGACTGTAAACACGGCATGTCCCTGAAGAGAACCCAGAGCATCAGGCGACTTGTTAGCTGTTGCCGGGCTGGGGTGAGCAAGGGGAGGGTCTTTCAGGGAAGAGTATTCGCCATAGTGCAAACATGAAATCAATTGCATGGTTTTAATTTAACTTTAACTTATATTTTTATACGTGGAGTTCATTAGAAGGGCTGACATTCTGTTGTGAAAATCTATAAGGGCTGAATTGTCCTCAAATTAGAAGATTTTTAGAAGAAGTTCTTTGTCACCCGGTTGCGATTTGTTAAGACAAACAATAGCATAACCACAGTGCAATTGGTTGCCAAGATATTACTGGACTCAGCGAAAATCAAGTAATCTTTTTAGGTTCTATTCTCTCCCAACTAAGCTCCCCAGCAATGTCAGAAAATGACAAATTGCAGGATGAATGTTAAGAGCAGTGCCTTCAAAAATACAATAGTTACACAAGCCATCTATTGTTAATGAAGAATATAATGCAATTTGCCTGTCTGTAATACAATTATGCAAATCAAAGGAGGAACTATCCCCAAATCTCTTTACATTCCGATTAAAATGAGATAATTTATCAAACAGAATATTACTGATTATGTTTACATGTTGCACATTAATCCTGTTACAATAATGTATCCTTCTCCTAATGTAATGGATTTGTGCAATCTAACAGAAAATGGCTTTTATACTAGCCACAATTATGAAAATATTCAAAGCATATCCATCCAGTGCAAAACACGTGTCTACAGCCGTACAATAAACCTATTAAAACAAGCAGAGCTTGTGAATGTAACCTTCATCCCACTAAAGATGACAGTACACTCAATTCTATTGTACTCATTATCAGAACAACTCCATAGTTGATAAATACTACGAGTAAATTGGTTTAACCGTCTTTATCCTTTTTTTTAAAGAAAATAGGAGAGATTTCCAGGGAATCTTTTATAAATGAGTTACTCTTATTTCCATCTCTTGGTGAGTTTTTGGACTTGGCTATTTCCATAGGGTCAGGAAATTTCCACAATGTGTCACTTCCCTTGTTGGGTTTGGGTATATTTGGAAACATGTATGCTTGGTTAGGAATGTTGCTTGAGCTGCATTAATCTGTAGGGGGCACATGAATCTCCATTCTTATTGGTACATCACAGCCAAAAGCTAATGAGGAGCGTTGTCAGGAAAAACAAGAGCCTAGACAACTGGTTATGGTCTCACTCGTGCTTCTCTTGCCAAGGATAATCGCTTCGCGTTTTGACCAATCTCTTCCACCTTGCTGAGGGTCATTAGCATCTGACTGGTGAGTGATGATGTGCTTGAATTCCACAGCTTTGGGCCTTGTTTGCACTGTCAACATTTTCCCCAGGCTCATATCTCCACACTAGGCATACAGGTTGACGTAAACAGATGTTTATCTTTTGTTGTAAAATTGTAAACCCCCGGTGTCATCGCAAGTTCTCAAACTGTGCTTCCATGCTTTTACATACCTCTAAGCCAGTTTTGCTTCAGATTATGCCTGAAATATCACTCCATGATGCCTGGAGTTCTCTTTTCGTCTTGAGTCGGTTGACCTGTCAAGTCAAGGAGAGACAAAAATAAAAACTTGAGAACCCTATGAAGCGAGTTCTGCTCTGACACACATAGGGTCGCCATGAGTCAGACTTGGAGTCAGCTCGATGGCTACTGGTTTGGTGTTCCATAGGGTTTTCACTGGCTGATTTTAAAGTGGATAGCAAGGCCTTTCTTCCGAGGTGCCTCTGGGTGGACTCGAACCACCAACCTCTTGGTTAGCAGCCAGTGTGTTGACTGTTTGCACCACCCAGGGATTCCACAGTGTCTCATGGGTGTTCTCTTTTCATGATTCACCGGTTGGTTTGGAGAGCTGTTGAATTTTCTTTTCCTAAAATACAGAATGCCCCAGTGGAGACATTTGATGAGAGACAGAAAATACATACTGGCCCAGGACTGTCTGGGAAGATTTTACACCATTGCTCAAGAGGAAGCAAAGGAGCACCTTTCACTCAGTAGGATCTGCTAGGCCAGGGCAAGGAGATCTGGTAGCTTTGACTGATCACAAATGGGGAAATGAGAGACTTAGTCACAACAGTGGGAGTGAGAAGTCTGAGCAGGCAGCACATATGGAAGACATCAATCTCCCTACTGCCGGCCCAGAAGGGGACCACGCCTCCCTTTCAGGCCATAATGTGGTTGAGTAGGTATTTAGAGCTGGGGGTTGGAAGACAATGGCTGTGAGAGAATAGGACTTTGACAAATGGGCTAGGCTCATCCGAGTTGTGCCTGGTGGTCCTAATGATGTGTTGTCAGCGTTAGGACAAGGATTTCCAGACCCCTCTGCCATGAAGATGAGGTGGAGAAAATGTGATGAACCATATCTTTAAGAACCAATTAGATTGGGCTGAGACCAATGAAGTGTCTGACCCAAGACACAACAATGACATCCCGAGCATGGTTGAACAATTTGCAAAGAGTTCATTTTTTGAAATAATTCCATAAACATTAGTTGAGTGCCAACTGTGCGTCAGGCAATGTTCTTGGTAGTTGGGATACATCAATGAACAAATCGACACAAATTCCTGCTTTCATGAAGCTTATAGTTCTAGAGGGACAAAACATAAAAAATAAGTAAACAATACAGTAAGCAGTGGTAAAATTCTCAGTTTCCGTGTGGGAGACCCAGGTTCGATTCCCAGCCAAAGCACCTCATCCACAGCCACCATCCATCTATCAGCGGAGGCCTGGGTGTTGCTATGATGCTGAACAGGTTTCAGCAGAGCTTCCAGACTAAGATGGACTACGAAGAGAGGCCTGGCAATCTCCTTTGAAATTCATCCAGTGAAAACCCTATGGATCATAATAGTTCAATCTGTAAATGGTCATGGGGATGGCACAGGACTGGGTAGAGTTTGATTCCATTGAGCATGAGGTTGCCAAGAGTCTGGGGTTAACTCAATAGCAGCTAACAACAATAACGACAACAGGATGCTAGAAGGTGATAAATGCTAAGGTAACGAGGGAAACAGAGCAGCGTGAGGGAGATGAGTCAGAAGTGAGAAGAGACTGGGTTTACAACTTTAAAAAGAATTATACTTTTGTTGTCAAAATGTTTAAAATATTTTTTTAAATAAAACCTTCTGCTTAAATAAGGTCTGTTGCCATGAGAATATGGGATCAATTTGCATTTCCGTAAATAAGTGGGAATTTTGATACACAGACCCTGAAAGGGTCTGTTCTCAACTATTAATTTCCTAGACCTTAAATCTAAAATCAAGACATAAGAAGAGACTCTTAATTCATTGTTTTACTAATCATTCTCTTCTAGTTTAGATATTGATCAGTAGTTTTATTTTGACTGGAATAAAATGTTTAGAATTATTTTTGCCTGATTATATTTAGCTAAGACAGTTTAGTTGGACTTCTTTAGAGGAACTAATGATTTAGGGATCCCAAAAGGTAGCATTAGAGACTATACATGGGAGGTTCAGTCTTTCGGTGGAATTTTCCATGTCTAGCTGGCATGTCCACCTTGTCCTATGCCCTTCAACCAGACACAAAGAAGTGTGTCACTGGTGGCTAGTAAAATCAGACCTAGAGTGTAGCCCCATACGGTGGACGCTATGGCTGGTCAATTTTTTGTCATTCCCAGCATAGTAGACCATATGATTGCCCAATTCAAAATGGCCAATACCAGTCCATTTCAGCTCACTGATGGCTAGGATATCTATCTTCAAGTGTTCCATTTTATTTCTGACAACTTCCAATTTTCCTAGATTCATACTTCATACATTCCATGTTCTGATTATTAATGGATGTTTGCAGCTGTTTCTCTTCGTTTTGAGTTGTGTCACATCAGCAAATGAAGGTCCCAAAAGCTTTACTCCATTCACGTCATTAAGGTCGACTCTACTTTGAGAAGGCGGCTCTTCCCCAGTTGTATTTTGAGTAATTTTCAACCTGCGGGGCTCATCTTCTGGCACTGTATCAGACAATGTTCTGCTGCTATTCATAAGGTTTTCACTGGCCAAATTTTTAGAAGTAGACCACCAGGTCCTTCTTCCTAGTCTGTCTTAGTCCGGAAGCGCTGTTGTAATCTGTCCACCATGGGTGACCCTGCTGGTATTTGAAATACTGGTGGCAGAGCTTCCGGCATCACAGCAACACACAATCCACCACAGTGTGACACACTGGCATATGAGTGGTGAGTCGAAGTTGTCAAGGATTTCATTTCACTTGGATCCACAATCAATGCCTATGGAAGCAGGCATCAAGAAACCAAACGACGTATTGCACTGGGCAAAATCTAATGCAAAAGACCTCTTTAAACTGTTAAAAATCAAAGATATCACCTTGAGGACTAAGGTGTGCCTGACCCAAGCCGTGTGTGATGGTTAAGATTGTGTGTTAACTTGGCTGGGCCATGATTCTCCATGTTTTAATGTAATCACTCCCACGATTGAATATACTGTGAGTAGCCAGTCAGATGAAAGGGAGTCTCCTTGGGGGTGTGGCCCGCATCTGAATATAAGCAGACGTTCTGGCTTTTTGCTCTCTCTGGATCCTGCAGCTGCCTCCTGTCGTCTCATCCGCGGTTCTTGGGACTTGAGCTGTCAGCTTATCTGCCAAACCTGGGATTCATTGATCTGCACAGCCTGTGAGTGGGAGCCCTGCTTGCCACCCTGCCGATCTTGGGCTTGCCAGCTTCTGTGGCTGCGTGACTTGGGAGAGGCCTCTACCCTGATCCACGGACTTGGGACGTTCTAGCCTCTACAATCGCGTGAGCTGTTTCCATGAATATAAATCTCTCTCTCTATATATATTTATACACATTACTGGTTTTGCTTCTCTAGAGAACCCAGCCTAAGACACCATGGTATTTTCAATTATCTCATATGCATGTGAAAGTTGAACAGTGAACACAGAAGACCGAAGAAAAATTGATGGCTTTGAATTATGGTGTTGGCAAAGAATATTGAATCTACCATAGACTGCCAGAAGAACGAACAACTCTGTCTTGGAAGAAGTACAGCCAGAATGCTCATTAGAAGCAAGGATGATGAGACTTCATCTGACATACTTTGGACATGTTATCAGGAGGGACCATTCCCTGGAGAAGAACATCATGCTTGGTAGAGTAGAGGGTCAGCAAAAAAGAGGAAGACCCTCAATGAGATGGATTGACACAGTGGCTGCAACAATGGACTCAAGCACAGCAAGGATTTTGAGAACGGTGCAGGAGCAGACAGCGTTTTGTCCTGTTGTACATGGGTTTCCCGTGAGTCAGAACCCACTTGATGGCACCTAACAACAACAGCAACAACACAGCGGGTCACCCAAATCCCCTCTTTATGATGGAGGCACTCATTTCCCCAGTTGCTGGGGGGTGATAGCAGCTGATAGCCCTCAGTCAAAGAGAGTCATTTGACCCAAGGTCACATCCCCTCCTGGGGCAGCCCATACCCAGGTGTTGGTCAGTGGGGGTTATAAAATACTGGTCTCTTACATCAAGTAGGGACAACTCTGACGGGCCATCCTAGCTCCAGAAATGTCTGGGATCTGCCTAGGCTTCTGTTGGGACCTCATTGCAATTCAACTCCTCCTTTTGCCCAATCTGCTTCCTTCATTCCTCATTCAACTCCCTGTATCCAAAGTGCCTTCTCAGAGCCTGTCTCCCAGGGAACTTAATCTAAGAAATCCCATATCTGCTATATTTGCAACGATCAACTGGTAACACTTTATAGTGATCATGTCTTTGCTCTTACACTCCATTATCCTTCTGCCAATTTCTATCTTTTGGCTCTGTCTCCTTTATCCAGTTTCACTCTCCCCATTTAGATCACAGGATGGCTTCAGCTTCCTGGGTTTCAACCTTTGCTCCGGCCAATTCTAGCTTCCATTCTACCCTCAGTTACCAAGACTAAACCTCAGAGTCTGCCTTTCCTTCTCACACCATCCTGGATGACGGACTTCAGCAATCACCTCGCCCTTACAGTGCTTAGGCTTTTGCAAACCTCAGGAGGAAAGCACTGTAAGATCAGGGCACAGTAACCATGAAATGATGGACTTCACAAAACAGTAATAGAACCATTTCCTTGCAGATGCTGGTTGAGTTTATACACACAGACCTCTTCTCAAAGCCTAGTGTCTTCTTAAGGAAAATGCAAAAAATCGTGGTTTTTAAGTAACAATATTTTCATGACGATGGACTTGAATTTGAAACCTTGGCTTAGAGGGTCATAACTGACTTGAAGATATACTTTGATTCTTCCTTAAATAATCCCCCTCTTCGTATAAGATTACCGTTGGGTTTTGTAGGCACTGCTTCTCTTGCAGTATTATTTATTCCAAATGAAACACCACCCCACTGTAAATGACTTCTGGTGCCCCTTAATATCACAGGATTTTTTTTCAGTGCCTGTCTGTCTAAAATTATCCACGGCTCCTGCACTGGTGGGTAAAGTTAGTGCCTCCAAAGAGTCATAAATCGAGTGTCCCCACTGAGCCCATTGTTTGAGGTCCAAAAGTGTATGAATTGCAGCCCCAAGATTTTTTCTTTCTTCTTTGTTATGAAAGAGGTAACCAGATCTCGCTGAATGGAAATCCCCCTTCGAAGACTTTCTGGCATCTGACTCCACTTTCAACTCCTGCAAACTTTATTTTGGAAAAATAGTCATTTATAATATCAACATTTCTAGATCATGTTTTAAAGACGGTTACAGGCGTTTGGGGTAACCACATGCCAAAGCTGTCTACTTCTAATCTAACAACCCCCTAGGTTGAAACCAGTGAAACTCAGAGACAGGCGGCCAAGAGCTGAACAAACTCTAGGGGGAGATTTATAATCCCCAAATTCAACCAAAATTGTTTCCACTCAAAATTAATACTTGGAAACAGATTTTGAAGCCCAAATTTAGAACCTGCCTTCAGTTTCTTGGTTCCTCGCTGAGCCAACTGTTGGAAATAAATGTATCTGAAGCTGATTGAACATTAAAATGATTGCCTTTTATATAGAAAAGACAAAGAGTACAAAATATTTAAAGGAATGACCCCCTTTATCCCAGAGCTCTCATAGCCAAAGACCAAGGGTTGGCTGATGTCCATAGTCAGAAAGGATAATTACCGAGCCTGTGGATTGTACCTCTGTTTACACATGTGATTCTCTATAACTTGAGTAAAAATCTCTGCTTGGCGAATGTAATTGCATTTCATATTTATGGAGGTAATGCGATATGGTAGAAAGCATTTTGGCTTTGGAGTTAGAAAATCTGTGTTCAAAGTATGGCTTTATCAGTTCCAAGCTGTGCAATCTTGAACAAATGATTTAGCCTCTTGAAATCAATTTCTCCATATGTAAAATGAGGCTAACTAGGCCTGCTTTCCTCCCTCCTAGAACTGTTTGCAGCCCTGGTGGTGCAGTGGTTAAGTGCTAAGACTGCTAACCAAAAGGTTGGCACTTGGAATCCACCAGCTGCTCCTCGGAAACCCTATGGGGCAGTTCTCCTCTGTCCTATACAGTCACTATGGGTCCTATGAGTCGGAATCGACTCGTTGTCGGCGATGGGTTTGGTTTTGGTTTTGGTTTAGAGCTGTTTAGAGGAGCCCTGGTGGTGCAATGGTTAAAGTGCTTGGCTGCTAACTGAAAGGTTGGTGGTCCTAACCCATCAGCTGCTCCGTGGGAGAAAGACGTGGCAGTCTGCTTCCTAAAGATTCACCACCTTGGAAACCAGTTGTTCAGAGGCGCAAATGAAGAAATACATGGAAAGGTGCTTTATCACCATTCCAAATACACGTTATTCTATTTTTTTACCTACTTTTTAAAGTTCAACAATACTTGCGATCTCAAATCAGAGTACCAGGCCTTACTTAACCAGTCATTTTCTGTAAAAAGAGAAGCATACATACAAACGAAATGGGTTTCCCAAGGATGATCCCTTACTTGGGACAGGACATTGACTAGGGCATGTCTTTGTCATGAATATCTAGAGAAATCTTTTTTTTTCCTCAGAGATTGAAAGGTGTTTTCCTGGTTACTCATCATAACCGATGTAAAAAGTTCGAGCTTTTAATTATTAATTTCTTCAGATATTCATTCGTTTCACAGGAATATTTTGATGATGTGTGAAGTTCCAGGCACAGTGTTCTATGTTAGGATTACCAAATAAAATAAATTTGAATTTCAGATGAACAATGAATAACTTTTAAGTATATATGTGTCCCAAATACTGCACGGATGTGGGTAATAATCCCATGTTTTTGATTTAAGGTGGTCCAATTTGTGTCTTACAGAGAGCCTAAGCTTCTGTTTTCACCACCTGTCAATTTTTCGTATTTAGTAGCTTGTGTGTGGCTGTGATGCTGGAAGCTATGCCACTGGTATTTCAAATACCAGCAGGGTCACCCATGGTGGACAGGTTTTAGCAGAGCTTCCAGACTAAGACTAGTAAGAAAGGCTTGATGATCTACTTCTGGAAATTAGCCATTGAAAGCATTATGGATCACAAAAGAACATTGTGCTACTCACTTGCCTTGGACACGTCATCAGGAGGGATCAAAGGCTAGAGGGGGACATTGTGTTTGGTGAAATGGGGAGCCAATGAGGGTGAGGGAGACCTTTGGTGAGATGGATTGGCACGATACTCACCAGGATGGACTCAAACATGCTGACAATCTTGAGGATGATGCACGACTGGGCAATGTTTCATTCTCTTGTATACAAGGTCATCATAAGTCAGAGTCAACTCAATGACATCTGTCTGTCTGTCTGTCTATACATTTAGCTCTTTTTATTCCTCTCCAAATTCTCCAGGTATGTCACACATTCACTCATAGATGGTTCCACTAGTTAGTATCTATCTTTCTATCCTTTGTTCCTCCTATAGTGGTCCCACCCCGTGGCTTTATGACCTGCACCATTGGCAAAAAGAGGAGACTGATAATTAGCTTGCCACTGGCAAGAAAAGACCAGTGCTAATCACCACTGCTGCCCCTTTCATTAAAGAGAACTTACTCTCTGAGCCTCACTCTCCTCATCTGTAAACAGAAATAATGACACAGATTTCATGGGAACAAAAGTGCTCAGTGTAAAGCCTGGTATTCAGAAGGCACTCAAACATTTTGCCTTCTTCCATTCTCCCCTCTTCGTGTTTTCAAATTTCAACTAAATCTCAGTCTTGAAATCTAAACTGTGCATCTTCAAACCCTCTGTTACTTTTCCCAGGAGGCCAGCGGTGGGACAGAAGATGAGTCCAGCATCCTACCCCAATATCCCAGGTCCTCTAGATGAACATTGAGCTCTTTTTCCTGGAAACCCTGACCCTTGCTACACTTAATAAGTCAATTAGTAAGCATGGTCCATTTATTCTGCAAGCTTTTACTTGCTTACCATATGCTCATTGTAAGACATGGCCTTGGCCCATGAGGGGCTGGCCATCCAATGGGGAAGGCCAGATTTGTAAATAAAAAAGTGCCATAAAGCATTACAAATATGTATTGGGTGGCAGATGCTGGAGCCAGCTTACTCTCACATCTGGAAAAAATATGGATTGCAGCATTTTCTGAGCAATGTCTTCCCCCCAAAACTCTGTGAAAGTTCTAAGCACCCTGAGTACCCAGAGGCAGATTGGTAACCCCCTGTGTCCCCTCCCCCGCCATTGCCCTGAGGCCGGTCTTTCTGGCAGCTTGGTTCCTCCCTCCCATACTATAACAAGACGGAAGAGTCTCTAGATCATTAGGCCCAGTATCTCCATGTGTCACAGGGAAGTATCAACCTCTGTGAATTTGGTTGTATTACGGGAAGAAGAACACACAAGCCAGCCTCAAAGAGGGAACACACCAACCCCAGTCAGAAGGGGCCAGGACTGGGGAGCTACAGAATTCAGAGCTGTGGACTTGGTACTGTTTGGTGAACTGAACGTACGGCTTCCCTCCGGATGGTTCCTGAGGGAAACGCCGCTCTCCTGGCTGACAGGCCTGGGAATGAATGGTCTGCACACGCCTGTTTTCACACAGTCCATCAGGTCTAAGAGAAAGGTTTGTGCTGCTGCCAAGAGCAGAAAACGATGGCTCTGCATCGCTTTCAGAGGAGAGGATGTCTTAAAGCAGACCCCAGCTCCAGGGAGCTTTTGGATGAAGTGGAGATCCTCATACAGGGCCTCTCTGGACATCTGGCCCGTGAGGCCCACCCAGGGCCTCCCCTTTCCAAGCAGCTCTCAAGGTTGGGGAATGCCTTGCATGCTTTAGACATCTGGGATCTTACTCAGCTCCTTGATTTCCTACCTTTAGTAAAAAGAAATGTGATCTATACACGAAGATTAAATAAACATAAAAGCCAGCCACTGATTTGAGCAAGCACACTGTTCCATCCATGTTTCAGGCCCTTGATACAGTTGATCGCTCTGTAGCTGGCCGTTCAGCGGGTTGACTTGACCTGTCCCACCGGGCAGCAGCCAGTTAGCGCACAGGTTCAGCACCCTTTCCTGGATCATACTTGGAATCCTGGAGCCCTTGGCCTTCTAGCGAGAGCTCTGCTCCTGACTTGCTGCTAATTGCCTTGGTCCTGACCCCTGGCTGGGCGTCCGATGACACGCACTTCGACCAGTTGCCACCAAGTTGACTCTGACTTATGGCTCGTTCATGGGAGTCAGAGTAGAACTGTGCTCTGTAGGGTATTCAATGGCTGATTTTTTGGAAGTAGACCATCAGAAGGTTCTTCCAAGGCACCTCTGGCTGGACTAGAACCTCCAACCTTTCAGTTAGCAGCCAAGCAAGTTAACCATTTGCACCAGCCAGTGCCTCCATGACCCACACTTACCCCTTGCTTTTTACCCTAGGTTCTGCCCCTCTGCTGTGTACTTTCCTTTCCTCCTCAGATGCACTTCACCCCCAGTGTTCGCTTTTACTCTTTGGCTGTCCTTTCTAACCCCCGTCAGCACTACTTTCCTTTCCTGCCAGTCCCCAGATTTCCTTGCTTTCTGTCCTACCTGGCCTTGCTTGTTAAGGCTGCCCCCATTCTTCCAGATCTTTTCTTTCCGCCTTCTTAAGTGACTTTACGGGTATATCCTCACACTCCAGGGCAACAGTCCCCAAATATGATCACCGGAGGGCCTGAACAAGAAATAGGCAGATGTCTTAGTTATCTAGTGCTCCTGTAACAGAAATACCACAAGTGGGTGGCTTTAACAAACAGAAATTTATTTTCTCACAGTTCAGGAGGCTAGATATCAGAACTCAGAGCACCAGCCCCAGGGGAAGACTTTCGCTCTCTGTCGGCCCTGGAGGAAGGCCCTTGTCTCTTCTGAGCTTTTGCTCCTGGGTGATCTTCATGCGGCTTGGCATCTCTCTTCCCCCATCTCTGCTTGCTTGCTTGTCCTAGTCTCTTTTATATCTCAAAAGAGATTGACTCAAGATACCCCGTACACTAATCCTTTGTTATGTCGTTAACATAGCAAAGACAACCCATTCCCAAATGGGATTATAACCACAGGCATAGATTTTGGGATAACGTAATGCAAACCATAACTGCAGACGTGTGGTAGATGACTGGGGCAAACTGGAGGCTACATGTCCTTGCTCAGCTCCAAAAATTGTTCACTTCCAGAACGCAGGCCCTATGAAGCCAGTTCTTCTGATTTTCATGTAAAATTTTAATTAAAATATTTTTTTATTACCTTAACGTTTATGCATATTAAGAAAAAAGAATCTAGTAGTATTAAAAGTTAATAATAAAACCATAGTACTTCTCTGCACCGCTCTTCCCCACTCTTAGGAACTCATTGAGTTGTTTGTTTTGACATTTGCTCTATTTCTTGATTTATCAATTTTCAACATTATCAATCTCTAACTTTCTGGGAACCAAACACTTTCCCGTCCTTATAGTCTCAATATTATTATTTCACAGTTGTTGGTTAAATCAGCGCATGAAAACTAGTGGGCTAAGTAGTTTACTAGGAGAAAATACCAGTTGCTGTTGAGTCAGTTTTGACTCCTGGCGACCCCACATGCTTCAGAGTAGAACTGCACTCCGTAGGGTTTTCAGTGGCTGTAAACTTTGAGAAGGAGATTGCTAAGGCCTTTCTTCCAAGGTGCCTCTGCGTGTATTTGAACTGCCAACCTTTCGGTTAGTAGGGGAGATCTTAATCATTTGCGCCTCTCAGAGACTCAGTTTACTAGGATAATATTTCCTTGTTTAATCAACTTAGAAAAATCTTTCCTGAAATAAATAGTTGTCTTACGATTTCATTTCCTTGGTTTCCTATGTAATTTTTTTTTGTCATTTTTTCCCCCAAATGTTTCATCAGTTCTCGCAAACACACATCAATATTCTCTACACGTGCTAATGTATCCATTGCACTTTTTTATTGAAGACCTACCCATTCTCCTGCACTTGTCTGGATGAAGCTATCCTTAGCCTGTTATATAACTGTCATCCTAGATTTTCCTGAGTGACTTTCAAGTGTTAGAGCCCTTGATCTATACCCTGTTTTGTTTTCTGGAGTAATACTCCACTAGCTTTCCCAGAAAGGGTTCATGAGAAGTAAATTTTTGAGTCCTTACATATCTGGAAATGTCTTTATGCCATCCACACACATGATTGATTTTGACTAGGTATAGAATTTTACAGTGAAAAATCAAAGAGCCATCCTCAGAATATTGAAGGCTTTGTTCCATTGTCTTTCAATTTCCAATGCTGTCACTGAGAATTCTAGTACCTTTTTGATTCCCAGTCTGCCTTAGTTACCTAATGCTGCCTTAACACAAATACCACAAGCGGGTGGCTTTGAAGAACAGAAATTTATTTTCTCATAGTCCAGGAGGCTAACAGGCCAAAATCAGGTGTGGCTCTAGGGAGACATCCTTCTTTGTCTATTTCAGCTTCTAGTAGCTGCTGGAAATCCTTGGCCTTCCTGGTCTTGTAAATGCACAAAGAGCCCTGGTGGCACAGTGGTTAAGCACTCACCTGCTAACTGAAAGGTCAATGGTTTGAACCCACCAGCCGCTCACCAGGAGGAAGATGTGGCAGTCTGCTTCTGTAAAGATTACAGCCTTGGAAACTTTATGGGGCAGTTCTCCTCTGTCCCATAGGGTCGCTATGAGTTGGAACTGACTTGACAGCAATGGGTTTGGTTTTTATGTGTCTGTCTTTGGATGGTGTCTTCCCCTCTGTGTGTGTCTCTGGGCCTGTTCTGCTCTTTTGATGACTAAGAAGTGATTAGGTTTAGGATCTACCTGCTCTGGTATGACTTCCTTAACAACAGAAAAACACTATTTTCAAACAGGGTCATATTACAGATACAGGGGTTAGGATTTCAACATACGTTTTGGGGGAACACAATTCAATCCATTAACAGTCTTTTTTATATGACCTGCTTTTTAAAATTTTTTGTCCCTGGAAACTTTTGATATCTTATCTTTACCCATGGTGTTCTGAAATTTTGCAGTTATGAGTTTGGTTTCTCTTTGTACTCATTGCACGAGACATGTGAGGAGTCCTTTCAGTTTGGAGGCTAACTATCTTCTCACTTGTGGCATTTTTTCCCACTTTTTAAATAATTTTCTTCTCTCTAGCTCATTGTTCTCTTTCTGTATTTTCTGTATTTAAATATTGGATTTCTTGGAATAATTCTCAAACTTTCTCAACTTTTCTGCACAATTCCCTGATTTCTGAGGTGGTTTTGTACTGCATCCGTTTGGTTCATCTGGAACTACCTTTTATCCGAATCTTCTTCCATGTGTGATTTTACTGTGCTAATTTTGTGCTGTGTCAACTTGGCTACATGGGAACTATATTCCAGTCTACAAATCACCCCCCCAGTATGGGCTTGAGTTATAGCTGACCCAAAGAGAAATGTGGGTAAAATTAGAGAGTTGGACATGAGACAATAGCCATTACCTGCTGGAAGCCATCATGGTTAGAGGCAGTGAGAGACAGACACAGAGGGGCCAGCAGGTTCCAGTTAGTCTTCTCTGTCCCCTCTCCACATACTCTTCCCCTCTGTGTGTCCTACAGTTGGCCTTGCTGGTCAGCAGTGATAGCAGATCCACCACCAGCCATGAAGAGGAAAAGCCTTCCATGGACTTCTGCACCAGCAACCCTTCAGTCCCACTCCAGCCACAGAACGGGCCCAGCTTCCAGATGTCCCTGAAAGTGCCACCTTGTCCACCTGCTCTAGAGTTTCCAAAGGACTGGCTAGGACTTTTTCTAGCTCCTGTAACTCTGCTTTTGAGACTTTACTTCCCCAGCTCTTCCCTCAGTGGTGTGAAGTCTAAATTCCCATACCAATTTCTTATTCCATAATACCCAGTGGTTCTGCTTCCCTGTGTAAAGCCTGCCTATCGGATTCTTTCGTTTTTTGCTTTGGCGAGGCTCGTTTCCATTCCCAGGTGTGCCCTCTTACTCTCTGATTGTTCGTTTGCTGCTGCTGCTGTTTCTGGTAACAGTGTCCTTGTCTTGCTTCATATCTTCTGTTATCCCTCCCAGTCATTGATTATAGCTTCTCAAGTTTTCTTGTGATTCCTGTATTCTCTCTTTCTTCCATTTGTTTTGGTCTCTGGCTTTTCTGTTGGCGATTTTCATCAAATCACTGATGATCCTTGGCTGCATGTTTGGGAGTGGGGCATTAGAAGCAATTCGGAAACTCTTGTGTGTGGGGGTGAGACTTGTTGATTTAGGGGCTTCTCTGTAGAGAAATGAAGCAGCATTTTCACTGAGAGGGTGGAGTCCCTAATGTCAGTCTCTATATGTCTTTTCCATAGGAACATTCAGTTTATCTCAAGAATCACCACCAAAAAACCAAACCCGTGGCTGTCGAGTCTATTCTGACTCATAGTGACCCTCTAGGACGGAGTAGAACTACTCCATAGGGTTTCCAAGGAGCAATTGGTGGATTCAAATTTCTGACCTTTTGGTTAGCATCCTGAGCTCTTAACCACTGCGCCACCAGGGCCCCTATCTCAGGAATAGTTCACCAATTTCCTGTTTTGTGGTCATAAGCCAAGCTACTTGCATTCTGTAAAGAGGGCCGGGTAAAGCATTGAGTGCACATTCATCAGTAGGAAGATTCTCACCCAATTCCCTTATTTTTAGCCCTTTGCCTCAAGGTTTCCCACACCAAACTGTGCTTGGGCCCCTGAGTCTTGGAGATTCTCAGGTTCGATTTCCCCAGAGGAAAGGTCATCATCTTCTGCCAAAGGGCTCGACAGGGAGGAAGAAGGCTAGTTTCCTGGTTGTTCAGAGTATTTGGAGGACAGGGGTCCCAACTATTCCATAGACAGCTATTCAAACAATTACTTTGTTTTCAGTCTTACACCTCGTCTCTTCTTTATGAGATTACTTATTCAGCAAGGCCTGACCTTACCAGGGATGTTCATGGCACACTGGACCCACCCTGAACTGGTACCATCCTCTGTGGATACCCACGCTGAGCTTTAGTCACTCTGCTAAGTCAGTTAGCACTCTTCCATCTGTCCCTAAAAGTTTGTTGAAGTCTCTTTCGGCTATTGATTCCTTCCAGTTCTTTTGGACTTTGTGGCTTGACACCTTCTTCTTCTTCTTTTTTTCTTTTCTTTCATTGTTATGTTAAACCAAATGTATCCCCCCAAATTTTTAAAACATGACTCACATCTTAAAACAAAACAAAATGCAAATCAAATACAACCCAAATGAATTCTCTATTTGGCCTGTGGGCACTTTGATCTCTGCCCAGGGCTTACTGTTACTATAGCAATGAAAATTGAAGCCGCTAATAGAATCAGGACAACATTGGAAGGACTGCAGGAGAGAGAGGACACAGAGCGTTCCCCCGGCCAGGTCCTCACATCAGCAGACTTGAGGGCTGAACCTACTAGAAGAAGTGAAGGAGTTGTAAGCCTAGGAGCGCTAGACAAGTCTCTTGACAAGAAGTTTAATGGGGCTGTATTAGTTCTCTATTTCTGCATTACAAACTAGTTCCATACCTTAGTGACTTAAAACAACTAACATTTACAGTCTCACAGAGTCTTTAGGTCAGGGATTCAGCAGTGGTCTAGCTGAGTGGTTCCAGTTCATGGTCTCATATGATGTTGTAGACCAGATGTTCAAAGGGCTACAGTCATCTGAAGGTTTTCCTCGGGCTGGAGGGTTCATGTCCAAGCTCATTCGTGTGGCTATTAGCACAAAAGATCAGCTCCTCTCTGGTTGTTGGCTGGCGGCTTCAGTTCCTCATCAGGAGAGCCTCTCCCAATGCCCTAGCGGCTGCTGCCCCCAGAGTGAGTGATCCAAGAGAACAACCAGGAAGCCACAGTGCCTTTTATGACCTAGGCTCCAAAGCTGCACACTGTCACTTCCACTTCATTGTTTCTCTTTGAAGTGAGTCACTAAGCTCGTATTGCTTAAGGGGAAGGTTATTAGGATTCATATTTAAAGGAAGGTATATCAAAGTATTTCTAGACATTTTAAAACTAGCGCAGGGACCTTATTTGGGTTCTTGAGCATTTGGACACCTTTTAATCTCTTCTTTTATTTCTTCTTTATTATCACATCCTAGATGAAGGTCAACAGAACAAACCAGTCTCCCATCAAACAACCAGTACACACATTGTTCTGCGACACTGGCCACCAACCCCACAACATGTCAACACCCATCCCCAACCCTGGGTTCCCTAACACCACCAACCACACAACATGTCACCACCCACCCCCCGACTCTGGGTTCCCCATCACCACAAACCCCACCACATGTCAACACCCACCCCTGACCCTTGATTCCCTATCACCACCAACCCCACAACATGTCAACACCGCCCGACCCTGGCTTCCCTATCACCACCAACCCCACAACATGTCAACACCCCCCCGACCCTGGCTTCCCTATCACCAGCCCTCCTGTCCCCCCGCACCCTCCAGGCCCTGCCCCTGGGCTGATGTGCCCCTTTAGTCACGTTTTATTTTATGGGCCTGTCTAATCTTTGACTGAAGGGTGAACCTCAGGAGTGACTTCATCACTGAGCTAAAAGGGTGTCCGGGGGCCATACTCTCAGGGTTTCTCCAGTCTCTGTCAGGCCAGTAATTCTGGTCTTTCTTTGTGAGTTAGAATTTTGTTCTCCATTTTTCTCCAGCTCTGTCCGGGACTTTTGATCTCTTCGGTTTATCTCACTCACCTCATCTCTCTGCCACGTGTCTTCTTTGCTGTTGTTCCCATCCAGTTGGCGCTGGACTCGCGGTGACCCCGTGCATAATGGAACAAAATGCTGCCCGGTCCTGCACCATTCCCACGATGGGTTGCAACTCAAACTGCTGTGATCCACAGGATTTTCGTTGGCTGGATTTCAGAAGTAGATCACCAGGCTGTTTCTTCCTAGTGGATGCTAATGCTTAGACATTAATTTCAGGAGGTGGAAACAAACTTACATTAAGCAGATTATCTCTTTTAATTATTACAACTAACCCTTCACAGTCCCCTGAGGTAGATATTGTCCTCATTTAGAACGTTTATGTAGTCAGTCAAAAAATACTTAACAGGTGCAGACAATAGTTCAGGCTCTGTGCCAGGTGTGAGGGTACATGGTGTCTGACTCATCTGACATAGATTCGAGTGAGTTTATGTTCTTGGGGATGGGGTGGCTGGAAGGAAGTCAAGGTCAAGACCACTTAGCTGACAAGCCACGCTATGCTTATCAAAGAAGGAGTGATGGGGTAGGGGCTGAAGGGAAGGAGGGAAAGATTTCTTCTTGACTGTCCAGCATTGCTCCCTGCCTAGGAGGGGAGGTGGAATGGGAGGAGAATCTTCAGTCAGGGAAGAAACAGTACGTATATCTGAGCACCCACTGCTGGAGGCTCTGGGAAGCAGAGGGACAATAGCCTGACTCCACTGCCTTTGATCCAAGAGCCAGCAACGTGGGATCCTGGGCAAGGTCAACAGCCCAGATGTGCAGGGGCAGGGATGCTTTCCAGCCTTGCTCATACGGTCCACGCAGACAGCTGTCCCAGGTGCTCCCTGTAGGACTTGGTCTGGCCTTTTCCCTGGCAATACATCTAAAGACCAATCCTGCTGTGACCTGGGGCCTCTGACAGAAAGCCAAGGTTGGCCCCAATGCTGACATGTGCAGACAATGGGCAGCCTGGAAAGACAACTTGGATGGCACGGGGGGTTGACAGCAGGGGCCTCAAACAGAAGTGAGCATTTCTGAGAGCCCGAGGCGGAAGGGAGGAAGGAACTCTTGAGTTTCCAGATGGGGCGGGCTGATTCTGTAGCTGGCAGAGCCTGGGTGGCTGTGGAAGCTTTTCTGCTCTGTTGCGGTTGTAATTACAGCATCTGAAAGCTTGCGTGACATTGCTAATTTCAGAGAAAATAGGACACTGGTATCTGTAAGAACAGTCTAGCTCAGGTTTCTGATTAGCACATCCACGTATCACAGAATCAAACCCCGAAATAGTGCAGGCGTTGGGAAATCGTATTATTAGAGGAATGTTCTTAACGACGGAAACGGAAAATGTAAATGCCAACTCTTTAGAGAGGTTTAAAGAGATTAATTGGAATAATAAAACAACTGGAAGTCAAATTGGTTATGGAACTGTGCTTTGAAATGATGAATTCTATTTGAAGTCTGTTTCCTTTTGGCACATTCTTTTTTGGCTAAAATATAAAAATTAATCAGTAAAACAGAGCTCTGTGAGTGAGTGCATCAAATCTGTGATGGACTATATAATGTGGGATATGCTGACCAAGTATTTCCTACTTGTTGTAAAAAAAAAAATAAGTCTTTAAAAAGGAAAGAAAACTGTTACAGGAAGAGCAGAGGGTGGGGGTACAAACAAATCTGTGAGCAGAGTGAGGCCCTGGGAGAGGTAATCAAAGATCATTTAGGGGAATATTTCTACAGAGGAACTGGAGAAGCTTCGCTTGAAAACAGGAACAATAAATGGTTTTAAGACCACAACCAGGAACAGTACGAACAGCCATAAGGAGACGAAGAAGTGAAATGGTAGAGTTGGAGATAAGACAAGAGCGGTGTTTGGGCCTGAGTGAGTGGAGCAAAGGTTTATTTGTTTCTTCTGACTAAAACCGAGACGAATTCACTTGAGAAGAGTGCAGACTAACCATTATTCTGCAGGAGAAAAGCCTGGAAACAAATTTGACTCAAAACGTTATATCACATGGATGCAGGCTGAAATCTTATCAAGCTCTCCGATACTTTGATAATTTGCAATTTTAACTCCCAAGGGGGTTGCAACACTGAGGCTGGGGGAGAATAAGATTTTTGAAGCCAAACGAAGCTGAGTTTGATCTGTGTGACTTTGTGCAAACCTTCCTTCTCTCGCCCCTAGTCCCCTTATGTAAAAGAGAATGGTAGGGGGAGCCTCCAGGGTTGTCGTGGCTAACGGAGGCCATGCACACACAGTAACTTGGCACGTATACACAGCGAACACTTGTAGTGCCTCTTCTTCTCCTCTGTTCGGAGGGGAGACTACTCGAAGAAGGGGGCTCACAATGGGAGATGCTACCACCACCGATGCCAGCTGAGCCACAGGCCTCAGGTCTAACTTGCCGAAAGATTAGAATATACTTCATTGCATTGTCCGTGGTCTCATGAAAGTTCTACCTGGAATCCTGCGAAGTGTTTTGAGTTCCACGTTGAAAGCATTAAAGGGAAATTATTTGAGCGACCAGGCTAAAACAAAGTTGTACATAAATAGCTGTGATTCTTACACAGTAAACCAAAGTTACTGATCAAGTCATTAATATTCTAGAAAACATTATTGGGAGCCTGGCTGTAGCCCTTAACAGTGTGCAATCTTGGGAGAGTCACTTCCCTTCTCTAATCCTGTTTTCTCAGGTCTAAAAGGAGGATAGCAGTAGCATCTACCACATGGAATTGCTGTGAGGGATGAGTGAGATGCTGGGGATGAAAGTGGTGAGCAGAGCGCCCGGCAGAGTGGGCACCCAGTACGTTATCGGTAAGAAGGAAGCGAAGAGACAAACAACCAGACAGCATGCTCGTCCCTCTGACGTGTGAAGGCTACACCGGGTTCGTGCCTGAAGCTCCCAGCAGGCCATGACCGCTGGATCTCCGCACTGGCTGCATAATTAGTCACAGCACAGTGACCTCTCCATTATCTGCGCTGGTGAAGGGCAGAGGCGTGGGTAACACAAAACAAGGGCCCAGCTGAAAGTCATCTCTGTCTTAGACTTTGGAATGGAGTCAGAGAAAGACGTGCACAGACACACACTCCCACACCCACACCCACCCACACCCACATGCACACCCACACTCACCCCCCATGCACCCCCCCATCCCCACACGCGCACACCCCCCTCTGACTTCCCGCCCTGGCCAAATCTTCCCAGTTGCTCTCTAGCAGCAGCTGTAGCCCTTCTAGGAGCGGGGGTGAGGGAAGGTAGCACCTGGCACTTAGCAAAGGCGATAAAGGCTATATAAAGCAGTTAAAGTTAAAAAGAAATATGCAATGTATACAGATATAACTGTTACTACTATTAATAACAGTCTACTTGCAGATTTTTGACGGCTGACTGGAGTAATAAATTACAATATAGGAGGCTGGTTGTTTTCATGACAACTTCCTCTAATAAACTGTATCCTTGCCTGCTGTTCCGTTACCACCAAACCAAAATATAATTTTGAGCTGATCAAAGATAGAATAGGGTTCATTTCTATATTCACCTAAGACGTTTAACTAACAGTGCTTGGCACATAGTAGGAGCCCAGAAAGCATTGAAGGCGTGATTTAATATCTTTCGAGGAGATTGCTGTTTGGGGTGAGCGATGCGTTTAGGCTGGGCATAGAGCCCTCCACCAGGCAGGCCAGGGAGCCTCAGGGAGTGCGTGAGCAGCTTCATTTCGTCAGAGATGGTTTTAGGCGTTTTCCTTCTAAAGGCCCATTGTCCCTTCTGGAGAGGTTACTCTAGTTCCTTTGCTGAAATACTTGAAGGTGATAGTGAAGGTGAGGAGCGACGGAGACAGAGGTGTGCTACTAGTCTCACAACTTCAGCATTAACAATTTTCAGAATCTCGCAGGCTCACTCTGTCTCCTGGAAACTTTAGCCATTCAGCAAACATTTGATTCTTGATCGAGTCTTGACTCCTGACTCTTGTCATGGGTGGGTCATTTGCACCCGGTGCTGTGCTATTCAACCATCAGTTTTAAAGGGTTTTGACACAGATTATGTTTTTGATCTCTTCTTTCTCTCATTCATTCATTCATCCATTCATGATTAAGAATCACAGCCACGCAAATCCTACATTTCAAACTAACCTATGTTCACGAGTCATTAGAAAGGACACCAGAGTTAGGGTCTTCTAAGACATGACTCAGTATTGGTTGGGCCCGCCTGTAAGGCTTTAACGGCTGGCTTGATTTTCTTTGCTTTCCTTGCTTTGAATAAATGAAGACGTTTGGGTTCTTCTATCAAGACTCCACATGCTGATGCTAGGTAGCCCGACTGTGCGTGCTGGAGAAACCAACTTCAGTGGCAACAACCTGGGGCAGGGGAGGGGAAGGGGATATGAGAGAAGTTGTCTGCTTACTTTTATCTGTTTGAAATCTGACGCACCCAGGGTCTGTCAGTTGGGTCATAAGGCTTTCGGAGTATCAGCCCCCAACACTGAATATTTAAAGCTGGACCACAAGAGGCTGAGGAGGGAGGGAGTTGGAGAAAACCCTGACTGCGTATTGGAGTGTTGGGCTCCCACAATGGGAGGGACAGAAATAGAAAAGTCACAGACACAACATAAATATTTCCTATTATGGAGAAACTAAAGTCACAACGGAATCTGTCATGCTTGTGATATGAGAGATGGGCAATATTTCCGAGCGGCTGCCATGCTGGCCCCCGAATGGAGTTTATATTTTGTTTATGGAGCTGAATCCAAAGCCTTTTATTTTTTTGGCCCAGCCTGTGTAATTCTTCTTCATGGGAGCTCGAAATGGCTGCGGAGCAGCTCAATATTCCATTTATTTTATTTATAAAAGAAATTCAAAGGCTGAAAAGATGAAGTAATTGACTTACTGGGATGACAGTTAAACCCACTAAATTTAATCTTATCCTCTCAAGTACAACATATCGCGCTTACAAATTATCGCCCGGCACCAGGCAGCCCCGCGCTCCTCACCTAATGCAAATGGAGAGGAGGCCTCTGTTATGGTATTATCTGACTTTACTATCAGCATTAATCCGGCTTAGCTCACTTAATGATGCCACTTGTGGCACTCTTAGGCAGCGGAGAAGTCTATAAACTCCTTCCATTAAAATGCAAATTGGGCCCGCCGAGAAAATAAGCGACACACAAAAAGTGGGCGCATTGGGCCTGGCGCGCCCGGCTGCGCGCCCGCGCGATCCCGGGATAATGACTGATGCCGCGATTATTGGGCCGCGGCGCCCCCCGAAAAGGAGCCAGCCCCGCACGGCGCGCCACAAAAGTGTTCCAACAAGCCGGGGCATTTAATTTCTGAAGAGATTTATATTTTTTTGTTGTCAGGAAATGAACAAATACTTATCAGTGTAAAAACTGCTATCTCCCATCTCCCAGCCGCGTTTTTCATCCTGATCTTATTTGCACCCCGAACACAGGAAATGAAAATCTTCCCTGCCTTTGACGTCGTCACTGTATCTTCAAATCCTCTGCTCACGGGCTTGCCTCTCCGCCCCCCACCCCCACCCCTTCCCGGTACACAGAAAAGACAACTTTTGCCAGCGAAGTCTCCAGAAATTCCAAGGCTTAGAATTTTCCAACCCGCCTTGGGTTTGGCGGGCTCCTTTCTTGCCCGCCTAGGGGGAGAGGATGGGGTGGTGGGTGGGGGGCTGAAGAGCGGGGAGGCGGTGGGAATCACAGAGCCGAACTGTAACATCTGTTTTACTTAAGCAGCCTGATTCCGTTTTAGGATGAGAAGGTATTCCCTTTCAGCATGAGGAATGGTGGGTCCTGGGTCTTGTATTGATTCAGGACCAGGCCTAATAAAACACGAGCAGGTGATTTCGTTTCGTATTTCGATTTCTTTGTTTGAACAGTTTCTCTCAAGTTCTCCTGTGTCAGCTGGGGGATCCTGGCATCTTCCTTTTGATGTCCAAGGAACACAGGGGTCAGCCAAGCTCAGCCTCCCCGGGGTGAGGAGCAGGGAGACTGGGGGTGAAGCATTTCTCATGGTCTCCCGGCAGCCGGCCCATCCTCTGTGGTCAGGCTCGCAAATCCTGTAAGGATTTATGGTGCTAGCAGAGGGATCAATACTACATTTTAAATATTACAATACCTTTTATCGAGACAATATTACAACGAAAACATTTTATTCTGTCAAGACATCCAGCTAAAATTGATTCCGGCCAACTCATTGCTGGGCTTCCCCTGGCCCTCTGGGTTTGCCACCTTTTAGGACACATTGGAGGGACCCCTGGGAGGTGCAAACGGTTAACACACTCAACTGCTAAATGAAAGATTGGAAGTTTGAGTCCGCCCAGAGGTGCCTTGGAAGAAAGGCCTGGCAATCTACTTCCAAAAGATCACAGCCATTGAAAATCCTATGGAGCACAGTTTTACTCTGACACATGGGGTTGCCATGAGTGGAAGTCAACTCAACGGCAACTGGTACTGGCAGGAAATGGTGGGTTGGGTGTATTCATAAAATGAGCTGGTCCTACCCACGGAGGCCTTGGAACAAGGATGATGCAGCTGGCGAGGGATGCGGCGTACCCAGGGAGGCAGAAACTGTCTTTTGCCCAAATGGTCTTCTTTGGGGGAGGACTGACTCTTTTCTGGCTGAGGAGTAATTTCTGGGTGGAGGGGGCTAAAGTGGAAAAAAGAGCCCATGTTGGAGGGGATGGGATTACTGTGGAGCCCTCGGACAGGGCCATGGACCATCTTCTGCGTGCCCCCCCCAGCCCTCTGCCTGAGTCTAGTGTGTCTTTCCCACTCCCCCTTGTAACTCCTGTGTCTGCACCCGCGTCCCTCCCTGAGGGGCAGGGAGCTCACTGAGGGCTGGAGCTCCAGCCTGTTTGTTCTCCTGTATGCAGTGCCCAGGACAGACACATAGTTGGTGCTCAGTGAGGGTTTGTTGACTGACTCAAAGAGTGAAGGAAGGAGTAGAATTATGCTCTTACCCTCTTGTCCTGCAGATGCTCAGGAATTGCCTGTGAACAGCTAAAGCCCATCAACAGATTGCCGTCAGCGAGAGTGTTCTTTCGGTATTTCCTGGTCTGCCTGAACTGGGCTAGCCCAGCAGGATTCAGGTATTCAGTCACACCTGAGCTTGTACCCTGGCTCCTCCACTTCCTAGTGTGTTAAAAAAGTTACTGAAACTTCCTAAGCCTCAGTTTCCTCATCCCTTCATTGGGATTGGGAATACCTGTCTCGCCCAGGTGTTCAGGGCTTGATGCATGTACGTCAGTGGTTTGCAGAGGGAGCTTCCAAAGACCGGTCTTTATCTGTGAGCCCAGACGAAGTGTGGGGACTAACAATTGGCCATCAGCTGCGTCCTACCAATTCACAAAAGAAAAACAGTTAACGCAAGTTATTTCCTCAATTTAAAATCCTAAGCTCATAGTTTTGTTTTTCTTTTTAATTTTCTTAAAATATTGGCACCTGCGTCTGCTGTAGGGTGGTTTCTAGTTCGGGTAATGGAACTGAATGTATCTGAGCATCGCTGTGTTTCTCCACTCATTCATTGTTGCTACTTTTAGTCTTCGCATCCTGTGCCAGGCACAGGGCTAGGAGTAGGGGATACGGCAGCGAGCAAGACAAGTCAGGGCCCCCAGGGAGCTCCTATTCAAGTGAGAGGCCAAGAAAACAAACGAAAAATGAGCAAAGAAAGACTATAATGACAAACTGTGACAAATGCTTTAAGTGCAACGAGGGTGATATGATAGGGAATGTTCCAGAAAAGATACCATTTTTAGGCGCCAACCTGCTGAACAAATGTGACAATGTGCGGTCACACCCAGCCCAACACCTACAACAGCCAGTTGCAGTTATCTGGTGCTGTGTAACACACAACCTCAGAACTTAGTGGCTTAAAACATCAACAACATTTATTCTGTGCGGGGCTCAGTGGGTCAGCTCGTCTCTGCTCTACTCAGCACCAGCTGGGGTGGACCAAAGGCAGGGCTGAGGTCATCATAGGCTCTTCCATTTTCACGTCTGCAGGGTGATGCTGGCTGTCAGCTGGGACCTCAGCGGAGGCTCAGCTGGGGATGGGACACAAGGCTTTTCCATGTGGCTACTTGGCTTCCTCGTGGCCTAGGTAGGGGCAGGGTTCCAAGGGGACCTAAGCACCCTAAGAGAACCAGGTAGAAGCTGTCCGGCCTTTTATGACCGTAGCTGTGACTTCCGCTGCGGAGGTCAGTCACTGAGGCCAGCCCATACTGACGAGGAGGAGAAATAGACTCTGTTCTTTGATAGAAGGAGTGTCAAAGGATTTGTGGACATATTTTAAAACCACCGAATGTCTCAGTTGAAGACACAAGGAGCATTCACTTGGAGGACACTATCAAGCATACTTTACCTCCATGCACCATCTCCCTCTCATTTGGTCTCCCTCCCTCTGGTCTCTGTCCAGTCCAGTCACACCACCACAGCCACTGGACTATCTCCCTAAACCCTCGATTGTTTATTTTTCATTTTGTCCCTTTATCCTTCCAAGGTCCTCACTTGTCTGCAAGAAACGGCCCAGGCTCCTTATCCAGACACTCAGAATCCTTGCATACCTGGCCTCAGGCATTTTTCAACTTTACTTCCTGAACCTGTGGAGAGAGGCAGAATTTAAGTATGAGACCATTCCAGCCAGCTAGTCCAGTCATTTTCACCCAAGTAAGCCATACTGTGTGATTCTTTGTCTGGTACTTTCTCTATCAAGTTACAACCGCCACCCACAAATCCTGCTCATCCTTTAGCCTCAGCACAAGTCTGCCTCTTACCTGAAGTCTTTCCTGACCAACCTAGTTAACAGTAATCAGGCTTGCTGATTTTCAGCAGTAACGAGGGCTGTGATGGAACAGTGGTCACCAGCATTTATCGAGTACCAACTCTATGTCAGCAATTATGCTAGAAGCATTTCTTTTTTTCTGTATTTAATTCTCATAACAACCTTGCAAGTTGCTATTTGCCCCATTGAATAGATGAAGAAACGGAGGCTCAGAGAGTTTAAAGAGATTTACTCTAGTTTACCCAACTAGTATCAGGTGGATTTGGCATCCAGCTCTGTCTGCCCTGACGCCAAGCTCCTTCTACTATGACATCCACAAAAATCAGTGCTAACATTACAAAGTAGAAAGTCATAAGCCGTTAAGTCATAAGGAAAAGCACTGGATTGGTTCAGAGGTGAATGGTCTCCTTGCTCTCTGGGGTTAGGCTAGTTAAGAACCTTAACATCACAGATGTGGTGCCAGCAGAGCAACAGGCAGACTTGTTCCAAATTGAGCATTTTTGTTTGTCTTTATCTGCATCCGACTCAGGGCCAACCATGCTCTTGGGGACTGTCATGATTTCCCCAGCCTCCCAGTCACCAATGGGCAAAGTCATACCTTAAGGCTTGGGGGTGGTGAATGGTCGAGAGAACACTGGGCTGCCTGGCTGTTTGTTCTCCCTCAGTAATTTTGTAATGCATTCTTGTTGGGCTGGATAAAAGCTTATGGCCACCAATTTGTCCCTTCCCTGAATGCATATCCCTTTACAATGTGTCTTTACTGCCCCTTCCATCGGAAAGGAGGAGGATTGAATCTGGACTGGCCTTGTGGCTTGCTCTGACCAACAGAATATGGCAAAGTGACAATGTAAATTCTGAGGTTAGACCTTAAGGGGCCTTGCAGTTTTTGCTGTTGCCCTCTTGTGAGTCTTCCCTGCCATGCTGGGAAGATGCTGGAATGAAAGACCATGTAGAGAGAGAGGCCCAGCCATCTCAGCTCCCTCAGCTGCCAGGGCCCCCACCTGAAGGCCACTGCATGAGTGAGAACTGACCAGCCAGACTACAGCATGTTGAGAAATGGTGAGTCATTGTTGTTTTGAGCACTAGGCTTTGGCGTGGTTGGTCACAGCAAAATAGGTAGCTGATATGTATGGATTAGATTCCATAAGGGAAAGGATCTTTGAAGATTCTTTGGAATATAGGTGTGGAAAAGCACTTGGAATGGAATAGAATGGGATGGAATGAGGGAAAAGGTTCACTATTCCCAGGAAGTCAATAAAGGGGAAAGAAATAGGATATGCAAGATGTTCAGACCAAGAGTTATTACTCAGATACTTAATACAATGAGAATCATGGGGTCAAAAAAATCCCAGGGCTGGGAGGGCCTTCTGGAACCACGTGGTCCTAGGAGGGCAGCTAGATTCCCTTGTTCCTCAACCCTGAACCATTGGTAGTGGCTGCCTGGGGTGCTGTGCCGAGAATTCTGAGGCCTTGTCTATTTCAGCAGAGAAGAGGGTTGTGATAGATTAGCAATGTCTGCCGTGGGTGCAGACCTTACTTCAATTGCTCTAACGAATAAAGCTGTTTCCAGTCCGTGCTGCACACGCGATTTGGGATGCTTCCCCCACCTCACTCCGTTTTCTAGCTGGCTCATCCCTTGGTCTCAGCTTCAATGTCACTTCCCTACAGAGACCCTCCTTACCTAAAGTAGGACTCTCCCTGTTCATCTCCCTTCATTGCACTTGCCCTAATTTGTCATCACACGTTTATATAACAACAGGCTCCACGGGGCAGGGCCATGTCTACCTTGTTCTCTGCTGTGCACCCAGCATCTAGCACTGTGCTGGGATGCTCAACACTATCTGTTGAACAAATGATGGAGAGGCGGCACAGATGTCAAGTTTGGCCATCTTGGAACGGATACGATTTTCTCCTCTAACCTGAAATGGTTAGGTCAATTCCTAGACCACGCAGTCTGCTCTCAGCACAGTGTCAGTCCCTCTCCTCCTGGAGCTTAGAATCTCTCAAATGCACAAACAGAGTGTTCAGGAGTTGAACTGACTGTGGTTGTAGTACCACACATCCCAGGACATATTAAATGTAATAAGAAAATTTCATGCCCCCAAATATCTTTTGAACATTAATATTTTGAAAAGAAGCTAATTTGAAGACAAAAATATAAAGGGCTAAAGATATTCTATCTCACTCTTAAAATTAGAAGCAATAAAAATAAACTAATGACAGGTGTGCAAAGCCTATGTGATGTTCCCACCTTCTGCATCCACCCATGGCTTCCACACACTGCAGACACGTTTCATGCTTCGCAAAGCCTTTTCTTATTAGGGGTGCTCAGTGTTTTCCCGAGAAGTCCATGATGTCACAATGGCTAAGCTACTAACTGAAAGGTGGGCAGTTCAAACCCACCTACGGGCGCCACGTAAAACAGGCCCAGTGATCTACTTCTGGAAGATCACAGCCATGGAAACCCTATGGAGCAGTTCTGCTCTGACACGCTAGGGTCGCCAGGATTTGGAACTGACTCTATGGCAATTGGTTTGGCTTTAGCAGAATGGAGTTGGTGACAGTTTTTCTGCCCTGAAAGATGAGAACTTCCGCTACTGATACCCGGACATTGCTTCTTGCCTCCTAATTAATATAAGCAGCAAAGTAAAGCTGAATTTCTAAAGGATTGTAAAGTTATTAAAACAGAAAGACCAAGTTCATTGTACCCCTAGAATGAAGGAACAGTGTCTAATCTAAGAAACTCTTAAAACATTAAAACGATGCATAATTTCCAAATTCTGCTACTATGCAGCAGACCTTCTGTATGGGAGATTTTCAAATAGAATAGCTATTATGTCCCCCTGATGAACCACAAATGGGCTGAAGATATTTCCATACCTTTTTACACACAGCGTACACCAGTACTCTAACCTCTGATTCTTCTTACCAAATCCCATTTAATTTGTCAGTAATTAGTAAATTGTTATGTGAAATGCTGCAAAGCATCTTGGGTGAACCCACCAGTATGATGATTATTCTTCTGGAAGCTATCTGAAATTGTTACTACTGAGCAATTTCCATGAAAATAGAAGGGCCTTTGGAGCTGTTCTTTTACAATAAGAATAAAATGAACATTTATAAATAGGGGGCACAAATAAAGGCAATAATAAATCAAGGACAAAAGACAGGAAACTGGACCCCAAAAAAGTATCTAGGGGAGACTATATTAGCTTAGTTTTGCAAAGAGTAGGTGCTTCTTCAACTTTCCTTTGGAGTTGGAATAAAAACAAAACAAAGTAAAAACAAGCCTAAAAGAAAACCTTCAGAAGTCCAGGTAGCATCTGCTTTAAGAATCTTTGCATCTTTGAAAGCCTTTATCTAAGGGGACAGGGAGAAATCGTGACAGACTGTAAACAAGTTCCTTCCTTTTTTCCGTTACCGCCATATTTATTTGTCAATCTGACAGTCATGGTTTTGAGTGGTTATCACGGTCTACTTCTCTCTCTCTCTCTCTCTCTATGGCTTTCTTGCTTGCTCTGCTCCAGTTCCTTATCTGCCTTTCCTTTCTTCCCCTTAATGCTAGGTTAAGTGCATCCTCCTGAGAGACAGGCTTTTGCCTTGAAGTTGTCTCCAGCCTTTAATTCCTTCTTAGAGCCACCGCAGTAACCAAGCCCAAATGGAAGGCACGGCCCTTGGACCCTCTGTCCTCCTGTTCTGCGTTCTCTTCTCTGTGGAGGTTCACTGAACTTGGCCTTGGCTTCTGTTCCACCCAGAGACAAAGTGGCTTCCAGGCCAATTTCCATATGAAAGAGGCTGAGGTCTCTTCCCCAGTTTGGAGTTCCAGGCAGCACCCTGGGCACTGACTTCTCAGACTCACATTGTTGCCCAGCGTCCCCGCTCCCACCTCCCCACCCACCCAAGCTGCTCCCACTGCTGTGTTCCTCTGGCCCCTGGATTTCCAGCCCCGACAGCCCACTGTAAACCCAGCTCAAGAACAAGTGCTTCATGAAGCGCTTCGTATTTCTCTGAGGCCGCTGGTGTTAAGAGAGGGATTTGTTTATTAAGGGTCGAGATGGACTGTGTGGAGGGGGGAGGTCCCAGGAAGGATGGGGCATGGGGTGGAGGGACTAGAGACGGAGGGGGTCAATGCTCGGTAGAGCTGAGTTGAAGAAAACTATAAACTATATTTTCAATTGCCAACTATCTAGGAACAAATATAGCCCCATAAAAGAATTTATCTGGTTGCCTGTAAATCCAGTTTGGGGTCTTAGGCAAACTTCCTCAAAAAGCCTGCTTTACTTCCAAGATGTGGTTTTGCCAAACCGGAAGACAACAACAAAGAAGATGTCGATCCTTTCCATGGCCTTTCTTGTGTAAGCAAATGGCCTGTTTGGAGCCTTAAAAATGCCATTAGTGAAAATAATATCCTCCATCTCGGAGGTGCCCGAGAAGGAAAGCTACAGAGATGTGAGTGGGTTGACAAACAGGAACGGTGCCCCTGGGTCCTCATCCATTTCACAGCAGAACGGCTTCAGAAGGTGCTGGAGGCCAGTGTGTGCTTACTAGCTCCCGCGAGTATCGGTGCCTTGCTGTTCCCGCTAGAAGCCCGTGCTAACACCTGGCTGCGTGTTGCTTAGGCTCTGAACAATTCTCTGCTTTTTTCTTTGGTGAGGATAAGGCGCACTGATTATACTTCTTGTGAAGGGACAAATGCTGTCACTGTTGTCATTATGTCCCCTAAAAAATGCCATTTCTACAGTGGGGCATGATTGTCTGGAAGACTATAAATATGGCTGTAATTTGGACACTACAAGATTGTCACAGGATCCTCACCATGGGTATGAGGAACTACGTGCTCGTATGCAGGAAGAGGAGTGTGTGTGTGTGTGTGTGTGTGTGTGTGTGATTGTACATGCCTGTATACATGTGTAGGTTTCTATGAGTGTGTCTCTCCATACGGGAAACCTATTTATACATGCGCATGCAGTATATTTTCGACTGTGTGTGCACAAGGGGACTTGTGGGTGTATGTGTGAGTGTGTGAAGCCCATGGGCCGGCCTATGAGTGTGTGTGAACCTAAATTTGTACGTGTGCCAGGGAGTGGGTGAGCGTGCAGATCAGGGAGTGCAGCCTGGCCAAGAAGAACCCCAGCATCTTCCCAGCAGCTAAAGGCTTTTAAGTCTCTTTGTTCTCATTGCATTCCTGGCGGGCTCCAAACCTCAGCCTCTGCCTCGAGGTACAATATGCTCTCCT
>NW_004444191.1:493988-496186 GCF_000243295.1 Trichechus manatus latirostris
ACACAGACAGGTGACAGCAAGGAAGAAGAGTTCAAGTATTTTGACAGTGTTAATATTGATTACCGAATAGATTAAGAGACAGATAGGAAAAATGTCTTCACGGGATCAAGTTCCTCCTCTCTGCCCAAGCCCATGACACAGCCAGCAACAATGGACACCGACATTTATCAATCCAACAATTCCAACTCTGAGCAAAAAGCCTCCTGTCTCAGAAATTTTGCATCTAACAAATCACTGCCTTTTGTCCTTAAATCTATCCTGTGGCAACGTTTTGGCAGGATTGTTGGGCTGTGGGATAAGGAGATGAAGAATTTTCAAGAAAGGATCCCCCACTGCCGACTGCTGCGCCCTGAGAGCATCGTCCGGGGAGAGGTGAGGATGATTAATCGCGTCCAGCTCCCTGGGACCCACTCTCCCTTCCCCCTCTCCCTTCCCATCCCTTCCACTTACCATAGGCATCTATGACAGGGAGATGATTTACTGACTAGTTGAGGATAACAGATATCAGGTCGTCAGTTCAATCTAGTTTCGTATCTTTTAAGTAAACAGGCCTGGCCTTGCACTGGGCTCTAACACCATTGCTTTTTTGTGGCCTTTATCCAGAACATTTGTCTGTCTGCTCCTTGTCCTTAGCTCCCACACTGCGCTTGCTTTGCTTGCTTCCTGACCCCGTGACTCACTCCGCAGACTTGGACTTGCTTCTCCAGCCCTGACCTCTGAACTCTGACTTCTGAACTGCCATTCTCACTGGCCATGCTGATCATCCTGTTTCAGGGGCTTTCTAGGGAAGCGCTTTGCATGATCTCACCCAGCACCCCCACTGGTTTCTCGTTATTCTAGGCATGGAACCCCAACTCCTGGCCAGCTCCAGCTGTTTTCTGAGAGTTACTAAGGACGTGATTGAGCAGGAAATGAAGAGAAAGAGGACTATGACTTACTGAGGGCCTAAGACATGCCAAGCTTTGTGCATAGGAGCTTTGTATACATTACCTAATACAGCAAGACACGTATTACAGCTCCCAGTCAACCTCTGCAGACGCTGAATCCCAGAGAGCTGAAATAACTCGTCACTTAGCACAGCTCGTTAGTGGAAGAACCAGAGTTTAAGCACACATCTAACTACTTTAGATTAGCTTGTGCCTTCCACTAGCCTAATCCTAATCGCAGTAACATTTACTGAGCATTTGTTACCGGCCAGGCTCTACGCCATGCAGGTTTTCTATATTATTTTTTTACACTTTAAAAAAATTGAGATATAATTCACATGCCATGCAATTCATCTGCGGTTTCCGGTATATTCGCAAGGCTGTACAGCCATCACCACTACCTAATTCCCGGATATTTTCATCACCTCGAAATAAAGCCCTATTCCACTCCACATTCGGCCTCCTTCCGCAGCTCTTGGCAACCCACTAATCCAACTTCTGTCCCTGTGGATTTGCCTATTCTGGATATTTCATATAAATGGAATCATAACGTGTGGCCTTTGTGTCTACCTTTCTTCACTCGGCATGCTGTTTTGTAGGTTCGTCCATTTTGTGGTGGGTATCAGGACTTCATTCTTTCTTACGGCAGAATAATATTCCATTGTGTGCATATGCCACATTTTATTTATCTACCTGATTAAATGTAACCTTTGAGACCATCCGAGGAGGTAGGTAGATGTAATGATTTTCTTCACAGGTAAATTGAGCCATAGAAAGATTAAATGCCTTGTGTTGGGTGATATTCCAGGGATGGCCCCAATAATCACTTCACGTTTGTGTTTTCAGTTTACATTGCTTACTGCCTGTCAGAAGTGGACACGTTTACGCCAGGGTTTCACACAGGTTGCCCCCACCCGGAAGATCTCGCTGTTCTCCATTTCAAGATTCTGCTCCAGGCTCTTTCTCCAGGAGACTTGAGCCCTGAGCCTTCCAGTGGCCACCTCAGCCTCCGCATGCTTTGCTGCATGACCTTGGCCCAGGGTCTGGCAGGGGAAGACAGGTGGAGAGAAGAGGCGCTTTTCAGATGGGGCATTGATTATGTTTCTCCATGGGGACAATGGGTCCTTTCAAGTCCTCTGCTTCAATCAGAGCTGAGGGGCTTACAGGGACTCCAAGGACCAAGTTGTTTATAGAGAATAAAAGAATAAGAACTAAAGAACAGATTATATATTACAGCAGTAAGTAAGCAACTTTTAATCAATAAAATTATAT
>NW_004444191.1:503772-506100 GCF_000243295.1 Trichechus manatus latirostris
TCTGTCAGTTTTCTCACTCCATTTGGTGCTTGGCTGAGTTCTTTATCTCTTCATTTGATGTTTTAGGGTTTCAGGATTGTTGTTTTCTCTGTTTGGCTTAGTTTTTTGGATCTTTGCTGTGGAGGGATGGCGTGGTGCTTTGCCTAGAGCGCCATTTTTCTGGAACTCCACAGTCTATCTTCATGATGACAAAATATTGAATAATTGTCCACTGCAGAGACTGTACAATGAGGCACAGTTCTAGCCCTCAAAGGGTTTCCACTGAGTAGGAAGAGAACATACACATAGAAAGTCACTGGCAATGCTAGGCCCTGCATGCTCAGTCCACATGGCACCGATGGAAGAGGTGCAGTACTTAGAGGAAGGGGAGACACTGTGGGTGGGGCAGGCCAGGAAGGCTCCCTGTATTGGAAAGGAGAGAATGGGATAGAGAAGAGCTGAGCTGGGCCTGGAAGCGACTTAGGCAAACATCCAGAAGAGGACAAGCCAAAACCAAACCAGTTGCCTTTGAATCTATTCTGACTCATGGCGGCCCCATGGGTGTCAGATAGAACTGAATGAGAGTTTTCAATGCCTGATATTTTGCAAGTAGATTGCCAAGCCTTTCTTCCAAGGTGCCTCTGGGTGAATTGGAACCTCCAGCCTTTTAGTTGGTAGCTGGGTACTTAACTGTTTTCCCCCCCAGGGACCCCTCAGAAGAGGGTAGAGGTGGAGAAAACAGCCCAAGGAAAGGCATTGGGCCAACCATGGACTGGGTGTGGTTGGAGAAAGATGAGTAGACCTGCCTGGCTGGAGTTGAGAGGATCTTGAGAGACGGGCTGATGAGGGACATAGGGATAGACTGTAACAAGACCTGGATTTTATTTGGCAAACAACCAAATATAAGGGCAGGGGAACTGAGGCAGGGCCAACCTGGGCATGGTGCAGTTTGCTAGCAGGACATAAACTATCAAGTAACTGTGGAAAATGTTTCCACCTTTATCGTCCCTTGAGAGGTAACGGCAGAAATATGGAGCCTGGGCTCAGCTGGAGGGCACGCTTAGGCTGATGCAGTCACAGGCGGCTGGAAGCTGTTAAGAGCAGATGGCCAAGGATTTGACCCATCCTGGGCCGGTGCAATAAGGGAAACCAGGGCAAGAATTCCAAATGTGTCTGGGGCAGCTGGATGCCACTAGTTCAAGTTGTTCAACTTGGTGGCCAAGTCAGGGATGTGGGCTCAGGAACAGGGAATGAAAAGCTGAGCTAGGGACGGATCATGCCTTCACCTAAGCTCAAGAAAATGTGTGACTAATTCAGCTCAAGATCGGGATGATTCTGAAGGTCCTGTTTAAAATGTAAATGAGGAACTTTTCATTCCGATGATAGCTATCATCTATTGGACTTATGTGCAGGGCACGTTCTGTATGTTAGCTTTAAGTCTCTCGATTTATGCATAAGAAAACTGCTCAGAGACGTTGAGTGACTTGTCCAATGTCAAACAGCTGGTAAATGGTAAGCTGTTTCAATCCTTTTCCAGCAGCATTAATGTCCACACTTCCTTACCCTTCCATGTTGTATCTGTATAGATATGCAGACAACGTCTTCACATAGAGGCATCTGAGTGTATTTCCATCCAGATCCGACTAACCTTTGACTCCTTAATCCCACATGACGGATACAACAGTGGTTGTGCTTCCTTGCTCTGCTCTAAAATGTAGGTGCTCAACACGAAGTCCGATTCAAAAATTTGGGGGATGGGTGTCTCTTCTCAGAGCTTGAAACTGTAGTTCAATAACTGCTTTCAGTTCATATCCATGAATTTGACCTCAAGCCTCGTGTAAAAATTTTTCTGCAGTTGCCCAGCTAGCCAGGGCTACTATTTATCTTTAAGAACTTAATTTTTCTGTAGCAAAATTCATAATTTAAACAGAAATTCAGGTTACTATTTTACAGCTTTTTGTGCTATAAATATCGGGGAGCTAAGAAGTCTGTATGCGTAGGTGGGCACACACACACACACACACACACACACACATACACATACACACACACACTCGACCTTGGTTACTAGAAGAGAACGAGCAGGCTTTGGGAATGGGAAGTGGGCTGGCATCGGGAACTCTCCGACCTCTCTGGTGAGGTCCACATGGAGTCGTGCCGCAGGGGTGGGGTACGGGGCCGGGAGAGGTCTCTTCCCCCGATCTTTCTACCCGGGATTCTGGCACAAACACTCACATTCCAAGCATCCTCTCCTAGGGCACTGCTTGGGGTACAAGACTGCTCACATCAGGCCAGGAAATTTCATCCATATGTTTCTGATTCATTTACACTCATAAAAATGTGATTTTT
>NW_004444191.1:507678-510553 GCF_000243295.1 Trichechus manatus latirostris
GAGTCAGAAATGACTCAATGGCAACAGATTTGATGTGATTTTAGGGGTCCCTGAAGCTGGGGCTGGGCAAACAGTGAGCAGAACATTGCCAGATGCTGCAGAGCATGGAGCATTGTGGTGGCTGGGGGCTAAGAGGAGAGGCCAAACCCAGAGGGGAGAAACAAGTACAGCTGACCAGAGAAACTCCGGAAGTAGTGAGACTAAGTGAGAGGGCTCCCGTATGAGAACTTGGAGAGGCTCTGTAAAGCACTAGAGCAGAAAGACAAGGACTCTGCTACGTATCTACTAATAGGGGTGGTTTTGGAAGAAATACAACCAAAATGCTCCTTAGAAGTGAGGATGGCAGGACTTTGGCTCATTTACTTTGGACACATCATCAGGAAAGACACATCATAGGAAAGGACATCATGTTTGGTGAAGTAGAGGGTCAGCGAAAATGAGGAAAAACCTCAGTGAGACGGATTGACACAACAGCCACAATCATGGACTCAAACAAATCAACCATCATGAAGATGGCACAGGACAGGGCAAGTGTTCACTCTGTTTTACATAATAAGGTCGCCAGGAGTCAGCGCTGACTTCATGGCAAGTGACAACGACAATGCGGATGGAAGTCTGGAAGATGGTGGGC
Source organism: Trichechus manatus latirostris (assembly GCF_000243295.1). Classification (NCBI taxonomy): domain Eukaryota; kingdom Metazoa; phylum Chordata; class Mammalia; order Sirenia; family Trichechidae; genus Trichechus; species Trichechus manatus. The sequence continues at coordinate 508,310 of NW_004444191.1, forward strand.
CAGTTCAGATATATATGGCATATTAAGAAACTGTGAGAAATAAAGTTTCCTTGGAAGACATTTTCCATTTAATAGTGGGGATAAAGCTGGAAAGGTAAACTGAAACCAGATTATTGATATTCTTACATGTAGTCTCCTTGCACTGCCCCCTCCATACGTTTATTTGTTAGGATTAATGTGTCATGTATCATGATGGCTATACTGACATTCCTGAAAGATTCATGCTGCCTAGAAATCCTTCCCACCCTGAATCACTAAAGATGACTTGTGTCCATCTTTAGCAAGCCTTAGAGCCTCCTAGCAAACCTATCACGTTTGCAAAGGATGCAGCCCTCTCTTCTCCATATGCTTCATAATTTATCACCTGGCAGGTATGTCTGCAACTGGGATCTTTCTTTAGCCAAAGCCAGTGCCAGGAACTGCCTGTCTTAGTTATCTAGTGCTGCAATGACAGAAATGCCATAAATGGGTGTTTTTAACAAACAGAAATTTATGTTCTCACTGTTTGGAGGCTAGAAGACCTAACTCAGGGTGCTGGCTCTAGGAGAAGGCTTCCTTCCTTGTCGGCTCTGGAGGAAGGTCCTCATCGTCTATTCGAGCTTCTGCTCCTGGGCAATATTCATGTGGATTGCCATCTTTTATATCTCAAAAGAGATTGACTCAAAATTGACACTAATCCTGCCTCATTAATGTAACAAAGACAACCCATTCCCAAATGAGGTTATAACCACAGGCATAGAGATTAGGATTTACAACACGTATTTTTGATGGACACAATTCAATCCGTACCACTGCCCTTGGCTCAACTCTAGCCACTGTTCACAACTCCTGATGGGCAGAGAGGGCGAATAGGCGCTTCCTGGCTCAGACAACACGAATAGGCACTTCCTGGCTCAGACAACTTAGGTCCAGTGTTCATCTTAGTTTCTTTACTGAGTCTCTAGACTATTTTCTAATTTCTTTGTCTTGTTTCTGCTACTTAGAGAATCAACCTTCTTGATTTTCCTAATTCTTACTATTAAACAACCTGGAAGTCTGTTTGTTTGATTCTTCTAGTCCTTCTCACCTATTTTGATTTTTATCTACCTTTAGGAAATTGACCCTTGGTCCCAAATCCTTGGGTTGCAGTGACCAGTGGCTTCCAGCCCAAACTTAGCCATAACACAGTTCCATACCTTTTCTTGTTTAGCCCCTGGTTCTCTTCCTTAATTCCCTAACACCCATTCCTACTCTTTGCCATGGAGCCGACCTGAGTCATGGTGACCCCATGTAACACAACAGATCCATAAGGTTTTCTTAGCTGTAATCTTTACAGAAGCAGATCACAAGGCCTTTCTCCCATGGTGCCACTGGGTGGATTCGAACTGCCAACCTTTCAGTTAGTAGGTGAACACAAATTATTTGTGCACCCAGGGGCCTTAACACCCACTAACACCTCCTTTTTGGCTGTGAGGCCTGGCAATGAAGATGAGTGAGAAAGAGAGACTATGTTCAGTAGAGAATAACCTAGACTATGGAATCAGCCTGATAAATACTGAGGAAGACATGCTGATGGAAAGCTCAGTCCACTCAGGGGTTCGTCTGGTTGGATGAGGAAAATCACAATGTGTTGCAGAGTAGAGCTGCTCCACAGGGTTTTCTTGACTGTAATCTTTATAGAAGCAGATCACCAGGCCTTTCTTTGATGGTGGTGCTGGCTGGTTTCGAACTGCCAGTCTTAGGTTAGTAGTTGAGCATGAACAGTTTGTGTAACGCAGGAACCTACGAGCCACTAAGTGCCCCGTAAACACATCTTCAATCTTATGTTAGTTGGGGCCACCATCACTGCTCCCCTGGATTGCTGCAGTAACCCCCAAACTAGTTTCCATGCCTGCTTTCTTCCCTGAGACTCATTCTTTGGTCTATAGGCAGCGTGAGCTTTTGAAATGAAACTTTGATCCTATACTTCCACTTTAAATCCATCAGTGGCCCTGACTGGTTATGGAAAGAAGCCCAAGCTCTGAGGCATAAGTTCCTATCTCGTTTCTACTCTTGAATAGCTATATAAATACACACAAGTCACTCTGAAGTTGGTTTCTTCAACTGTAAAATGCAAGCGGTAATGCTTACTCTGTCTATTGTGTAACGAGGATGAAATGCCATCAATATAGAAAATACAAAGCGCTTTATGAAGTAAGGGATGACAATCCACTGCCTAATACATATATGTTGAGTGAATGAATGCATTGCTTCTGTCACTCTGTT
>NW_004444191.1:512507-514055 GCF_000243295.1 Trichechus manatus latirostris
TCACTTGCTCACTCTGATGAAGCCAGCTGCCATGTTGTAAGAGGCTCTGTAGAGAAGCCCATGTGGCAAGAAACCAGAACAGGCCTCTGGCAAAGAACTGCAAGAAGCTGAGGCCTCAGTCCAACAACCCACAAGGGACTGAATTCATCCAACAACCACATGGGTCACCTTGGAGCCTGATTCTCCAGTTGTGCTTTCAGATGAGACCACAGCCCAGTCAATACCTTGATTCCAACTTTGGGAGAGGCCCTGAGCCAGAGGCATCCAGCTGAGCCATGCCCAGATTCTCCGAGGTGACAAATGTGTCTTGTTTTAAGCTGCTACTTTTGGGGGATAATTTGTTACCAAGCATTAAGATAATAAATATAGTTGTAAAGTGACTAAGTGAGAATTTGAACTTAGCACTTATCTAACTCCTGAACCCATGTTCTTTTTCATTACCCTTCAGTCATCCACAACATTTATTGAACAATTTCCAGGCACTGGGGATTCAAAGGCACAGTTCCCTTGGAGGAAGGAAACCTGAGTAAAGCTTCATGGAGGAGGAAGGATTTGAATTTTGCCCTTGAAGCAAATTTAGTACAAATGAAGGAGAAGCAGAATCACATCCCATGCATGGGGAATGGTGTGAATATGGGTGTAGAGGCTAGAATCATCTTGGCCTAAAAAGGTGGAGAGTTCTCATTTATGGTCTAAGAAAAATTGGCTTCATTGCAAAAGTTTATGTGCCCTTAGGATACAACTTCTTTAAAAGGGCTCATTTGTGTTATATATATGCAAGATAGTGTTATTTTAATAAAACTAAGATTACTCAATAAAAGGTTCTGAAAATGAATCTCTGAAGATTGCTGTGAATTGATACGAATGGATCTCCAGGATATTTTGTTAAATGACTAAAGCAAGGCACAGAATAGTAGTATGTTTGTTGTTATTGTTAGTTGCCATCAAGTCAATTCTAACTCACGGCAACCCCACGTGTGCACGGTAGAACTGCTCCATAGGGTTTTCAAGGCTGTGATCTTTTGGAAGCAGATCACTAGGCCTGTCTTCCAAGGCACCTCTGGATGGGTTTGAACTGCCAACTTTTCGGCTAGTAGTGAAGCACTTAACCGTGAGCACCACCCAGGCCCTCCTAGTAGCATGCTAGCTATTGAACAAGAAACACTGGAAGGATAAACCAGAAAGTAACAAATAAAAATGATGATCCTCGGAGGCAAGGTAGGTAAAGAGGTGGAGAAGAGAGTGTGTCCTTTTACATCATTTTGACTTTTTGAATTTTATGTTTTAATTAAATTAAAGAAAGGCAATGAACTGAAACAGATCAATCTAACGGTATATAAAATTAAAGAAAAACTATTCCAAGTAATTTTTGAACACAGTCCTCTGACTGAACGTGCATAGTGGTATGTATTCTAAGAGCAAATAGAATTGACTCCACTTAGTGTTTTTATGGTAGTAGTAATACTGGAAGGAGCCCTGGTGGCACAGTGGTTAAGCACTTGGCTGCTACCTGAAGGGTTGGTGGTTCGAACCCACTATCGGCTCTGC
>NW_004444191.1:516576-517550 GCF_000243295.1 Trichechus manatus latirostris
TACATAGGAATCAAATCAACTACAACTGTGGAAAGAGAGAATGGAAAAGCTCAGTATCATCGGTCAGTACAAGGCCAGGGGCCAACTGCAGAACAGACCATCAAGTGCTCACATGCAAGTTCAAGTCGAAGTTAAAGAAAATTAAAACAAGTCCACAAGAACCAAAGTACGATCTTGAGTATATCTCACCCGAATTTAGAGATCATCTCAAAAATAGATTTGGTGCACTGAACACTAATGTCCGAAGATCAGACAAGTTGTGGAATGACATCAAGGACGTCATTAAAGAAGAAAGCAAAAGGGACCTGCTGGAAGGCATTAAATGCCAGCCATAAATCTGTACATCAGCTGATCAGTGGAGGGGAACAATTGAAGGTTACTGAGACTGAGGTGCCTGCTGATGGTAATGGCAAAGAATAATGCTTAATCTGACACATATTATGTACTTAAGTTATGTCATCCAGATCTAACTTTAAGGTTCATAATTTTTTATTTGCCAGTGTCCTATAACTTAGTCATAGAATAAGTACAAAAGGTCTTATGTAACTTTCCAAATCTCAGTATTATTTCTTGCTATCCCATTGGACCTACTAGAGATCCTAGCCATGGCTTATCTATTATGTCACTATAAAATTAGTATCATAATTTTAATTAAATACTTATTGAACTTTAAAAGTGTGGTTAACAACCATGTTATTCAATCCAACATTTGCACTAATCCAGAAGTTCTCCACATTTACTTCTTAAGAAGTGTGCTTGCTTAGTTTTCACTCTCTATTGTAAAAATTATAGAAATAATACACCTAGGAAAAAGGATAATTAAAATAGCACAGGATATTAATGATAGAAAAAATAATGGTTCCCTTGTCTCATTCTCATTCCTTAGAAGTTTTTGATTTTTCCTTTGGCTGCCGCTATAATTCTAAATTAAAGGCCACTAGTTCTTAATTTGGAGCCCTGGTGGTGCAGTGCTT
>NW_004444191.1:524809-526499 GCF_000243295.1 Trichechus manatus latirostris
CTAGATGGTGCCTGGCTACCACTACTGACTGCTCTGACCGGGATCACAACAGAGGGTCCCAGACAGAGCTGGAGAAAAATGTAGAACAAAATTCTAACTCACAAAAAAAGACCAGACTTACTGGCCTGACGGAGACTGGAGAAACCCCGAGAGTATGGCCCCTGGACGCCCTTTTAGCTCAGTAATGAAGTCACTCCTGAGGTTCTCCATTCAGCCAAAGGTTAGACAGCCTCATAAAACAAAACAAGACTAACGGGGCACAACAGTCCAGGGACAAGGACTAGAAGGCAGGAGGAGACAGGAAAGTTGATAATGGGGAACCCAAGATTACGAAGGAACAGTGTTGACATGTGGTGGGGTTGTTAACCATATTGTCGTAAAACAATACGTGTATTAACTGTTTAATGAGAAACTATTTGTTCCGTAAACCTTCTTCTAAAGTACAACGAAAAAATAAAAATAAAGGAGGCCAGTGTCAACCAAAAAAAAAAAAAAATGATTTTGACCTTGATGTTGTGTTATGTAATTGCAATTATGTGTTAAGTGCTTTGTCTATGGATTTATTCCAAATGTGATAAACTAATAAACAAAATTTACCATATTATGCAAACAGTTCTGTAGTAAACAGATGCAATGATGATGTAGCCATCCCGCTCTGCTAATCTGTTATCACAGGTGTTTTCATATGGTATTATACAATAGCCTATCTACTTGTTTGTATCATGAACTGTAATTTACTTTCCATAAGAGAAAGGACCAGGTCTGTATAATTCACTTTTGCATCCCTACCAACTGCCGCAGTTTATAATTCATAAAGTAATAACTCAATAGACTTTTCTTGAGTTGAGAGATTTAAAGCAACACTATTACTTTGGATTTGGCCATTTCTGGTAATTATATGGCTATGGTTTCACGTTGTGAGAAGCGGTGGGAAGAAACCAGAAGAGGATGTTTTTAGAGAAGCGGTAGAAGCATGTATCTTTGAGTTTCTATTCCTGAGACCTGAATCAGGGATGATTTTCTAGGACCTACTGTTTATAGTGAGGAAAGGAAAGGGTGGACTCAGGGCTTTGTGGAGTTATAAGATTTTCATCTGCTATCTGAAGGTGCAAAAGCCCTAAGTACCTGCCTCTGTGCTTCTTAAGGGCAAGGTGAACCAATATCAAGTCCATGGAAACAATGATCATGGTACTTTTTACTTTGGAAACTGAGTTGGTTAACCACAGATTTGATAGGGTAGAAGTTTTTTTAAAAATTTTTTTTTTATTGTGCTTTAGGTGAAAGTTCACATTGCAAATTAATTTCTCATTAAAAAATATATGCACAAATTGTTTTGTGACATCGGTTGCATTCCCTGCCATGTGTCAGCACTCTCACCCTTTCTACCTGGGTTTCCCACTTCTATTTGTCCAGTGTTCCTGTCACTTCCTGCCTTCTCATCTTTGCTTTTGGGCAGATGTTGCCCATTTGGTCTTGTATACTTGATTGAACTAAGAAGCATGTACCACATGTGTGTTATTTTTTGTTTTATAGGCCTGACTAATGTTTGGCAGAAAGGTGGACTTCAGGAGAGGCTTCAGTTATGAGTTAGCAGGATGTCCAGTGGCCATTGTCTTGGGGGTTCTTCCAGTCTCTGTGAGACCAGTAAGTCTGGCCTTTTTTTGTGAATTTGAATTTTGTTCTACATTTT
>NW_004444191.1:528218-529573 GCF_000243295.1 Trichechus manatus latirostris
TGTCCATTCAGCCAGCTCCTAACCCTTTCTGCCTTCCCATCTCACCCCTAGACAGAAGCTGCCCATTTAGTCTCTTGTATCTACTTGAGCTAAGAGGCACACTCCTCACGAGTATCACTTTCTGTCCCACAGTCCAGTCCAATCCCTGTATGAAGTCATTTTAGGTTTTATACTAAGGTCTTTGACCCATTTTGAGTTAATTTTTGTGGATGGTATGAGGTATGGGTCCTGTTTCATTTTTTTACAGATGAGTATTCAGTTTTGCCAGCACCATTTGTTAAAAAGACCGTCTTTTCCCCATTTAGTGGACTTTGGTCCTATGTCAAAGATAAGCTGACCATTGGTCAATGGATTTGTGTCTTAGTTCTCAATTCTGTTCTATTGGTCTATGTGTCTGTCACTGTACCAGTACCAGGCTGTTTTGACTAATGTGGCTGTACAGTAGGTTCTGAGATCAGGTGGTGTGAGGCCTCCTACTTTGTTCTTTTTCTTAAATAATCCTTTGCTTATCCAGGACCCCTTTCCTTTCCATATAAATTTGGTGATTAGTTTTTCCATCTTGTTAAAGAATGTTGTTGTTATTTGAATTGGGATTGTATTATATCTGTAGGTCACTTTGGGTAGAATTGACATTTTCATAATGTTGACCCTTCCTATCCATGAGCATGGTATGTTTTTTTTTCCATTTATGTCTCTTTTGGTTTCTTGCCATAGCATTTTGTGATTTTATTTACATAGGTCTTTTATGTCCCTGATTTAATTTACTCCTGTAAGAATGACGTGGCACCAGTGGCTGACCTCGTTTTACTTCACAAGGGGGAAGGAGAATCAATATCAACAGTCCAAGACTGATTCCTATGAGGCAGAAGTCAGACATGTCTCTTCTCTCTGCCATTTTAACCAATTCTGACACCAACCATCCCTCCCATGGCACTCCCTACTTCTCTGCTGGATTTGATAATTCATTGCAATGGCCACACAACGCTCACAGATAATACTCATGATTATGGGATTTATTAGGGAAGTAACAGGTTACAATTCAGGTTCAGGAATCCTCAGGATACTGTTCTTGCATCTGGAGAGTCTCTTTTCAACTGTGCCTGCATGCATGCCTCTCTCTGGACCCTTGACCTCTGCCCTGCTTGGGCAAGTGTTACAAAGCTCTTTTAACTCTGCCCATAAATGTCCAAAGGCACCCCACTCTGTCAGTAAGCCTTGACCCAAAGACACTCAGCTCTATCTCCATGGGTTGACAAACCTGGCTCCGCCAAGTGCCGGGAGGCACCCTGCTCCTCTAGCAAGCCTCCTGCCTGAAGGCACTCAGCTTTCTTGCTCTGTGGGTCTGGAAGCCCACC
>NW_004444191.1:530554-531728 GCF_000243295.1 Trichechus manatus latirostris
GATATTGGTCTGTAATTCTTTGTTGTTGTTGTAGTGTCTCTACCTGGCTTTGGCATCAGGGTTATGCTGGCTTTATAGAATGAATTTAGGAGTATTTCTTCCTTTTCTGTACTTTGAAACAGTTTGAGTAGTACTGGTGTGAGTTTTTCTCTGAATATTTGTTTGAGTTGTCCAGTGAAGCCATTCGGGCCAGGGCCTTTTTTTCTCCCAAGAGGTTTTTTTTTTTTCTCCCACCTCGTCAATCTCTTCTCTGGTTATAGGTCTGTTCAGATTTTTGATTTCAGTTTGTGTTAGTGTAGGTACATAGTGTGTTTCTAGATATTTGTTCATTTCCTCTAGATTCTCAAATTTGTTGGAGTACAATTTTTCATATTATTCTGTTAAATCCTTTTTATTTCATTTGGGTCTGTTGTAATGTTCCCCATCTCATTCCTAATTTAGGTTATTTGCTTCCTCTCCTGTGTTTCTTTTGTCAGTTCGGCCAAGGGTTTGTAGATTTTGTTGATCTTTTCCAAGAACCAACTTTTGGTCTTGTTGATTCTCTCTACTGTTTTTCCATTCTCTATTTCATTTATTTCTGCTCTTATCTTTATCATTTCCTTTCTTCTGGTGGCTGTGGGCTTCTTTTGCTGTTCTGTTTCTATTTGTTCGAGTTGAAGGGCTAACATCTTGATTTTCTCCCTTTCTTCTTTTTGGATGTGTGCATTTATTGCTATAAATTGACCTCTGAGCACTGCCTTTGCTGTGTCGCAAAGGTTTTGGTATGATGTATTTTCATTCTCATTTGATTATAGGAATTTTTTGATTTCCTCTATTACCCAGTTGTTTTTAAGCAAAATGTTATTTAGTTTCTTTGCATTTGATTTTTTTACTTGTTCTTTCTGTTATTGACTTCTACTTTTATGGCATAGTGATCAGAGAGTATGCTTGTATTATTTCAATGCTTTGAATTTTATTGAGGGTTACTTTGTGTCCTAAAATGTAGTCTATCTAGAGAATGTTCCATGTGCATTGAAAAAGAATGTATAATTGGCTGCTATTGGATGAAGTGTTCTATATAAGTTTATGAGGGCAAGTTTGTTGATTGTGGCCTTTAGATCTTCTGTATCTCTGCTGAGTTTCTTTCTAGATGTTCTGTCTTTTACTGAGAGTGGTGTGTTGAAGTCTCCTACTA
>NW_004444191.1:533477-536532 GCF_000243295.1 Trichechus manatus latirostris
TCTGAATTCCGTGTCAGTTAGTTACAATAAATTTTCTTCTACCAGAAGGTTATCTGATGCTTTATTTTGGTCACTTTATGGAGTTATGTTGTCTGGCTTTTTTGTTTTGATATTGTCTGCTCTCTCTGAGACATTAAGCTATTATTTTCTTTATTTATTGATTTTATGTTTGTTTGTTTCATCCAGTAGGAGAAATCAGAGCTCCACAACCTAAGTGACATTTGTATAGATTTAAGACTATTTTCAGAATACAAACACACTACTTGATTTTAAAGCATTCATCGGTCATCCAGGACACTGAGATTCTGCCAAAGTACCTTCAACTCTTAGTGGATGAGACTTCAAAAAACAAAAAAGACATATGAGACAAAATTTTCTACAATATTCTCCAAATATCAGACAATTGATTGCTGTAGAGAAATTATTACAAGTGGAACGTACCTCTTCGAGCTTGTATTTCTAGCTAAATAAATGGGTGTAAATAATTTTAGTTGGGAAATATGACCTCGGTGAATTTGATTGATTTTATGTTTGTTTCACCATGCTTTTTTTATTTTGTTTTGATATATCAGGGCAGGTGGGCCAGGCGTGCTTTGCTGCTTGCTTATCTGTGAGCATGATAGCTCTCACCACCTTATCCAGTGGGCAGAGCAGGGGCAGTCAAGGTGATCCCACTTTGCTGTACAGGGGTTTGGCAAGGTGGCTGAGGGTGGACTGAGTGGGTGGGCCAGTGATATGGGAGCATTCACAGCTCCTCGCTAGATGGGCAAGCATGTTGGAAGGGAGTGGCATGAACTCAGTTTGTACCATTCAGCAGCTGATGGAGTGGTGGGAGGAGAGGGGCTTTGCAGGTCCAGTGCAGCAGGACTGAGCACTGGGGGCACTCTAGTCACAGTGACATTGCGGGGGGTGGCAGGAGAAGTTAGCATTCCTGGCTAGATGGGAGGGAGAGAGAAAAGAAAAATGACAGAAAGAAAGAACAAAAGAAAATGGAAATAAAAGGTGGCATGGTGGGAGCCAGCAGGTGGGGGTGGTTTGGACCTGGGGGCTGGCAGCAAGAGGGGAAGTGGTGTACTGTGCTAGGTGGGAGGGAGAAAGAAAAGAACGAAAGAAAAATAAAGAAAAAAATAGTGGTGCATTTGGGGACAGCGGGTTGAGGTGGGGCAGACCTGGGAGAGCAGTGGGCCGGTAAGCCAGTGGTACTGTATCCATGGCAGCACCACAGGGGCATTGGGAAGGGGGGGTGATGTATGGGGCTAGGTGGGAGGGAGAATGAAAAGGAAGAAAAGAAAGAAAAAAATGGCAGCCTGGCTGTAGCCAGTGGGTTAGGGCAGGGTGGACTGGAGGTAGCAGTGGACCAGTGGCTCTCCAGCCATGGCAGCATGGTGGGGGTCAGTGGGAAGGGGACAGAGGTGGTGTATGGGGCTAGATGAGAGGGAGAAAGAAACGGATGAAAGAGAAAAAATTAAAAAAAATGATAGCAGGGTGGGGGCCAACGAATGGGGCTAGGGCGGTCCTAGGGCTGGTGGGAAGGGAGGGGAGGTGGCAAACAGAGCTAGATGGGAAGGATAAAGAAAAGAAAGAAAAAAATGGTGGCAAGGCGAGGGTCAGCTTGTGGGGGGTGGGGTGGACCCAGGGCTGCAGTGGGCTGGTGGCTTTCTAGCCATGGTGGCATGGCAGGGTCAGGAGGGAAGGGGGTGGGGTGGCATATGGGAGTAGGTGGGAGGGAGAAAGAAAAGAAGGAAAAGAAAGAAAAAAATGGCAGCATGGCAGGAGGTAAGTATGTGGGGGTGAGGCAGACCTGGGGCTGCAGCAGACCAGTGGCTCTCTAGCCAATACAGTGAGGCAGGGTCTGGCAGGAAGGTGGGGAGGTGGCATATGGGGCTAGGTGGGAGACAGAAAAGGAAGAAAGAGAAAAAAATGGCAACACAGTGGGGGTTGGCTAATGGGGGCAGGGTGGACCCGGGGGCTGGTGGTAAGGGGAGTTTACATATGGGGCTAAGTAGGAGGGAGAAAGAAAAGAAAGAAAAAATATGGTGACAGGGCAGGAGCTGGCAGGAAGAGGGGTGGAGACGGAGTAGGGGCTAGGGGAGAGGGAGAAAGAAAAGGAAGAAAAAAAGGGAAAAAAGGGGTGGGTAGGCCCATTGGGGGAGGACTCTTATTGCACATCCTGGTGGTGGGAGCTACAGGGTTGGGGAGTTCTTGCTTCTATTCACCAGAAGAATGAGGTGTGGGAAAGTGTCTTTCTCTGGTTATCGGGTGCTCTGTCTCCTGTTGGGAGCTCGGTGAAGTTGCCTTCCTGTACTCCCTGTCTAGGGTTGTTGCTGGCTGTATTCAAGATGGTGACACTGTACTGTGTTAGTTGGCAGGGGACCTCCACTCAGTATCTCTCCTCGATCTCTGTTTTCTGCCATTTCTTTTTCTATTAGGTGTTTGATCTAGTTCTTAATCCCTTCATTTGATGCTCTGTTTTCCAATATTGATGACTGTATCTGTTTTACTTAGTTTTCTGGGTGTTTGCTGCAATGGGGACAACATGGTGCATATGTCTAGGGCATAGGCAGTTTTTTATTCAGCAACTATTCACTCCCTCCTCATCTCTCCCATCCATGGTTAGTTCTATGGTCTCATGGTGGACAGAGTGTACTTTCCCACTCCTTGACTTGTTTTGACAAATTTGATATTAAATGAAGGCATGGCATGAGCAAAGACTTGAAATATGCTTGCACTACTGGGCTTTTGTTCTTGTACTCCTGCATTTTGCTATGGAAGAAAAATATATTTTATGTTATTAAACTTGTGCTGCTAGCAAGAAAATGTTCCAAGTGTCAAGGCCGATGAGATTATCTTATTTAAAAAAAAAAAATTCATAAAATGCTTAAATTAATGCCAAATTTTAGTGTGCTTTGCTTTTGATTCATGATTTTCTTGTTCTTTTTCGTTTTCACCAGACCTTATAATTGCCTTTTTTCTTTTCTTTTTGAGAAAAGTAGTTATACTGCCATTTTCAGCATGGTACTTGAATTTTTTAGCTTCTACTTACATTATAATGGAG
>NW_004444191.1:537727-586932 GCF_000243295.1 Trichechus manatus latirostris
CCTTGGTTGTCTTTCTTAATATTTATGAATTAAACACACAGGTATGTAGTATAAATAATTGATGTGGATTTCCTCTACTGTCATATAGGTCTATTTCTCTAAGATATCTCTCCTCCAAATGGGACACTGTTTGGGTGCTCTGGTATGTAGGTAGACAGGTCTATGGCAGACTTCACTTTGGGGTTCTTGAGGTGGGCAGGAAGATCTTGCTTCTTTTCTAATGCAATACTACGACAGCTTTACTCTGCAATGGCAACATCCATGTTTGAAGTCCTTGGCCTGGCACAGGCATATTCTTCAGTCTAGAAAGTTTTCTGGTTTATGTTGGGAGTAAACACTACTTCTGCCGGTCTCTCTGTCTGCTTGTGGATATGGGATAAGGAAGATGCTTTTTGGCATGATTGTTGCATATGCCATTCGTTAACATCACTCTGATTTCACTAAAGGAATCTTGTTTATCTCAGTCTTCCCTCATCAATTTTGTGTTGTTGTCATTAGATGTCATTGAGTTGGCTCCTGACTCATGGTGACCCCATGCACAACAGAATAAAATGCTGCTTGTCCTGCACCATCTCCATGATCAATTGCAGATCAGACTGTTGTGATCCATAGGGTTTTTTTTTTTTAAATGAACAGAACTTTTGTTGTTGAAAATACACATAGCAAAACACAAACCAATTCAACAATTTTTACATGTACGATTCAGTGACATTATTACATTCTTCAAGTTGTGCAACCCTTCTCACTCTCCTTTTCCAAATTGTTCCTTCCTCATTAACATAAACTCACTCTGCCCTCTAAGCTTCCTATCTAACCTTTCTAGTTGATGTCATTTTGATTCCATACAGCTAGTTCTTTAAAAAAGCACAACGTTCAAGGCAGACATTCTTTACTAGTTAAACTACACTATTATTTGGTTTAAAGAAGACTTTAGGGATATTTTCCATTTAAGGTTTAAAAATTATCTCAGGGCAATAGTTTCAGGGGTTCATCCAGCCTCCATGGCTCCAGAAATCTGGATTCCACGAGAATTTGAAATTATGTTTTACCTTCCTCCCTCCCGCCCCTTTGATCGGGATTCTTCTATAGAATCTTTGATCCAATCATTCAGTAATGGTGGCCAGGCACTGTCCAGTTCTTCTGGTCTCATGGCAAAGGAGGCAGTTGTTCATGGAGGCAATTAGCTACACATTCCATTTCTTCCTCCTATTCCTGACTCTCCTTCTTTCTCTGATGCTCCTGGCAAATAGAGACCAACTTTTGTACACTAAATGGCCACTTTAAAGCTTTTAAGACTCTAGACACTGCAACTAATTAGGAGGTAAAATAGAGGCACTAAACACAATATTAGGCAAATTAACTGGGATGTTCCGTGAAACCATGACCCTAAACCTCCAAATCAAGGAACAAATCCCATGAGGTATTTGGTTGTACATAAGATGCCTCAGCAGCTAGTCTTTTTTTATTTTGTCATTGTTTAAATATATCTATCGCACAACATTTGCCAATTCAACTTTTTATCAGTGCACAACTTATTGACAGCAATTAGATTAATTGGGTGTGCAACCCTACACTTAATCAACCCTACACATAAACCAAAACTGAGTACTCCACGCGCAATAACCTCCCCCCTTCCCCTTCCTCCCACCACTGGTAACCACTAATAAACTTTAGTCTGTATACTTTTGCCTGTTCTTGTCTTTTTATATAAGTGAGGTCATACACTATTGTGATATTTCCTTCTGTGATTGATTTATTTCACTCAGCATAATGTCTTCAAGCTCCACCCATATTGTAGTATGTATCAAGACTTTGTGTCTCTTACTGGCTAAGTAGTATTGCTTTGTATGTATGTACCACATTTTGTTTATCCATTCATCTGTTGATGGTCATTTAGGTTGTTTCTGCATTTTGGCTATTGTGAATAGTGCTGCAGTGGACACTGGTGTATATGTATCTGTTTGAGTCTCTGCTTTCCAAGTCTTTCAGGTATAAACCTAAAAGTGAGATTGCTGAGTCATGTGGTAGTTCTATTTTTAGTTTTTTTGAGGAACTACCACACTGTTTTCTACAATAGCTGTACCATTTTGCATTCCCATCAGCACTGGATAAGGGTTCCAGTTTCCCCACATCCTCACCACCAAGATCTATCTATATTAGATAATCCATTGTTAAAGGCTAGTCCCAGCAGGCTTGCCCCTGCATTTTTTTCTAAGGCTTTTATGGTTTTAGTTTTCATATTTGGGTCTTTAATCCATTTTGAATTTGTTTTTGTGTATAGTGTGAGACATGGATTCAATTTAACTTTTCTTCATGTGTAAATCCAATTTTCCTAACATCATTTATTGAAGAGACTCTTCTTTCTCCATTGAATGGACTTAGCATCCTTGTCAAAAATCAGTTGACTGTAGATGTGTGGGTTTATTTTCAGACTCTCAATTGTATTCCATTGGTCTATGCATCTATTGTTATACCAGTACTAGGCTGTTTTGATTACTGTAGTTGTATAGTATGTTTTAAAATTAGGAAGTGTGACTCTTCCTACTTTGTTCTTCTTTCAACATTACTTTAGCTTTTTGGGATCTCTTGCTATTCCATATGAAGTTGAGATTTGGTTTTTCCATTTCCATAAAGAAGGCTGTTGGGATTTTTACTGGGATTCCATTGAATCTATGGATCGCTTTAGATAGTATTGACATCATAAAAATATTAAGTCTTCCAATCCATGAACATGGAACATCTTTCCATTTATTTAAGTCTTGTTTAATCTCTTTCAGCAATGTTTTATGGTTCTCATTGTATAAGTCTTTTACATCCCTGGTTAAATTTATTCCTAGGTATTTTATTCTCCTAGATATGATTGTAATAGAATAGTTTCCCTTATTTCCCTTTCAGATTTCTTATTGCTGGTGTAGAGAAACCCAACTGACTTGTATTTGTTGATCTCGTACCTGCAACTTTGCCGAATTCCTCTAACAGCTCTGTAAGCTTTCTTGTGGACTCTTTGGGATTTTCTATATATAGGATCATGCCATCCATGAATAGGGATAATTTCAATTTTTCTTTACCAATCTGGATACCTTTTACTTCTTTTTCTTGCTTTATTGCTCTGTCTAGGACTTTTAATACAATATCGAATAGAAGTGGTGAGAGTGGGTACCCTTGTCTTATTCCCAATTTCTAGGGGAAAGCACTCAATCTTTCTCCATTAAGTATAATGTTGGCTGCTGGTTTTTCATGTATATCTTTAATTATACTGAAGAACTTTCCTTCTATTTCAATCTTCTTGAGGGTTTTCATCAAGCAAGGGTGTAAGATTTTATCAAATGCTTTTTCTGCATCCATAGAGATGATCAAGTGGTTCTTTTCCTTTGTTCTATTGATGTGGTGTATTATGTTGATTGATTTTCTAATGCTAAACTATCCCTGCATTCCTGGAATAAATCCCAGTTGGTTGTGGTATATGACTCTTTTAATATGCTGTTGGATTCTGTCGAGGATTTTTGCTTGTAGATTTATAAGGGTAATTGGCCTGTAGTTTTCTTTTCTTGTGATGTTTTTGTCTTGTTTTGGTATCAGGGTTATGCTCACTTCAGTACAATGAAGTAGGGTGTATTCTTTTTTTCTCCATCTTTTGGAAGAATTTAAACATGATTGGTGTCAATTCTTCTCTAAATGTTTGGTAGAATTTCTCTGTGAAGCCATCTGGTCCAGGAGGGTTTTTGTTGGCTTTTCAGAAGTAGATTGCCGGGCCTTTTATCCTAGTCTATCTTAGCGGAAGTTCTGCTGAAACATATTCAGCAGCATGGCAACATGTAAGCCTCCATTGACAGACAGGTTATTGCTTGAGTTGCGTTGGCTAGGAATTCAACTAAGGTCTCCTGCATGGAAAGCAAGAATTCTAGCACTGAACCACCACTGCCCCAAACCAGTTGTTGTCAATTCTGTAGCCTCCCTTTATACAGTCTTGAGGTGGCTTATGGGCTAAGAGTTGATAGACATTTTTTTGGTGTGTTACTAACATGTCCGTGGCAGAAGAGACCTGGTGATCTGCTCCTGCAAGGATTACAGCCTAGGAAACCCAATGGGGCAGTTCTGCTCTGTCCTACATGGTTGTGATCCGTTGAAATTGACTTGGCACAACAATAACAACAACCCTTTAGCAAGGAGTCCTTGGGTGGCACAGTTTTTTAAGCATTTGACTACTAGCCAAGAGGTTACTGGCTCAAACCCATCCAGAGGTGCCTTGGAAGACAGGCCTGGTGATCTGCTCCCAGAAGGTCATAGCCATGAAAACACTATGGAGCAGTTCTGCTTTGCACATATGGGTCCCCATGGGTCAATGGCCACTCACAACAACAGAAACAACAACAACCCTTTAGTAAATTCTTTGTAGATATTCTGGCTTCCATCTTTAAAATGTGGGGGCTTCACCTTTGCTCTCCGCTTTAGGGCCTGAGCAGAAACTGCTGCCCATCCTCTTTTAACATCTGCTCGCTCACAGAAGAACGTTTAATGGTCTTTCCAAAGCTTGGGTTCTCCCTTCAGACCAGAATCTCCCGAGGCAGAGACTCTTGTTCTCATCTTTGTTTCTATCCTTCCGTGATGCTGATGCCAAACAGAACTTCAGCCCGTGATCTAGGAGGGAGGAAAGAACAATCATGGAGTGGGTGAGGAAAGAAGGGACCAGCAGAGGAAGCGGGAGATGAGAGGATGACAGAGTTGAGCCGAATTGAGGGAGGCCATATGCATTCTTCCTCCCAAAGCTGGAGGCCCTGTTTATGATGCTCTAGCTATCCCAGAGACAAAGCCATTCTGTTTTTCTAGAAACAATATGGCCAAGGAAGTCCTGGGGTGGTGCAAGTGGTTTGCTCTGGACTACTGACCTAAAGGTTGGCTGTTCAAACCCACCCAGTGGCACCATGGAAGAAAGGCCTAGTGATCTGCTTCTGTAAAGATTACAGCCAAGAAAACTTTATGGAGCCGTTCTGGCAATAGACTTAACTTTGTAAAGTGTCAAACCTTGGGGTAAAAGGAGAAATAAAAAGACAAAGAAATGAAAAACAAAGCCTACTTGTTAAAGACGGGCGAGTGTCCTGATTGCTGATGGGCTGTGAAATCCTGCTGAAGGTGCCACCAGCTCCCTGTCTCCAGCTGCTTTTTCTGCTGATGCCTTACCTCTGAAGATGTGAAATGGTGTTCTCCCAGCAGGTCTGAAAGCCTTCCTGACAGGTGCGAGTGCGTGGCTGGAGTGTTTGGAGCAGGGCACGCAGGTACGGCAATTAGGGTAGGCTTTGTGGCTGACTCTGCCAGCTGACAGTCTGTCACTGAAGGCTTAACCCCAGCCCCAGCAGCTCTGCAGGGAGAAGCTGCACAGACAGGAGTGGAAAAGGCTCTTGGAGACGTGTTATCCTCACTCAAAAACAAACACACAAAAACACACCAAACCCATTGCTATCAAGTTGATTCCAACTCATGGCAACCTCATATGTCACAGAGTAGAACCGCTCCACAGGGTTTTCTTGGCTGTGATCTTTACAGAAGCAGATCGCCAGGCCTTTCATCCATGCTGTTGATGGGTGGGCTCCAACTGCTGATATTTTGGAGAGTAGCTGAATGAAAGTAACAAAGCAAGCAAGTGGAGATGGGGGAAGATAGATGCCAAGCCACATGATGATCATCAAGGAACTGAGAAACATAAGCTGAGAAGAGACAAAGACCTTCTCCAAGAGCTGAAAGAGAGAGAAAGCCTTCCCCTAGAGCCAGCACCCTGAACTCAGACTTTTAGCCTCCTAAACTGTAAGAAAATACATTTCTGTTTGTTAAAGTCACCCACTTGTGGTATTTCTGTTATAGCAGCAGTAGATAACTAAGACACCCCTCAAAGCCACCATAGATAATACACAAACAAATGAGTGTGACTGTGTTCTGATAATACTTTATTTACACAATCAGACTGGCCACAGGCTGTGGTTTGCTGACTCCTGCTATAGAGTAAATGCGCAATGAACAGGAGTGGAGCATACTCTAAATATGCCGGAATATTACTGTGTCATACAGCCTGGGGCTGGCCTTGCATATAGGCAAAGGGGAATTTGTCTACTTGTGGGACATGGAAAAGGCCCCTATAAAGCTCTCTGCCTCAAAGACTAGTCATGGTGCCTGCAGTATCACAATGGAAGGGCTGTCTCGTGGGGAGTCCAGCATGACTTTAACCAATATCCTCTTTTAAAAATCAGTTTCCTACAAGAAAGTTAGAAGATAAAGCTATTATCAGTGAGTAACACCTATATATGAATGTTTCTTCATTCAGAGGGATTCTTAACCCTCCCTAGCCAATGAACCTGATGGATAAGGGGGTGAGGCAGGAGAACAGTCCTAGGAAGAGGGGACAAGCATATAAAAACGTGCAGCAGGAGCCCTGAACTCAAACCTGCCCAGCCTCTCAAACCTGCTGATAAAGAACATTTCCAGTTTACAGAGGAAATGGTGCAAAGCCAACTCTATTATTTGGCGAAGGTGTAATTAAGGTTCCAAATGAACCTTTATTAATAAGGTGCGCTGAAACCTTTTCTAAATAATACCCTGCAACCATCACACCAGCTGCCTACAGGTTAAAGCCTGCCCCCTGTTTTCATGGTGATGCTAAACGCATCTGTCTCAACAAAACCCTGCCACAAACATACCCTCACAGTGCCCTGTTAGAATCCTCGGCAAGTGCAAACAGGAGGCGGTGGATGGAAAGGAAGGGTTCCAAATTGGATTTGTTTGGGACCCACTGCCTTCCTTCATTTAGCTACCTGCCTCATGTTAAACAAGGGAATATTTAAAAGTAGCTTTGACTCTAGGCTATGCTTTCTTTTTGAATGACTATTCTGGCTTCACTTACAGATAGGGACATCAATGAAACGTAAGCATCAGTCCTAGGAGGCTTCAAGAAAAGCTCTTTAAATGGACTATATCGGTTGTTAGGCCCTCTTTTTGCTTTTCTGTCCTTATTTCTGCCTGAAACTCAACTGTACTATCACCTTGTAATCAGGAGTCAGAGTTACTGAGGACATTATGAAGCTACCATTAAACCCTGGACAGCCTTTTCTTAGATCTGTCATTATAATAATGAAAAACTAACTCATCTTCTTTGAGAAACTATTTTGGGAGTCTTTGCTATTACATTTCCACTCTTCCCATAGAGAGATAGCACCTACTTCTCTTCTTAAATCTAGGCTAGCCCTGTGTCTGTTTGACTAACAGGATGTGGCAACAGTGATGCAGTATGTCTTCCAGGGCTGGATTTTAACAGATCTGAAGCTTTCACCTTTGCCACTTAGAATATCCTTTCTTAGAATCCAACCAACATGCTGTGAAGAGCCAAAGCCACATGGCAAGACAAGATGGAGAAGAACTGAAATACTGGTCAACAGTCCCAGCTGTGCTCCCAGCCAATAGCCAGCATTGCCTTCCAGCCAAGTAAGTGAGCCTTCTAGAATGTTCCAACCCAGTCAAACCTCCAGATAACTGCAGCCTGTGCTAACACCACCCTGAACCAAAGAACCATGCGGCAGAACACAGACTTCCAGACAACACTGTCAAGGCATCAGATATATGAGTGAATCCTCTCAGATCAAGTCTCCAGACAACTGCAACCTGGCTGACACCATGTAGAACAGAAGAACCAACCAGCTAAGCTCAGCTGATCCACAGATTCATGAGTGACAATAAATGATTGTTATTTTAAAGTACACCGATACCAAAAAACAAAACAAAACAAAAACCCACTGCCGTTGAGTTGATTCTGACTCATAGCGATCCTATAGGACAGAGTAGAACTGCCCCATAGGGTTTCCAAGGAGCACCTGGTTAATAACCACGGCTCTTAATCACCACACCACCAGGGTTTCCAAATAAAGCCCATGCAGAGATAGAATTAAAGTCACAGTGCAGTGTAAGTAGAGAAGCTAGAAAAGATGATTCCATCAAATAAAAAAAAACCTCTATCCATTTGACTGAGCACATGGCCTGAAATTTGACCACCATTTCTAGGCCCTGGGTGGCCATCGAGTCGATCTCAAAAATTCAAGTTCTAAACATACATTAATGGTTTAGGAATCTGGGAATCTAATTCTCAGCCTATCTGCATTGCTTGAAAGTCCTTGAACTGGAAAACAAACAAACAAACAAAACTCATGAAAACTGGCCTATAGGCTCTGGGCAAATCAACTATGAAATCATCTCATAGTTCCCGCTAGCTTGACCCCAGACACCTATGACTCCACAAGAAGATAATTTCTATTGAAGATGTACTGATGGATGAGAAATACAAAGTACACAAGGAAAACCAGTGTACTGACTTTCAGTGCATGCAGTGAATGGGGAAGAAAAACACAGTCCAAAACTATAGACAATAGAGAAAGAGGAAAGAGACTTTAAAATTAATGTTTAAAATGTTCAAAAAGATAAAAAAGGATTAAGTTTGTGAGTTAAGAATGGAATACTATAAAAAAGGACATGAATAACTGAAAAGAAAACTGAATAGAAATGATAGAAATGAAAAATAAAGTGAGATTTAAAAAATTCAATGAATATACTAGACAGTAGACTACACATATCTGAAAAAAGAATTCGTAAATTTGATTTCAGATCTATGAAATCACTCAAAGCATAGCAGAAAAAGCTAAAGAGATTGAAGGTAGAAAAGTTGAAAGATACAGGGGCTATTCTGAGACGTTTCAACACAGGTCTAATAGGAGTTCTAGAAAGAGAGAATATAGTGAATGGGATAAGTTGCATATTTTTTCCAGAAATAAAGGAATACTTGAATCTTTAAGTTGGAAAATTATCCTGAATCCCAAATAATGTTTCCTGCACACCTGAATTTATACAGACACACACACACACACACACACACATACGCAGAAATATCTTTATAGCTATATCTAGCCACTCTAGACACCTGGGGTCACCATGAGTCAGAATCAACAAGACAGCAACTAACAACAACAACGACAATAACAATATTTATATCTACATTTACATCTGCACCTATATCACCTGTATCATCTATACCTGTATAACACTGCAAATACATTAGAAAAAAACTGATTTTTGTATCATGTCTTTTGTAATTTCACTAATGAGATCTTTGGTTTATATTTATTCCTCATCTTCTGTCATCTTTTCCATATCTGTGCCTTTCCTCACTGTATTTTCCATAGCAGGAATGCCCACTTACATCTCTAATGCCTAGCCAGACTCCACCACCTCCTAGAAGCCTCCTCTGACCACTCCAGAGAATTGTCTCTACTTTCTCTAAAATTTTACAGCGTTGGTAATCTGTTCGTTTATTTGACTCTAAGTCAATTGACTTTTTAATTAGCTCTTTGGAAGCTCTTTCAGTTTGTGGTCCTCAGTTTATGTATCTCTGGGTTCCCTTATGATTTAATTTATTCTCAATAAATATTTGTTAGTTAATTTATTGGTGGCTGACACTCCAAAGGTATTTGAGGGTAACTTTTGGGAGGGTCTAACGGGGTAAAAATGGGAAAGTATGTTAAAAGCTTTATGTAAAAGCATTAAGTTACTGTTGCTGCTACTTTACAAAAATAAATATTACTGCTACCAGTATTAGTAATGCTATTACTACTAATGTTCAGCAACGGCCTCAAACTGAAATCCAAAAGGCTTGAGCAAAATTTTCCAATGAAACTGTGGAGCAAGGGGACTCTTAAGTGGTGGAGATGAAGGGGGATAGAGGGAAAACTTCCTGAATAGGCAGAAGAAAAGTGAAAGGAGTAAGGTTGGAAAAGAAAAAAAAAAAACATATAAGGGAAAGAAAGGAAGACTGAAGTTCGTTCCCTGATGGGTATAATGCTGGGAATGAAAACAAATCAAAAGAAGATAAAGAGTCACAAATATGACATAATGCAATTTATTTCCATGGGAGGGAAAGCCACTCAATCCTATAAAAGATGCAGAGGCTGCTTGCCCAATCCAACATCTAAAGGATGGTTTGGAGAAACAGGGTTCTTGAGTCCACAAAACCATTTCCATGGTGATGTAGCAGCATTCTTTCAATGATCAGGTTCATTGGAATAGTTGGGAACCATTTCAGAGGCCATAGAAGTTAAGCGCCTTCTCAAGGATACAGCCTCCCATCAATCCAGATTGGATGGGAGCTAGAGGTTTAAGGATACAGCATCTTTGTCTGAGCCAAGTGCTGAGTATCTTGACTCTATTCCTCCAGGGTTATGTGGTTAGAGAAATACCTGGATCAATACCACCAAAACCATCAGCAGATTTGTCATAACCATTGGTTCTTAATCACTGACCAACTCAGTTTATTTATATAGCCCTTAATGTTTACCATCGTCAAAGGAAAAATACCTTTGTGATCTCCTGGACCAAATTCCTGTCATTTCATCCCTCCAAAGTCAGATCATTCTTTACTTGGTTAATTTATTAACTGAGCTTTCCATTTCATGTGTGATGGCTCTTGACTCAAAATATCTTGCTGAATACATCAATCTGTCTTGTTGCTGACTTTCTACTTCTTGGCTCAATCAATCACAAAACACTCTAATCCTTCTTGCTTCTTCTGAATTATATTTGATACCAGTCCAACCTTATCTTTAATAAGCTCACCTAGGTAATTTGCATATAACAAACAAATTAGGTCTCCCAATGATTATTTGCGGGCTTCCAAAGGCATAAATCAATCTAGAAGTAACCTGATACTAGAGGCCTTCTAGCTAAATGGGGAACTGAAACTGATAAACAAATCAGAGTTAATTCCTTGTCTCAAATTCAATTCGTTCTTTACAACTACGCAGTTCCTTCGGTCATCTATAACTTAACTGTTGGATTTGGATCAAGAATCAAACTCAAGCTACATTTGTTAATGCTTTGGCATCAATTCTGAGATTCTTTTGAGCATGTGATGCTTCTCTATTCTACTCTCTTAAGTATACATGTGGGATGGTACAGGGCACAGACACAGGAGATATGGATTCTCCTTCTGGCTCTGCCACACAGAATTTGTGAGTCTTTGGGTAATATGTCACCATTCACTCAATTTCCCTACTCTAAATCTCACTCTTATGTCAGTGCTTACAAAATATAATTTGATTGTTATTTCATATTTTCAAGAGAAAATTATATTTTTCAAGATGTTTTGTGAACTCAACTGTGCTCTCTATATTCAATGCACCCACAAATAATAAATAAGTAAGGTAGACTGCTTGAGAAATAATCCTGGGATAATTGGTAATTCATATGGAAAAATTTAAATCCTTGTCTCACACCATGCAAGAGAATAAATTCCAACAACACATTCACACTGCAAACTCTTTTTGGAATCTTTGTCCCACAGGGAAAAAGGTAGACCCACAAGTCTGCATCCCATCCCCAAAGATACATCTACTTCCCAACAGATCCACTTATTTCATCCTGACATCCTCAAGTAGCCCTGCCTCCCCTCTACCTTAGAAATCTTTGCTTTATGGAATGACAGAACTGGCTTTATTATTATTACTATTGTCTAAAAAGCACATTGTTGTTGTTAGCTGCCATTGAGTTGGCCCTTGACTCATGGTGACCCCATGCACATCGGGACACATCACAGTCCTGCACCCTCCCCAACATCTATGTGAATTGGACTGTTGTAATACAAAGGGTTTTCATTGGCTTATTTTTGGAAGTGGATTACTAGAGATTTCTTCCTAGTCTATCTTAGTCTGGAAGCTCTGCTAAAATCTATTCAGCATCAAAGCAACATGCAAGCCTCCACTGACAGATGGTGGCTGCCTATGAGATACATTGGCCAGGAATTGAACATGGCTCTCCTGTATAGAGGATGAGAGCCCTGCCATTGAACTATCACGGATCCGTAGTTTTGGAGAAAGGTTTGATTGTTAAAACTGAAATTCTCCTAGGATGTCCTATATTTCTTACCTTTCTTCCTCTCCTTTTCTCTTCTCACTAATTTAGTAACCTACCGCTTTCCAAGGAGCATATGGAAAACAAATTCTTTTCCAGTTTTCTTCACATTAATGTAGTCGTTCATTTCTTCATCTGCAGCCTTCAGGATACCCTTGACTTCATTTACTTGCTCCACGAACAAGTTTCATAAGTCTTAAGTGTCCAGTGAAACAGCCCTCTGCTAGATAACCTGGGTACTTTTCCATACAGCTCCTTGATGGCTTCAGATCCTTCATATTTTTGGCCAAACTTCCAGGTTTACTGATACTATCAGTTATCTAATGCTGCAGAACAAATCATCCTGACACTTAATGGCTTAAAACAACAGCAATCATTTGTTATTACTCAGTTTCTGTGGATTAGAAATCTGGAGAGGCATGGCGAGGTGGTTCTGACTTGAGGCTCTCATGAGGTTGCAGTGATGTTGGCTGTGGTTGCAGTCACCTAAAAGCTTGACTGGGTATGACAAGTTGGCACTGGCTGTTGGTGGGAGGCCTTAGTTCCTCTCTGTGTGGGCTGATCTACAGGGCTTCTTGAGTCCCCTAGTAGCATAGTGACTGGCTTCCCCCAGGGGAAAAGATCCAAGACAGCAAGGCAAAAGATGCAACGGATTTTGTAACCTGGCCTAAGACATCACACCATCACTCCCTCCATATTTTGTTGGTCACACCGGTCAGCCTGTCTTAACGTGGGAGGGGACTACACAACAGTGGGGATACTAGAAGGTGAGGATCACTGGAAGCCATTTGAAAACTGACTACTACCTCACCATGCTTCACTGAGCTTTCCAGAATAGGTCCAAATCTAAAATTCTGACCAGCCCACTTATAAACTGTATATCTCAGGAAAGCAGTTCTCCTGTGTTTTGTGAAAGCACCTTATTCTTTGACTTTCTCCAGTGCTGTTATTGCTGACCAATGGTTCTAGAAGTGATTATCTTATTTATGCAATCCTTATAACCTCTCTTATTTTAGAAAGAAGGAAGGAAGAGAAGAAAGGAAGGGAAGAGGAAAGGAAGGAGGGGGGAAGGGAAAATCCTACCCAAGGTTTTATATCTTGTCCTTAAAGTGTTCTGGAGTATCCAGTTGTCACACTGGAGATAGCATTTACAAGTATTTCATTTTGAAGGATCAGGCCCATGACTGGCTTACGAAATTATACTTTTTCTCCTACTGGTTGTGTCAACTTGTCCCCTGGTGATTTTTGGCAGGTTTTCATGGTGACTTCAGGATGTGAGAAGTGATATTTTTACCAGTGTGGTCTTCTTGATTCAGATCTTCTCTACCTATAGCAAGAATATTTTGTATTTTCCATCAAACACATAGGATGTGTATCAATTAGATTTTTTGGCAGCATCTGTCCTGCCTACATGCTGTTTTGGAAAAATACATGTATTTGAACTTTTAAACAAGGATGTGCACTTATGCTGCTGTCCACATTTCATTTTTCCTTTGGCCAAACTGGGTAGTTTTTTCTCTAGGTCATGTAGACACGGGCCTCCCTCACAGAGCACAGGGATAGATAACTTGTCTGGGTCTAAGCTCAGGCTCTGGCATCTGAACCTCAGTGGGAATCATGGTTCTGCCAAATTCTAGTTGAGGGGCCATTGGACAAGTTATTTAAATTATCTAAGCTTTAGTTTCCTCATCTATAAATTGAAATAATAGTGGAACTAACTTTATAAGAGTTGTCAGTTAGATATACACTGGTCCTCTCAGCCATACTCAAAACGTGGTTTTGAAATGGAGTCTGAGACAGCAGTAATAGTTGGGACGATGTGTGAAGTGAAATGCTAGGAGTAAAAGTGCTTTGAAAAGCTGAGGCCATGCCGGAAATAGTCTGAAAACACACCTATATGTATTCTCCCACCCTGGGAAATACCCAGTCTGTCAAACCAGTAGCTATACCCAGCTTAAAGTAGTATAATTAAACTTCAGCTTAAACTCAATTCAAATGTTTTGAAACCTTAAATTCAATATTGAATGGAAATCAAGCTTCAATTTTTACAGGAAATATTAGATCTCTGCTTTTGGTGAACATGCCTTGACTGATCCGTGACCCTCTATGGTAGTGGGGGGTGGGGAGGTCCTCCTTAGATTAAACATTTCTGTCCATTAAAAAAAATGGGAGCGTGAATCTCAACAAGATAAAATATTTTTTAAAGTTATAAAACGTGCACATTTTCTATGCTGCTTATATGTTTATTTTACCACTCCTCTGTCAGTTCGTTGTACTACAGTGGCTGTATGTTACTGTGATGCTGGAAACTATGCCCAGGTATTTCAAATACCAGTAGGGTCACCCATGGTGAACAAGTTTCAGGGGAGCTTCCAGACTAAGACAGACTAGAAAGTAAGGGCTGACAATTTACTTCCAAAAATTAGCCAGTGAAAACCTTATGGATTACGACAGAATATTGTCTGATATAGTGCTGGAAGGTGAGCCTCGTAGGTTGTAAGACACTATACAATACTTGCAACAATGGACTCAAACATACCAACCATTGTCAAGATGGTACAGGACCAGGCAACACTTTGTTTTGTTGTACAGAGGGTTGCCGTGAGTTGAAGGTGACTCAGCAGCAACCACCACCAACAAAACACATTCATTAAAAATATGCACAAAGAATAAAAAGTTTAACACAGTGAATGAATATAAATAGTGGTTGCCAGCAGGGATGGATTACCCAATAAGCAAGGAAAGCATGTGCTTAGGGGATCAACAAAGGAGGGGAACCAGTTGTCCAAAACAAAGACCCACAGATGCCAAACGGACAGGACAGAAGGAAAAGCGAGTGCCTCAGTGGAAGGGAACTGGTAGGGCACGACATGAAATAGATGCCATTTTATAAATTTTGTACACGATAACTATTATATTTTCCTTTTCGTTTCATACTGATCAGGTAGAACCTCACATTCAATTTTCTCTTGTTGACCACACAAGGACACACCAGTGGCACTATAATCGCCTGATTCATGACATACCTGTTCCCACGCAAAGCGAACCAAAACGTGTCTTCACCTTGTATTTGTATTGTGCTGTTTGTGATAGCTCTTGTCCTGTTGGGTATTTGCAATAGTCCGCTGAAGACTGTGAAGATGCAGCATCAAAGTGAGTGCACAAGTTTTTAAGTGTTATTCCAAGACAAAAAAACGCTCATGGAGATCTACAAAGAGCCCCACAACAAGGGTTGTATGACAGATGAAAAATTATTTCTGACTGCCTGGTAAGTACTATTTATTTTGACTGTCTCAGACCTGAAGAACAAAATAACATGTTCCAAATCAATTTTTTTACTTACTAATTTTCAAATATAAATTTTTGTGTTAACATCCAAATTCAAATGTAAATTTTATTTTACAGATTTTACTTATTTTATAAATTTTATTTCCTTTCAATTATTCAAATTTATTTGCTATGGTAGAACCAGATTTAAAAAGTGACATAATTTGATATCTAGATAAAATGAAATGGCAACAAATAAGTGGAGCACAAAAATGAAAGCTCGCAGAAAATAAAAAGAAAAGGATTTGTGAATCCTTAAAGACAGTTCCAAAATTAACTTCCTTTTTAAAATGTTATGAATCAGAAGAGACTTATTCTGTTGAATGCTAGAATTTAATGAGTGTAAATAGTGGTACTAGTACTGCTAGTGCTAAAATTATTAATAGCAATACAAATATAACAGAATTTTTTCCAAATTCTTCATCTATTCTTTCCTGTAGTAAAAAATTTAATAATGGTAGAAAACGAAACTATTTTAGAATCTGAAATTGTTGCATCTGTAGACCCCATAAATAACAGAAATACAGATCCTGCTTTGTGGATTTTTTTTCTTTTAATTGTATAAATTATTGGATTGAGAGAGGGCCAAATGATTGTCAGCGTCACAGGGGGCCATCTGATGATTTGTTTTGAAAATATCTGGATGGCAAACCAACAAGGATCTGTAGCCAGAATATATTTCTAGGATGCAAAGATAATGGTGAAAATTGTAAGAAGGAGTGGCTACTGTATTCTCCATCAGTAGGCTCTGTATATTGTATTGTTTGCAAACTATTCAGTCCTAGATCATTTAATTCTTGATTTGCTATGGATGGATTTAGCTATTGGTGCAACTGGAATTGATTGATGAACACGAAAACGGTTCAGTTCACAGAGATTGTATGTTGTCATATTTAAACTGAAGACATGGTTTTGGCTTAACTCATGAACTGGAAACACAAATGAAAAACGTCAGTATTGGAAAGCTGTTTTGCAACACGTTGTTGCTGTCATTATAACAATTGTTGAACATGGACCATTTTTTGAGGAAGAAATGAAGTGTTTGGTCAGTGGAATTTTTGGGGGTTTACTTGAACTCGTTGCTCAATTTGATCCAGTTTTAGCAGGTCATATCTTAAAATATGGTAACACAGGAAAGGGCAGCCTATCGTATAAAGGCATATCTTGGAGATATTGCAGGTTCGGTTCCAGACCACTGTAATAAAGCTAATATGGCAATAAAGCAAGTCACAGGAATTTTTTGGTTTCCCGGTGCATATAAAAGTTCTGTTTACACTATATTATAGTGTATTAAGTGTGCAATAGCATTATGTCTAAAAAACAATGTACATACCTTGATTAAAAAATACTTTATAGCTAAAAAATGTTAACCATCATCTGAGCCTTCAACAAGTCATAATCGTTTTGCTGGTGGAGCCTCGATGTTGATGGCTGCTGATTGATCAGGGTAGTGGTTGCTGAAGGCTGGGATGGCTGTGGCAATTTCTTAAAATAAGACAACTATGAAGTTTGCCACATTCATTGACTCTTCCTTTCATGAAAGTTTTCTTTGTAATATGCAATGCTGTTTGATAGCATTTTACCCACAGTAGAACTTTTTTCAAAATTAGAGTCAATCCTCTCAAACCCTGCAACTGATTTATCAACTAAGTTTACGTAAATAATCTCAATCCTTTGTTGTCATTTCAACAATGTTCACATTCACAGCCCCTTCACCAGGAGGTGATTCCATCTCAAGAAACCGCTTTCTTTGCTCATCCATAAGAAGCAACCCCTCATCCATTAAAGTTTTATCATGAGACTGCAGCAATTCAGCCACATCTTCAGGCTCCACTTCTAAATCCAGTTCTCTTGCTATTTCCACCACACCTGCAGTTACTTAATCCGCTGAAGTCTTGAACCCCTCAAAGTCATCCAAGACAGTTGCAATCAACTTCTTCCAAATTCCTGTTAATGTTGATATTTTGACCTCCTCCCATGAATCACAAATGTTCTTAATGGCATCTAGAATGGTGACTCCTTTCCAGAAGGTTTTCAATTTCCTTTGCCCAGATCCACCAGAGGAATCACTATCTATCGCAGCTATAGCCTTACAAAACGTATTTCTTCAATAATAAGAACTTGAAAGTAGAAATTACTCCATGATTCATGGGTTGCAGAACGGATTTTGTGTTAGCAGGCATGAAAACAACATTAATCTTGTACATCCCCATCAGAGCTCTTGGATGACCAGGTGCATTATCTGTGAGCAGCAATATTTTGAAAGTCATCTTTTTTTTTCTGAGCAGTAGGTCTCAACAGTGGGCTTAAAATATTCAGTAAACCATGTTATAAACAGATGTGCTGTCATCTAGGCTTTGTTGTTCCATTTACAGAGCACAAGCAGAGTCGATTTAGCATAATTCTTAAGGACTGTAGGATTTTCTGAATGGTAAATGAGCATTGGCTTCAACTTAAAGCCACCAGCTGCATTAGCCTCTAACAAGAGAGTCAGCCTGTCCTTTGAAGCCTTGAAGCCAGGCATTGAATCCTCTTCTCTAGCTATGAAAGTCCTCGATGGCATCTTCTTTCAGTATAAGGCTGTTTTGTCTGTATTGAAAACGTGTTGTTTAGTGTAGCCACCTTCATCAATTACCTTAGCTAGATCTTCTGGATAACTTGCGTCAGCTTTTCCATCAGCACTTGCTGCTTCACCATGCACTTCTATGTTGGGAAGACAGCTTCTTTCCTTAAACCTCTTGCACCAACCTCTGCTAGCTTCAAACTTTTCTTCTGCAGCTTCCTCACCCCTCTCAACCTTCACAGAATTGACAAGAGTTAGGGCCTTTCTCTGGAGGAGGCTTTGGCTTAAAGGAATGTTGTGGCTGGTTTGATCTTCTGTCTAGACCATTAAAACTTACCCCATATCAGCAATAAGGCTGTTTTACTTTCTTATCATTTGTATGTTCACTGGAGTAGCATTCTTAATTTCCCTCAAGAACTTTTCCTTTGTATTCACAACTTGGCTCACTGTTTCGTGCAAGAGTCCTAGCTTTTGTCCTATGTCAGCTTTCGACATGCCTTCCTCACTAAGCTTAATAATTTCCAGCTTTTGATTTACAGTGAGAAACACACAATTCTTCCTTTCATTTGAACACTTAGAGGCCATTGTAGGGTTGTTATCTGGCCAATTTCAATATTGTCCTATCTCAGGAGGAGAGGGAGAGAGAGGAGGGAACGGTCTGTCAGTGGAGCAGTCAGAACACACACAACATTTAACAATTAAGTTCGCCATCATATATGGACATGCAACATCAAAGATCACTGATCACGGATCACCATAACAGATATAAAAATAACAAAAGAGTTTGAAATATTGTGGGAATTAACAAAATGTGACAGAGAGACACAAAGTGAACTCATGCTGTTGGAAACACGGCACCAATAGACTTGCTCGACGCACGGTTGCCACAAACCTTCAATCTGTAAAAAACACAATATCTGCAAAGCACAATAAAGCAAAGCACAGTAAAACGAAGTATTCCTGTATGTCTAAAACAATGAGTGAAGAATTCATAAACTTAATAAATGATAAAATTCAATCAATTATTTTCAGTGAAGTTAGTATAGCTCTATATTACAGTTTGTCTGTAGATTCCACTCCTGATCTTTCTCATACAGATCAGCCAAGTATTAAGATACGTATCTCCAACAGATGAAAAATCTGTTGAGCAATTTATCATATTTTTTAATTTAAAAAGTCATACCAGTGAAGAAATTGCAAATCAAGTACTTCACTATCTACGTGAAGTTTGCAAAACTGATTTTTCTAAGTGCAGAGACCAGTCCTATGGTGCCAATACGTCAGGGCGTTATAAAGGCATGCAACAGAACATTTTAGAATATAATGAATATGTCTTTTTCAAACCATGTGCTGCACATTCACTTGATCTTGTAGGACGTAGTGGAGTAAGTTTTTGTCTGGAAGCAGTTGATTTTTTTTCCCACTGTTCAGTTACTCTACACATTTTTGCTGCCTCTATTCACTGATGAGCAGTTCTTAAAACATATTTACGCAATGATCAAGTATTAAAATGTCTTTCTAATGCATTCTGGGAAGTTCCTGCTGTAGCAACGAGTGCAATCCTGGAATCATACACTCAGATTCTAGATGCCTTAGAAAACACTGCTGAAGATCAGACACAAAAAGGAGATACCAGAAGAGAAACTGAAAACATTGCCAACAAAATGCAAACACCACAGTATGTATTTATGTTGGTTATTGGAATAATATACTGCAGCATTTTCTTTGGATGGGTCAAACTCTCCAAGATTCTGAAGTAAATTTAAAGGCACGGGCAGATATCTACCAGTCATTAACAGGGTATTTACCTAATTTAAGAAAAGATTTTGCAAATTTTGAAAACAAAACAAATATTGATTATCAAGCAGTTCACCACAGCAGAAGCCTTGGAAAGAAACAAGTAAATGACGGAAGTGCACCAGAAGTATCAGTGAGCGCCAGAGATCAAATTTGCCTACGCACATACTACACCATCATTGATACACTTGAATCTTGCATGAAAAGAAGGGCAAAAGCGTATGAAGCTCTTTCAAATAGATTTTCCTTCTTAAACAATGTGCGTATACCTAATGAAGAATGCATGACGACATCCAAGAAATTAGGGCAGGCTCATCGCGATGTCTTAAATACAAACGTTTACAGAGAAGTGCAACAATTTGATTCTTACATAAGTTTACAGATGCAGGAAAGACAAATTTTACTCGTGTAGGCATGTATGATTCCATAATAGAAGATAAAATGCAATGCGTATTGCCGAATGTTAAAAGTGCTTTACACATAGTCCTAACTTTAATGATCACAAACTGTACAACAGAACGCACATTTTCATACTTAAAGAGACTCGAAAACCCTCAGTGTGCGACAATGATTCAAGAAAGACTCTATTCGTTATCTTTATTATGTATGGAAGTAGATACTGTTTGGCAGCTTAATTGTGATGAAATCACTGAATAATTTGTAGGAGCAAAGAATAGAAAGAACTGTTTTTAACTATAATGTATTAGAGATGAAATATCTATCTAAAAATAAAATATAGTAATTTGTTGTAATATTTGTTTTCTGATCATTAAATTTTCTTTTTTATGTGAAATTTCCATTTTATTGTAGGATTTTATGTCACACTAGTTCAACACATTTCTCTACAACTACCTTGTGGTAGAGTAGCTGCACTCTAGCACAGGGGCCCTGGTGGTGCAGTGGTTGAGAGCTTAGCTGCTAACCAAAAAGGTCAAGAGTTCGAATCCACCAGCTGCCCCTTGGAAGCCTTACGGGGCAGTTCGT
Source organism: Trichechus manatus latirostris (assembly GCF_000243295.1). NCBI lineage: Eukaryota > Metazoa > Chordata > Mammalia > Sirenia > Trichechidae > Trichechus > Trichechus manatus. The sequence continues at coordinate 558,330 of NW_004444191.1, forward strand.
CTCTGTCCTATAGAGTTGCTATGAGTGGGAATGGACTGAATGACAATTTTTTTTTTACTGTAGCACAGCTCCTTTGGAATTGTTTCAGTCATTCCTAGCATGTGACTTGACAGCTTGAATTTAAACAAACAATATTTCATAGGACTAACTTTCAGATGAGTGGGATAAGGCATAAAGTTATCAGTTAATGATGGGGGCTATTAATCTCCAACAAGATACTTTGTCAAAATGTTTTTTCTGATACAGCCATTGTTATAAATTAGAACCTTCAAAAAATAAGGGCAAACAAGAGTACAATAAAAGAAGCTTCTGCAGCTTTAGCCTCCCAAAGTCCTAAGCCTCTGACAGAAGCAAGGCAAAGTATCTTTCCTGCAACCTAAATGGAATTCTAGTATTTCAATCTAGTTGAACTTTCAGAGACAGAGGCCCAAATATATCATTATTATATGTACCATCTTGGCTCTGGTTGCATTAATTATGTCTGAAGAGTTCAGCACCCACCCAAGTCCAAGGGTGGAAGAACACATCAACTGGTAGGGCAATCAGCAAGAGCAGACTGTAGAGGCAAGGCTGGCTGAACTAGGGCAGCCCCGCGGGAAGTTTCCCTCCACAGAGGCTGAGTAGGACAGTCTTCCTGAAGAAACCAGTGGAACAAGGACTGTCGGTGTAGGGTGAGACAGAAACATTCTTCTCCCCACCCTCTCTTTTTAAATGGTAAATGGTATTAAGGGAATTTAGTTGCTGTGTTTTTGTATTTTTTTTTTTAAATTATGGCTTAGTGCTGCTCCATTTCTTCTTACTTTGATGTGTCATCCTAGCTGCCTGTGGTATCATATTGGGAATGCCGTCGATGATTGGATATGCTATTCCCAGCTCTTCGTTAATCAATTCCTTTGTCCATGCGTCACATCTGAGCGGGCTCTTGGAGAGCGGGCACACCGGGAACCCCAGCAGCAACGGGTCCACGCGCGGAGCAACTCTTCCACCCTCCTACTCTCTAAATTTTCTTTTATGACACCTTTTCATTTGTTCATTTATAATTATAGCATTTATTACAAAAGAAGCCTCAAAACTGAAGTATGAGCCATCTAAAGCGAAATCGCTGAAAGTCAATTTTTTGTTGTGGGAGATCAACAAAATGTTATATTGATTGTTGAAACAACTAAGTTCCCTGACTATTTTCTCCGTTGTGGAGTACGCAGAATATTCTTTTTGTAGAAAATATGGTATGTAATAATCTTAGTACCTCATATCCACTAAAAATTTTATAATCCAGTTCATCCCTTTCCACTAAAATGGCATGCACCACTTTAGTGCTCAGTAGCTAATATTATAGTCACATTTAAAAACAAGTTACATCATGGATGGCCAAGACACACACACATATGTATATGTACATGTATAGATATAACTCGCATACCATGTTTGAATGCGTGAGTGAGCAGACGAGGGGCCACCACAGATCCTCAGTGTTTAGCGCTCTGGTTGCCAGCTTTTCTCAGTGTATCCCAATGGGTTATCTTGTCCACCCCATGGGATATATATACATATATACATTCTACATTGGAAACTGCTGCCCCGTCTTAATTGACAAAGACGAAATGGTCATTTCTGGAGAGACTTACAACTCCTAAGCAGGCCGAATACGCATCTGTGCCAACTACTGCTGCATGACTGGGTTGCTGCGGGTCGGAATCGACTCGATGGCAATGGATTTGGTTTTTGGTTTGGGCCATGAGCAGCTTACTTAGCTGCTGTGAATCTCAGTTTCCTCATCTGTAAAATGGAGATACGTTTATGGGATCTAACCTCAAGTGTGAGGAGAAAATGGAAGAGATGTGATAAATGGAGGAGAGAGTTAAATGGAGGAAACCGGCAGTGGTTAAGGGCTTGGCTGCTAGCCAAAAGGTCAGCAGTTTGAATCCACCAGCCGCTCCTCGGAAACCCTATGGGGCAGTTCTACTCTGTCCTATAGGGTTGCTATGAGTTGGAATTGACTCGATGGCAAGGAGTTTGTTTTTTGATGTGCATTAGACACAGTGAACGATAGCTTTTATTGTTAGGGAAATCTGAATTACCATGTTCTAAACCATCACTACATATTCCACCTTGGTTTATACATTTATTGAAATTAAGAATCATGATCTCTATTAAAAATTCTCTCACTGACGATCAACCTTACTGAAGCATGATAAATAACTGGGAACCGTAATAGTTCTAAGAAATGGAATAAAATGAGGCGAGTGTAAATAAAAAGGAGTTACCTGCCGGCTTTTCCCAATTAATTAGCATGCACACATTCAATTATTCATACCTTAGGGAACTCATTTAGGCAATCAGGTATCCCATAAATATTCATCTTATTTACCTTCAGTGTCTCTGTCATTAGGATTGGAAATTGGCAGTGTTTTCTCAATATATTTCACAACTGGTTGCCCTGAAAAAAATTACCTGGGATTCAATTCGTATGTCATTAATGGTGAAAATGATCTGCCACATGGACGCTGAATTAACAAAGGTTTGCTCCGTGCTCCTCATCTGCTCCTGGAGGCCTCCGTTAACTATGTGAAAGGCATGAGCGCCCTCAGGGCTTGGAGTGACCGGAGAGGTGCCGTACTGACCTTCAGCCACTAGCAAGTGCTCTTGAATAGTTTTTCAGGGCGATCAGGCTCTGGGCCACAGGAATTGAGAGGCTACACCTCTGGTTTGAATTTTTCAGAGAGGCAGAAAGAATATGATTAATCTCTGAGTCACCAACACAGACACGGCCTCAGATAACTTGGCCCTTCAAGATACCAAGAGAGTCCCGGAGAGCAATGGCAGAGAGGAATGTAAATCAGGACTCTACTAGGTAATTTGCAGGACCCGGTGCAAAATGAAAATGCCGGGGCCTTTGTTCAAAAATTAAGAATTTCCAGACAGTGACAGCAGGTCCTTGTGAGTCCGGGGCCATGGGTGACTGCACAGGTTACGTGCCCTTGAGGCTGGCCCTGTGTGCACTATGCTGATTACCCTCTTCTCAACTGCCCCATCACAAACGGGCAGCCAGTGGGGATGAGTCACTCTTGTTGGTTATTAAGAAACAGTTTCACGTTATAAATGCTGTTTATTGGGTGCTTGTTAGAACCAGGCCCTGTGCTGGCTCTTTGCATACATTATTTCTAATCCTTATGTTAAGTCTCCAAAATAAACTTTGAAAAACCGTTTGCCATAGAGTTGATTCTGACTCATGGCAACTCCGTGTGTGCCAGAGAAGAAATGTACTCTGTAGAGTTTTAAATGGCTGATTTCTGGGAACTAGATTGCCAGGCCTTTCTTGCAATGCACCTCTGCATTGGCTTGAACCCTCCAACTTTTCGGTTAGCAGCCAAGCACATTAACCATTTGCACCACCCAGGGGCTTTCCATTTTACGCATAAATAGATTGAATTTTAGGGAGAGTAACTGACTCACAAGCTCTGGTGTCTCAGTGGTTAAAGTGTTTGGCTACTAACCAAAAATTCAGCAGTTCGAACCTACCAGCTGCTCTTTGGGAGAAAGATGTGGCAGTCTGCTTCTGTAAAGGTTTACAGTCTTGGAAACCCTATGGGGTAGTTTTACTCTGCCCTATAGGGTCGCTATGGGTTGGAATCGATTTGATGGCAGTGGCTTTGGTTTGGTTTGGTGTGGAACTGACTCACACAGAGCTAGTAAGGACTAAGTAAGGACTGAGTCAGGGTGGAAACCTTGATTTGTCTGTCTGACTCCAGTACTCTAAGGCCCATGTTCTTCCCATGTGGATCATGCTGCTTTAAAAGTCGGGAACTGTGAACTTCTGAAATACAGGATGTGCATTCTGGGGGGTCACTTTTCCATTCCGAATCCTTTTACTTAGCTTTAGAGATTTGCAACACTCCTCAGCTCCCCTCACCAGGCCCTCCGCTCCCTCCTCCCAGCCATAGGAAACACTGCCAAAAAAATTTACAGGGCAAGTTATAAGTACTGCTTCCCCCTCTTGCCCTCCAGGCTACAGACAAAAGCTCTTTTCATTGTGTCAAAGGGATACAGTCAGCTGAACTGCATAAACTAGCGGGGCCATTTAGTTTCCAAACAGGAACCTAGTCACACTGTTTTGATCCAGCTTGAAATAAATCAATATGGTGGAAGATGGATCATGAATGATCCTTTGAGAAGGGAAAGGTCTTCAGAACGTGGTCTGAGGCCAAGTCTTCCTCTAACTTTCCCACTCGCAAATTGTGTAAAAGCCAGGGTAGGGAAGACACCACGGAATGGCCTCTTAGAAGTGGCTTCTTGCTTAATGATAAGAAGACAATCCCAGAACGTCCCCACCTTCAGAAAGGAAGCCTCCTTTTATCTGAAGTTAGCCAAGCTACTTTGGTTGCCATGATTACAGGTTCAGTAGGATGGACTATCTCAGGCCGGGCTGTCTCAGTAACTACGATCCCCTTGCAGCCAACAAACAGAATGAGTGGCCCAGCGTTCCCCAAGCTCGGCTGCTCATTAGAACCGTCAGTTAACCCCGTGCCCCTGCCCGATGCCTGCTTATTGTAATTAATTTTATGGCCTCTTTGAAAAAAGAGAGAGAGAAGAAAAGAGAGACCTCTACATTTTATGCTACATTACACAAGCAGCTGAAAGTTGCAGGGAAAGAAGAAGAAAAAATCCAAGCACCAAATGGTTAGCAGGCTTTTCTTCTATTTTAAATGAGCAACCTATTTAAATCAATTATCAGCTCAAAATGAACAGGCTGATCTAATTAGTCTGGGCCCCTGGTGGGTTAATGAATGAAAGGGTGGTGCTGGGTAGATGCGGGCCTTCTCTGGAGTCTTTGGAACTGACCACACGAATGCAGGCCCCTTCTGGGTTGCTAAGTCTCATCAGGCAGCATTATGGAAAGAAATAAAGAGAGAGAGTAGAATGGGAGGATGAGAGAAATAGGGAAGAATGATTAGTTTCACCCACAGAATGACTAAGCATTGCATGGCATATTTCCAGCCTGTGTCTTACTAGGCAATGATCATTACCATTTGATAAGTAGTTCAGAATTGCAAATAAATCAATTCCTGTTTTCTTTAACCATGTTTGAAATGGAACAACCTATTGACTTCAGAAGAAAACAAGCTGGTGAGTGATGACAACTCAAGCCCCAAATCTCTGGACAGATAGCCTCCTCCCTCCCCACCACACTGGTGTCCGACCCTTTGTTATATCCGAATGGCCCCTGGACATTAATACGTAGTTAATTAAGGAACTCATCTAGGAAAGCAGGAGTGGAAACCCTGATGAACAATAAGTTTGTGAGTGCTGGGGGAGGGAGGTGAGGACTGGAAGGCCTCAAGTTTCCCAGGATACGTATTTTTTAATACATCTTTTCGTGTATTCTTCCGTGCAAGGAAGTAGATATTTGCTTTTTGGGTTATGACATTTCTTACCCCAAATGTTAACTCTTTGGTAAATGTTACGAGTATTTATGGTTTGGGAATTTGATGTCTGTTACTTTTTGGGTTATTCCTGGCTAATGGAAATTACACAGGCTTTGAAGTAGCCAGACCAGCTCGGCCGCTGCTAGAGAAAGGTGTAACTTTAGGTAACTCTCTTCCCATTGCTGAGCCTCAGTGTTTTCATCTTTGGTATGGGGATAAGCTCCACTCACTGTTCTGAGAGTTGGGATACTGGATGTAAAGTAGGCCCTGTACGTGGTTGTTAGCTGCTATTGAGTTGGCTCCAGATCAGGACAATCTTCGTGTAATAGAGTGAGACTTTGCCCAGTCCTGCGCCAGCTCCATGACTGTCGCTATGCTTGAGTCCATTGTCGTGGCCGTTGAGTCAATACGTCTCACTTAGGGCTTCCCCTGGTTTTCGCGGACCATCCACTTTTACCAAACAGGATGCCCTTTTCTAGCAATTGGTCCTTCCCATTGATGTGTCCAGAGTAAATGACCTGACGTCTTGCCGTCCTCACTTCTAAGGAGCCTTCTCGTTGTATTTCTTCCAAGACTGATTTGTTCATTCTTCTGACAGTCCACAATGCATTCAATATTCTTTGCCAGCACCGCAGTTCAAATGCAAAAATCAATGTTAGGCTTTCTATAAACATCAGCTTCCTTGCCATCTCTGTTTCACTCAGAAGAGGGTATGGAAGGATATTTTGGCAAAGGGCAGACTTGGCCTTGAGTTTTCCAAAATAACGCAGTCAGGATGTACATTTTTCTGCGTTGATTTTTACCAGAATTTGGTCACTTTTGCAAGCCACTGCTTGAAGGAATGATAAAAACAGGTCTCTGGGAACCCAGGTCTGGCCTCCAGCTGAGGATGGAGAATAATTTAGGAGAAGGCTCCCAAACCGTCCTGCTGGTTAATTGAACCTAGCCAACAGATTCTTCTGGTTTACAGAAACATCAATGGAGAACTGAACATAAGGATCACGGTCACTGCGTTTTCAGGAGGAAAGTCATCCCCAGGGGTGTGTAGGCTGCCTGAGCCGAGGCCGTGATGGAAGGAGATGAAGATCAGGAGGAACTGGCCCAAGACACGATTGTTGTTGTTAGCTGCTATTAAGTTGGCCCCCGACTTACGATGAGCCCACGCACGATGCAACAAAATGCTGCTAGGTCCTGCACCAACCCCATTATCAATTGTCGATCAGACCACTGTGATCCGTAGGTTTTCACTGGCTGACTTTTGTCAGTGGATTGTCAGGTCTTTCTTCCTCTGCAGTCTTAGTCTGGAAGCCTCACTGAAACCTGGTCAGCATCCTAGCAACATGCAAGCCCCCTCTGGCAAATGGATGGTGGCTGGGTATGTGCTGCATTGTCCAGGAATCGAACATGTCTCTTCTTCAATCACTGAAACATCACTGCCCAAGACATAATACTAAGTATTTAAGAACCACTCTCCATAACTTCTCTGCCTCCCACCAGACTTTATTCCTCCAGGGTCAGAGATTTGGGAAATATTAGACCCTCTTTGAACTACCAAATTTGTATGTTGGCCTATGTAGCAAGATGCTTCTTTGCAGCAAGACAGCTATGTCCTTTAGGACATTTCTAAGAAGTCTCAATCTCTTATCAATGAAACGGCCAGAAACGGTGGCCTTTCCCGAAATCAGAATCCCACTGTATGATGACGGTTCTTTTCACCAAGCTCCCAGTTTCAGCGAGGAGAGAGATAACTGTTCACCTTACATCCATTGATTTAGGTCGGGAAGTCTCGCAGGGGAACTAACTACAAAACTCCTTATTGGAGATGAAAGTGGTAAATTTTGGAAGATAAGGGAAAACTTTGCAGAATCTCATGTGAACTGGATTTTGCTTTGTGTGGCAAAGAGTGGGCGTGGGAGCATTCAGTAGCACATACAAAGGAATGCTGGAAGTAATTTGCTATTTTTAGAGACACAGACAGACGTAGAGAAAAAGGGATGAAAAAAATCTTTTGCAGCCAGGGAATGCAAACTCTGTAGTTCATCGTAGTTTCAACACGGGTTCTTACAATGATTTATTCAATTAACCTCTTGCCTGTAACCCCCATCTTTAAATAAGTGGAATCTGAGAACAACAATTATAACTTTGCTAACAAGAAGCTCGGTAAGTATTAAAAAAACACCAGTATTGGAGCTTGGCAATTTTTAAACATATAATTACCTCTTTTATTATACTTTGATTAGATGAAAATTAATGCATTATTAAGTCATGATATGTTCAACCATCTAGACCTCTGCATAGACACAGATAGCAATGCCTTTTTTCCCCCTTCCCCAGGTCTAAGTTAATTAAATTCCTTTTAATTATAATTTACTAAAAAGCTTCACTTTTGCCACTATTATGTCTTTTGAACTTTGGAAATTCAAGAAAAAAAGGACCTGAAAGTGGTCTTTTACAGGAGAAATGAACTGTCAGCGAATTCAGGCAAAATTAATTATTTCAGCTTGATAAACCTTTTCATCTATTTGACTCCTTATACAGAAAAGCCAATTAATAATGTCAAACATGCTTTGCCTCCAGGGACCTGCAAGTTCTAATGAGTCTGTTTACTGTGGAGTGGCTAGCAGAATGAGCTTCGTGTAGAAATGTTCTAATCGCGCCACACCTGTCAAGCTCAGTCTCATTATCTGCGTACCAAGGGCCAACCTCATTTTGTCAGTAGTGGTTTTCAAAGAACTAACAGATGCCTGGGGGAACATGCAGGACTGTCCACCAGTAGACGAGTCACTTAATTACCAATCAGAGCAGCCGGGGTGAATGTATAATGCTTCTGAGTCCGACCTTCTGCATCCCTACTGCGCACTCCTATCTTATCAGAGCCCAGGAGTCTCGGTCCTTCTCAGCGCCGAGTGTTCTTCTACCAGGACTCCTTTCTCCTGGGTGCCCCGAGGTGATGATTGATGAGGTGCTTATGGAAGTGGTGTTTAATCAAATGTATATTGTGCCACCAGAGGGGCAGTCTGGGGCCTCTCCCTCCACCTGACTGGGAGCTGATAATTGTCTGGTTGGTGGGGCAGGCAGAGACGGTAAAAGAGGGGTTTATACAGCCGCTTGTAAGTGAGACCCGCCTGCCATGTGCCCCTTTGGTTTGCAAGGAGCCCAAATTATGCATATATTTGAGGTCGGGCAGGGGCCTACCATTTTGGAAAGTGCACCTACTTTAGAGCAGTGTTCCTTGAACTGTAATGCACCAGGAGGGTGGGGGGCACTAGTGATTCAGTGGGAGAATTCTCCCCTTCCTGCAGGAGACCAGGGTTCAGTTCCCAGCTAATGTACCTCATGGGCAGCCACCACCCCATCAGTGGAGGCTTGTGTGTTGCTACCATGCTGAACAAATTTCAGTGGAGCTTCTAGACTAAGATGGACTAGGAAGAAAGGCCTGGTGATCTACTTCCTAAAATCAGCCAGTGGAACCCTATGGATCACAACAGTCGATCCTGTTGTGCATGGGGCCAGCTCGATGGTAGCGAACAATAACGCATCACCTGGAGAGCTTGTTCAGGTGAATTTCTGATTCAGTAGGTCTCCAGCTCTCAGGTGATGTCAACGCTGCAGGAGTGAGGCCCACATACTGAGTGACCAGGGTTGAAGACAGGTGTCTTGGACAAGCTGCTTGCTAACCTTTCTGGACCTTAACTCCATACTCACCTCTGTAAACTGTTGTAAAGCCCTTCAGCCCCTTACTGTTACCTTTAGGATTACAGAGAAGCTCCTTCAGGAGCACCCCGTGACTTAGGCGCTGCCTTGCCTCCCAGCCTCACCTCACAGTTGCCCCTCAGTCTCTTCATGCAGCCTCTCTGAGCCCCTGCAGAGCTGCCCAGGCCGTTCTCTCCCAGCTCTCGGCAAACACTTAGCTTCCTTGTTTGGAATACCTGTTCACCTCTTTGCTGGCAATTCTTCTGTTTTCTTTCAGTGCTCTGCTCAGGCATCCCTCCCCACAGACAGAGTGTCATCCTTGGCTTCCTCCCCCACCCAGGACAGCATAGGGGACCCTCCTTTGCACTTCCCTGTATCTCTGTTTCCCTCACTGGAGCCCTGCCACCCTAGATTGTAGTGACCCATCTCCTCACTCATCTCCACCATTAGGTTGTGAGCTCCTTGAGGACAATCACGTCCTACCTCCCACCTGTCTTCAGAATCTACCTTCTTTTTCTGAGCCCCACTTCCTCTGCCCTGGTTGAAGTGCTCATCACCTCTGAGCGTCTCTTATTCTAGGGCTTCATACTGCTCTATGTAGAGTCGTTATGAGCACAACCACTCGGCGGCCCCTAACGACAACCTTGAGGGAGTGATGGTTTAGCGGAAGAATTCTTGCCTTCCATGCAGGACACCTGGGTTCAATTCCCGGCCAATGCACCTCATGCACGGCCACCACCCATCTGTCAGTGAAAGCTTGCATGTTGCTTTGATGCTGAACAGGTTTCAACAGAGCTTCCAGACTAAAACAAACTAGGAATAAAAGTCTGCCAATCTATTTCTGAAAATCAGCCTATGAGGACCCTATGAATCACAGTAGTCCAGTCTGAGGCTAATCATGGGAATGGTGTAGGACTGGGCAGCACTTTGTTTTACTGTGTATGGGGTCACCATGCGTTGGGGGCCGACTTGACAGCAGCTAACACAGCAGTATCTACCCTGTCTTATCTATTGTTAACACTATCACCAGGATCATTACCAATGATTGAAATCTACTCTAGCTACACCCCTCTCCAGCTTAAACTCTCTCAGGAAGCCTGTCCCCTCATCTCTGAGAAGAGATCACAGCAGCTGCCTCAGCTGCCTCCCTGATGAGATGTGAAGGTCCACATACCTCTTCAGTCTGTCGTTCGAAGAGAATCTGTTTTAGGGAGGTCCAAATCCACAGCTCCCAAGGAGATTTTATAATGTTGGATCACGTCTAAGAGTGGTGGTCAGACTTAGGACTTTGATGTCCAAGAGTCCTGAATTCAAAATCTAGGTCCGCCATTTATAAGCAAGTCATCTATTCTTATACTCTTTCCTCTTCTGTAAAATTGAGGGATAATATCTGACTTGTCTATTATGGGGAGGATTAGAGATAAATTCAATAAATGGTAGATATGTATTACTATGTATTGAAATAATCTGTGAAAAGACTTTGAAATCAAATGAGTGCCATTCATGTTCAAGGCATTAATATCATGACTTTGTGGTTTGCTCACAAATGTTTTTCCTCTGTCTTCTCTGAGCAATGCAGTATCATGGAGCCAGGTGCCCAAGGGTTAAAAGAAATCAGACAGCTCACATGAAATCAGACAGTGGGCTTTAAGGAAATCAAACCTAGTTAACCTCACCGTTCATTAGCTTTATTTCCCTAGGAAAACTGTGTTTCTGGGGAAATCTCAGTGTATCTGCTTCAGCCAGAGCCTTCTAATTTTTTACCCCAGGGAGCAAAAGAAAGCTTGAAAGTGGAGTCTGATTAATTTTGTCAACACTTTACTCGATTGCTTTCTATGTTGTCCTCCTGATGATTGTGGGACAGAGAGACGGCTAGACGCCAAGGGACTCTGCTGTCTGGGGTGTGTGCTTCAGCCAAGCTGGCAGTGTTTCCTTTAGACCTTTAACTGTTGGCCACCAGAAAATAGCCCCAGGCATTTGCAATGATTAAAAAAAAAAAGAAAATACATGAATGAAAAAGCTTAGCCCATTCTTAAGTATGACATTTTTATATGTTGGTGCCAATTTTTTTTTTTTTTTAACCAAAATACGCATCTCAAATTTTATAATGACAGTCGAGAGGGAATTAGGTCTTGATCTGGAAAAATTCACTTTAGAGTAGAGCTGCATCTTTTCCACCGGAGGATTTCAAACTGCGCTCTGTGAAGTCTTAGGTTTCCAAGGAAATGGCTTGAGGCCTATCTCCGAGGGAGGGAAAGGACGTGAGAATGAGGTTATAGGTTCCCCATCATTGTTTCAATCAGGTCTGCTTGGATCTGCTTTATATTTTGGGGTTCATTAAGATTTTATTTAAAATGGATACTGTGACTTTTAAAAATGTTGACATCCACTATCATACGGAACATATGTCAGTGCTAACGAAATGTGTACCTTGAATCATGTAGCTTTAGGGTCCCCATACTGATTTTGCCTAACACCACACACTTATTTACCACAACCAGCATTGTCCATCACTTTCTAACATAGTGATTCCGTCTGATTCCCACTAATATTGTTGTTGTTAGCTGTCACGGAGTCGACTCTGACTCATGATGACCTTACGTACAACAGAACAAAACCTTACCCGTCCTGCATCATCCTCACAGTCATTGGCCTAATTGAGTTTATTACTGCGGTGATTGTGCCAATCCATCTCACCTAGGATCGTCCTCACCTTCATTGGCCCTCTGCTTCACTGAACATGATGTCCTTCTCTAGCTATTGGTCCTTCCAGATGACGTATCCAGAGCAAGTGAGTTAGACGGTGTTCTGTTGTGATCCACAAGGATTTCATTGTCTAATTTTTGGAAGTAGACCTCCAGACCTTTTTTCCTAGTCTGCCTTAGGCTGGAAGCTCCACTGAAGCCTGTTCACCACTGGTGACCCTGCTGGTATTTGAAATAGCAGTGGCATAGCTTCCAGCATCATAACAACACTCAAGCTACCACAGTACAACAAACTGACAGATGGAAGGTGGATCCCACCAATAGTCTCCCCATTACCCCAATGAACTTTACCTCTTATAGAAAAAGCAACATTTATATTGACATCATTACTGAAAATAGCTCTTGGAAAGGCTATAAATCTGTTCTCCCTGTCTGTATCAAAAGGGAGACCAGAGAAAGAGTAGAACTTGTGTAAAGGAGATGGCTGGCCCATTTAATTCACTTTGGAGGTGGCCAAGAAATTTCTTTGGGGTTCCAGTGTTCTGTACCCCACGATCATTTCGGTATTGCCAAATGACCATCTAGAATTTAACGGAGAACCCATTTATAGGATGCCGTAGGCACTGGGCATCTTCAAGTTGCTTCTGCACACCTGATTTACACTTAGAACATTTGCCTTCCCATGACTCTGGAAGAATGTCCCTCTTGCATAGTAGAAAAAGTACAGGTTTTAGAGTCTGACAGAACTGGTTTTGATTTTATCCTACAACTTACCTCAGAGAGACTTTAGGTAAGCTAGGCACTCTTAAGGCTCCATTTCTTCTTATATTTCTGTGAAATCAGAGACCCTCCTCACTTTTCCCATCTAATCCACTTCATAATTGAGAGCAAAGTTACATCAGTAAAGATCTTTTGGGACAGTCTGAAACGTAGTGGGGAGTCTGATAGGAAAATGTGTTCAAACTAGATTTCAATTTAGTCCAATGCAATTCACCTTTCATTGACTAAGCACCCATCTTATGCCAAGCACCACTCAAGGTGCAATGAAGGATCCTTACAGAGGTGAATCAAACATACATCCTGGAGCAGAGGGAAGCAGACAGTAGCCAAGCTGGGGTAGGGGCTACAATTGAAATTACATCACGAATGGCAGACTTCTCACTCTATAGGCCCTCAGTAGGATTGGGATACTTCCTCTCAAATAAAACTTATTATATCAGTCTTTTAAAAAATCTTTTTATAGAGTTGACAGTTCAACTTTTATCCCTAAAAATAATGAGTAAACCTGACACCTCATTTGAATATGGTTGCTTAGGCAGTCTCCAAATCCATTAGAGTATTGGAGGAGAGAGGGAGTAAAGTGATCCTGTGCTCCAACCACTTCGTTTTACAATGAAGAAACCAAGGTCCTGAGAAGGGGGTACTTATTCAAGGTCACACCTCTTGCTCCCCAGTACACAGCATGTTTTATTCCACGTAGGTGTCAACTTAAAGGACACCATGCCTTCTGATGGCCCATCCTGGTCACGTTGGTACTAATTCCGTATTCATTTATGCTTCATGTCTGCCTTCTTTTAGAAAGTCTGGAAGCTTTTCCCACTCTTTAAAAGAATGTGCCACTTACCCTTCACAGCTTTCCCAATGCATTATTGCATCTGTCCAACTCTCCTGGCAAGGCTGTGAGCACTTGTGAGATCCGCAGAGCCTGTGCTTGGAAAGGGCTGGCAAAGGTTGACGCTGATTTCTTGCTGCAGTGTCAATTTTGTGGCCTCCCAAAGAGCTTCTCTAAACCTTTTATGGAAACAACTGGGAGGACTTGAGGCAGGTTATTCATAAGCTCTGGAGTTGGAGAAACTCAGTTTGGGGTTGCCATGGTGAGTGGTATTTAAATACAGTGTCTCATTACCTTACTGGGACAGAACTAGAGTGCTCACACTCATTGCTCAGAGCCAGGAGCCTTCATGAAGTGAATTTCCTGGGAGGCATCATTTGCTCAGCTTCTCCATTTTGATAAGGGTTATCGATTGAATTGTGTCTGTCCAAAATATGTGTTGGAATCCTAACACCTATACTTGTGAATGTAGTCCCATTTGGAAATATAACTTTCTTTGTTTTGTTAATGATGGCATACCAGTGGGGTCCACATGGCCAGGGACTGGGGACTCCTAACAATAGCCAGTACCCACTTGCTAGCCCTGTGAGTGAGCCGTCTTAGAATCAGATCCATCAACCCCAGTCAAGACTTCAGATGACAGTGACCCTGGCTGACAATTGAACTTCAACCTCACGAAAGACCCCAAGCTGGAACCACTCAGCTAAGTCATTCCTGAATTCCTGATCCACAAAAACTGTGTGAGTTAATGCATGCTGATTGCCATTTTAAGCCTCTAAGTCTTGGGGTAATTTATTGCACAGCAACAGATGATTAATACAGTAGTAAGAAAAAATTTCTGCAGAATTGCAAAGGATGAGGGATCAGCATTTAGGTATCATACAAACTGTCCATTGGAGGTGCAGAAGCTGAAGAGGGCAACAGTGTCCCAGGTTGCTTGCTTCCATGTCTCTGTTATGCTTTCCCATTGTGTATTCCTCACCCCTATCACCCCACCTGGAGTAACTTCAGGCCTAACCCCTGGTCCTGTCTCTTGCTTTAAGCCTTACCTAACTCCCCATATGCTCCTTAGAAGCAACGATGGCAAGACTTCGTCTCACATACTTTGGACATGTTGTCAGGAGGGATCAGCCCCTGGAGAAGGACATCATGCTTGGTAAAGTAGAGGGTCAGTGAGAAAGAGGGAGACCCTCAACGAGATGGATTGATGCAGTGGCTGCAACAACAGGTTCAAGCATAACAACAATTGTGAGGATGGCGCAGGACTGGGCAGTGTTTCGTTCTGTAGTGCATAGGTTGACTATGAGTCAGAACCAACTTGACGGCACCTAACAACAACAGCTCCCCATGGTTATGTCAGTCATCTCTCCCTTTACTGAATTCATGGAGGAGGAAGTAAAGGAAATATCCATTTATTGATCTCCTGCTGTGTGCACACCACCTTAGGTGTATTACTCAATGTAACCCTCCTGCAACCCTATGAGGTAGGTATTAGTAATTATGAATCTTTTATAGAGGAAGGAAATATGAGGCTGGGGAAGATTAGGTAGTTTATCCTAGGACACATAGTGAAGTGGTAATTTGAATTCAAACCTACTGAATTTAAAGCCTTAGTTTTTAACTTTTTCTTTTCTCCCTGCTTAAGAAATACAGTCATTGTAGAAAGTTTGGGAAGTTCAGGAAAGCATACACACAAACCAATAGTAATCCCACCACTTGGAGATAACCGCTGCTAACATTTTGGATTCACCACCCGTCTGCTGGTTTGTCAGACTGTGGTACACGTTGCTATGAAGTTGGAAGCTGTGCCACCAGTATTTCAAATACTAGCAGGGTCACCCAGTGATGAACAGGTTTCAGCAGACCTTCCAGACCAAGACAGAGAAGGAAAAAAGATCTGATGATCTACTTCCAAAAATCAGCCAGTGAAAACCCTATGGATCATGACAGAAGATTGTCCAAAATAGTGCTGGAAGATAAGCTCCCTAGGTTGGAAAATACTCAAAGTAAACAGTGGCTGCAACAAGGGACTTGAGCATCCCAGTGATTGTGAAGATGGTGAAAGACTGGGCAACGTTTTGTTCTGTTGTACATAAAGTCAACATGAGTCGGAACCAACTCAAAGGCAACTAACAACAGAAACAACATTTTGGATTCGGTGTGTCTGGTTTCTTCTCATAGCATTTTTTTTTTTTTTAATTTACAGTGTTAGCATATGCTATACAAGCTGTTTTGTAAACTGTTTTTTCATCCACTGTTATATCAAAAACATCTTTTTGTGTTGTTAGATATTCCTCTATGAGATAATTTTTTGTGGTTGCAAGTGTATACCTTTTTTTATTTTATCATAGTATATTTAATGAAACTTTATTATTGTACATCTATGCTGTTTCCACATTTCACTATTATAAAAGATCATGTAACACACATACTTGAAGATAAATCTTTACGCACATCTGTGATTATTAGGATAAAGTTCTACAAGTGGTGTCACTGGGTTGAATTTAGGGCATAGACACTGGGAAGGCTTTTGAAACACATCACCAAATTGCTCTCAGGTGAGGTTGTACCAAACACTCTCCTACCAGCAGTGCAGTAAATGTTCATTTTCCCATACATTTACCAGCATTAGGTACTAGAATTTTAGAAATCCTTGTTCAGTCTATTATTTTGAATTGAATGTAGAGCTGTTGATGAATCACTAAAAACCACCCAGGCAGAGCTTGGTGGAAAACATGCATATGCCCATTCAAAACTTCCACAAGGTTCCTGGATACCCAAGGACTCATAAATAAGGTAACATTTGCCAAGTCACCTTACTGGTGAATTACAGAGAAGCGGGAGACATCGACCTCCAAATAAGTTCACAACAATTGAGGGAGAAGTGGCTCCAGGGCAGGGTGGGGGACGTTACTATTCTCCTCAATACCAGCTACTATTACTGCTGCTATTGACAGTGCTAGTGATGAGGTCCACAATATTCAATCTAGTACACCATGGGGCTGCGTGATTGAGAGGTTTCTTAAATGACTGGGGCAAGCCTGTGCAGGCTGCAAGAGTCAATCAACAGTCACACTATTTTCAAATCTGCATCAGCACAAGGTGTGCTGTCTGGGTGTCACTGTAACATGCTGCGCACTGCATCAGGCCCTTTGTGACAGCATCATGACTTTGGCATCATCCTCATCTGAGTGTAGAGATCACTGAGGCTCAGGAGGCCAAGTTACTCACCCACGGTTACACAGCAAGTGAGTGGGCGGGCAGACCTGAGACTTGAATCCTAAGAGTCTGACTCCACAATGTTGGAGTTGGCCTGGCTGGTGTCCCTTCACTTCTGTTTGCACTGTACTCTGCACTCTGACAACAATGAAGCCAATAAATGGTATCAACTATTTGAACGCCAGTCTCCACACTAATCTGTGAACCCCTTGAGAGTGAGAAGGATACCTGGTTAATCTGTATGCAAGGCAGCATCTGGTATACAATAGGTTCTAGTTAAATGTTGCAGACTGACTGACTGATAGAAGAAAAGAAGAGAAGGAGAGAGGGAGGGAAGGATGGAAAAGGGAAAGCAGAAGAGCAGAAAAGGAGGGAAGGAAGGGAGAGAAGGAAGGAAAGGAGAGATGGAAGGAAGGAAGGAAGGGATGAGGGAGGAAAGAAGGATTTAAATTTGGTACAATAATCTGCCTCAAGATACTGCAGACGACTGTGACTTGATGTGCTAACTCTTTCATCCAGTGCCATGTTATAAACAGATGCTACACCTAAAGTTCTGAATTACCAGTAGTAACAGAGTCAAGAAGAGAGAGTCCAGGAGGGACTGGCCTGAACTAGGTGGGGAAAATTCCATCCTGTGTAGAGGATGGCTCCTCCTGGGTTCTAGATTTTTGTGGAAGAACCCAGGGGCCCCTACTGACTTAAACAGTCAGCAATGGCCTTGACCCCTCTGGATAGTGAGTAGGTCTTCCTCCAAGTGGGGTGCTCCCTGTGTTCCTCCTACTGTAATGTCCCTGTGCTTCACTTCCCATTGGTGTCACCACTGGGGCTATGACCCAGCTTCATTCCATGCCCCTGATACAAAGTCATTTTAAAGAGGAAAGTTTCTCTTAAGAAACCTTTTCTATGCCAGACCGTATCTTAACCTAATGTTCAAGGTATGATTCTCTCAAATGTTTTCTTTTTTGAAATTAAAAGAAAAAAAAGGAGTCCTGCATAATAGCCTACTGGAACATTCCAACTTTGTTGATTTTTATTTTCTTTTTGAGAAATGCTTACACAGAAGATCTTGCTGAAGAAGCCAGTAGGAGAACATGCCCTAGTACGGTGTAATATAATAATTATTACTAGTCACAGTAACAATGAACCTCATTCATCTTGAGTTATAAAAATCAGGTGATAGTCACTATAGGACTCTGCAAGGGTGTGATGTGTTTGTAATTCCCAGAGCATGTTCACAAGCATGACCTCATTGGATTTCCACAGCAGCCAAGTGAGATGGGGAAGTGTTGGGGCAATTGGTCCCATTTTCAGGCAAGATGGAAAGAGATGAAGTGTCATGCTCATGTCAGTGGTTGCATATCAGTGGCTGATGGAGGAGAAAAGTCTGGAGCCCCAGACTTGCTAGCTCTGTCCCTTCTCCAGAACCCTTAGGACAACCCAGCATGACTGACCTTGTGCCTGGCTGGGAAGTTATATCATTCTCTAACTTTTCTCCTTTCCTGAGGCTACCAACCTTAGCAAAAGCATGGCTCCAAAGCACTGTCTTATTATACTTCACCCTCCCAGCACACCCTTGCAGAGTCTTATGATGACTATTACTTAATTTTTATAACTCAAGGTGAATGAGGTTCCCTATTACTCCTGTGATTAGTAATAATTATTACACTACATTGCACCAAAAAATGTTCTCCC
Source organism: Trichechus manatus latirostris (assembly GCF_000243295.1). Taxonomy (NCBI): domain Eukaryota; kingdom Metazoa; phylum Chordata; class Mammalia; order Sirenia; family Trichechidae; genus Trichechus; species Trichechus manatus. Next base: position 576,674 of record NW_004444191.1, read on the forward strand.
ATTGGCTTCTTCAGCAGGAGCTATTGTGAAGCCTTGGAGGTTGTGGGCTGCCAGGTCAGCAGGAGGCATATTCTTGTCTATGGGTAAGTTCAGCTCAACCTGGCACTTAATGAGAACACACCAGCTCCTCCACTGGTCCTAGAACAGAAGTAGGCTGTTAATGGTTTGGGCTCTGGCTTTCATTCCAGCTTCTGATTCTTGTGTCTGATCTTGGGCAGGTTACCTTTGCTAGCCTACTTTCTCATGTAAAATTTTGTTGATAAAAGAATTCATCTCATAGATGGTTTTGATAATTAAATAAGATAGTTCATAAAGAGCACTTAACATATTGCAGGGACTCAGTATGTCTTAGCTATTATGATTATTAATATTATTTTCACCAGGTGAGATGGGAATCTACTTCTGACAAATTCACCTAGCAACCCCAGTCATTTGGGCCCCAAAGATGGTAGAAATACTACTGTCATTACAAAGCTACAAAGTCTCCTAAGCATGGGCGTGGGGTTTCTAGAACTTGGCAACCTATTCTTGAGTATTGTATTAGTTTCTTATTGCCACTGTAACAAATTACCACAAATTTAATGGCTTAAAACAGCACACATTTATTTATTATCTAACTGTTCTATGGGTCAGAAGTCTGACACAGGTCTCACTGAACTAAAATCAAGGTGTTGGTAGGGTTCTATTCCTTCTGGGGGCTCTAAGAGGGAGTCCGTTTGCTTGCTTCTTCCACCTTCTGGAGTCTGCCTGTATTCATTAGCTCATGGCTCCTTCCTCCATCTTCGAAGTCAGCAACAGTGGTTTGAGTTCTTCTCACATCACATTACCTTGACACCATCTGTCTCCAGGTCCCTTGTGATTACACTGGGCCCAGCTGGATAATCAAGGATAATCTTCCTATTTTAAGGCTAGCCAGTTAGCAACCTTAATTCCACCTAGAGTCTTAATTCCCCCTGGTTCCAGGAATTAGGAGGTGGGCATCTTTGAAGGGCCATCACTCTGCCTACCCCATGCATACAAGCTCTGCTCACTGAGTCAAAGCCTGGAAACAAAGTCCAGCATCTCAGGAGTCACTGAAAAGAGGAGGGAATTAAGACAGTCACTGGGCCCAGACAGACTGGTCCACCCACAACCCAGGAGTTTTATAACCAAAACCCAAACTCATTGCCATCAAGTCGATTCTGACTCATAGCAACCCTATAAAATGCAGTAGAACTGCCCTGTAGAGTTTCCAAGACTGTAAATTTTTATGTAAGCAGATTGCCACATCTTTCTCCTGAGGAGCAGCTGGTGGGTTTGAACCGCTGAACTTTTGGTTAGCCGCTGAGTGTTTTAACTACTGTGCCATCAGGGCTCCTCAGGATTATTATGTTGTTGTTGTTGTTGTTGTTATGTGCCTTTGAGTCAATTCCGACTCATAGTGACCCTACGTACAACAGAACAAAACAGTGCCTGGTCCTGCACCATCCCCACAATTGTTTCTATGCTTGAGCCCATTGTTGCAGCCACTATGTCAATCCATCTTGTTGAGGGTCTTCCTCTTTTCTGCTGACCCTCTACTTTACCAAGCATGATATCCTTCTCCAGGAACTGGTCCTTCCTGATAACATGTCTAAAGTATGTGAGAAGTAGTCTCGCCATCTTTGCTTCAAAGGAGCATTCTGGTTGTACTTCTTCCAAGACAGATTTGTTCCTTCTTTTGGCAGTCCATGGTATAGTCAATATTCTTTGCCAACACCACAATTCAAAGGCATCAGTTCTTCTTCAGTCTTCCTTATTCAGTGTTGAGCTTTCGCGTGCATATGAGGTGATCAAAAACATCATGGCTTGGGTCAGGTGCCCCTTAGTCTTCAAGGTGACATCTTTGCTTTTTAACACTTTAAAGAGGACTTTTGCAGCATATTTGCTCAATGCAACGCATAATTTGATTTCTTAACTGCTGCTTCCATGGGTGTTGATCGTGGATCCAAGTAAAATGAAATCCTTGACAACTTCAATCTTTTCACTGTTTATCATGATGTTGCTTATTGGTCCAGTTGTGAGGATTTTTGTCTTCTTTATGTTGAGGTGTAATCCATACTGAAGGCTGTGGTCTTTGATTTTCATCATTAAATGCTTCCAGTCCTCTTCACTTTCTGCAAGCAAGGTTGTGTCATCTGCATAACGCAGGTTGTTAATGAGTCTTCCTCCAATCCTGATGTGATTGAGAAATGTTATAGCTACTGTTTATTGCTAGTTATCTCTCAGACACTTTATACATTTATTCCCTTTAAACTACACACTCATATGAGGTCAGTATGATTAGCTTCAATTTACACAAGGAAACTGAAACTCAGAGCAATTAATTTATCCAAGGACACCCTGTGGGGCTGGTATTTGAACTCAGACTTGACTCCCAAAGTCTATAGTGTTGTTGTTGTAAGTTGCCATTGAATTAGCGCCAACTCATGGTGACCTAATGTATAACAGAACAAAATGTTGTCTGGTCCTGCACCATAATCATGATCATTGATATGTTTGAGTCCATTGTTGCAACATCATGATAAATGGAGAAAGAATTGAAGTTGTCAATGATTTCTTTCTACTTGCGTTAACAAGAAAAATTCATGGAAACAGCAGTCAAGAAATCAAATGATGTATTGCATTGGACAAATCTGCTGCAAAAAACCTCTTTAAAGTTCTAAAAGTGAAGATGTCACTTTGATGACTAAGGTGCGTCTGATCCAAGCCATGGTCTTTCAATCACCTCATATGCATGAGAAAGTCGTATAATGAAAAAGGAGGCAAGAAGAATTGATGTGTTCAAACTGGGGTGTTAGTGAGGAATACTGAATATGCAGTGGACTGCCAAAAGAATGAACAAACCAGTCATAGATAAATACAACCAGAATATTCCTTAGAAGCAAGGATGGTGAAATTTTGCCTTCCAAAGATTGCTTACTTTGGAAACGTCATCAGGAAAGACTGATTGCTAGAAAAGGACATCATGTTTGGCAAAGTAGAGAGCTGACGAAAACCAGGGACACCCTCAAAGAGATGAATTGACACCATTGTCACAAATACGGGCTAAGCCTATCGTAGTGTTTCCTAAAGTATAATTCTGTGCATCATCTGAATCAGAATCCACCTGGGGAGACTGTTAAAATGCAGATTCCTGTCCCTTACCCTCCATCTAAAGGAACCCTGGTGGTGCAGTGGCTAAGCACTCAGTTGCTTCAAAGATTAGCAGTTTGAACCCACCAGCCGCTCCTTGGGAGAAGGATGTGGTAGCCTGCTTCCGAAGGACTACAGTCTTGGAAATCCTGTGGGGCATATCTACTCTGTCCTATAGGGTTGCTATGAGTTGGAATCTACTCAACAGCAATGGGTTTGGTTTTTTTTTTTTGGTACCTTTCATCTGGATATCCTGGTGTTGTGAGTCTAGAATAAGTCCAAGGACTCTGCATTGAGCAAGCTCTCTGCAGGATGAAGTGATTCCGACATTCACTAAATCACAAGAACCACCTCTCAAAAGCGTACAACCATGGGGTTACTATGGCTCCAGCAGGCAAACCTCATCCATAATTCAGGGGCTTTGTTGTGGAAGGAATTCACAGGCACAGGGGAAACAAAAAGTTACCATCAAATGTCTCCTGATGGCCTGGGCCAAGCCACGGGTAAGAAATGAGATCAAGGCCTACCTTTGTTTCTCCAGTGCTGCCACCAGGGTAATAAGAAGCCTGACCTGAAGTTTACCCAGCACATTGCTGATCAGCTTGCAAGCAGCTCAGAGGGAGGGAGGCATCCCTGTGATGCCCTTGGAAAATGGAGACTTACTGAGAATGCAAGACAAGCTCCCTTCCCTGGTGTGGAAAGTTAGGGACAGGAGACGGCCCTTGGACCTGTTTACTGCAGAGGGATGTGCAGGATCCCTGGACACTGGGTCCTCCCCTCCCACCACGCCTCATTCCTTTTTGTTTCTTCTGCTTTCCTGGGGGTTAGGAGCAGGCCACCAAGGAGGAGGGACACCAGCTGAATCATCTTTCCTTCGTAGGAGAGTTGGGATGACTTCACGTGGGGTTAGCACCTCCCTTGAAGACTTGTTCTCACAGAGGGAAGTGGCGTCCTCTCCTTGGGCAGGCTCGTCTGCCTCAGATGTTTAGGGAGTTCTTACAGCAAGCTCAGCTTCTCATGATCTGAGATGGTCACTAGTCCCACAGTCCCATCTGTCCCACTGACAAGAAGTCCCTGCTTTCTCTGTAACCTTCAAAAGGCTGCATTCCTTCATTGTTCCCAAGGTCAGCTCTAGACCTGGGCAGACAAGGGGGGTTAGCAGTGCTGGGGCCTAGGGTACCCTGGTAATGAGCTGTAACCCCTATCTATGCGGTCATGGCATCCCCTTCCTCTGCTGGGAGGCCTGGACTTTCCATTAGATTAACCATACCAGAGGATAGACCTAGGTAAGGGCATTATCCCTGAGACACTTTCTAGGAGTTCACCAACTGCTTTTCTCATTCCCAGGCCTTTCCCATGACTGAGCATTTTTACCAGATAACTTCAATCCTGAGAGTTCAGTATACAGAGGAGAGAGGCACAGCACTGCCAGAGAAACAGCATAAGATTTTGAATCGGAGAACTTTGGTGCAAGTCCCAGCAGAACTGTTTGCTTGCTGGGATCTTGAGCAAGGATCTTAACCTCCCTAGGATTCAGTCACTTACCTGACTCACAGAGTGATTTAGAAGATTAAATGAGACAATGCATATAAAAATACATTATAAAGAGTAACATATTTTACATGTTCATTAAAGGTTTATTGAGCTCATTATTGTTTCTTCTATCCCAGGCCCTGAGGGAGACACTGCGGGCACAGACATTTAAGACACAGTACACATACTCAAAGCATTCACAGGGCACACCCTTCATCACTATGAGGTTTGACAAACTAGTTTTGAAACCCAGCAATGGTGGTGAGGGTCCTTGGCCATATAAAGACCCTTACCAAGGCGGTCACGTGGACGCCAGGGTGTGGAGACAACTAACTTTTTATTAGTGACCTGGGAAAATCCCCACATGTCCCCATGTCCCCTGGGATGGAGCCTAGTCCCAAGAGGTGAGTACTTTCTGGTTGGAGATGTCCCTTCTACTCACTCTCCTGAGAGCTACTGATTGAGCTGATCTTGAGTTTTCTATCCATTTTGCTTGTAGTCTCCTCGTTTAGGTCATCCATTGGGCTTTGATCACTTGGCTCCTAGATACAGTACAGACTCACAGTCCCTTGTCTGAAATCTTTGGAGCCTGATGTATTCCAGAAATCAGCTTTAGATTTTAGAAAAGTAATCTTGTCCATACACTTATTAAGCAACGCCCTCAGCAGGGTCTGGGGCAATGCCCACAATCAAATGTGGAAGCGTTTCTGCAGCAAAACATGTAACTATTTTACACTAATGAGGTGAGTAAAGACTACAACAGACAACTGCATGTCATCAAATGAGTTACAACAAAACTTGATTTTCAGAGTTTTTTGAGTTTGGGGATTGTGAATAAGGGACTGTGGATCTATAATGGTTCAGCCCTTAGACCAAGAAAATGTGTTTCTACTTGCTGTCAGGTCTAGAAGATCTTATTATTTTTATATATTAATAATTTGAATTAATGTATCTCCAGCCTGGTTCCACCAAGGACGCTAGGTATTTTGGACCATATTCTTGGCCTGGGCTTCCTTTCCTGAACTACAGCTGTAGGTAAGAGCCTGTGCATCTCCCTGACTGCCGAACTTCCAGCCAGACAGAGCTCACTAACTGGTCCCACAAAAAAAAAAAAAAAAAAAAAAGAAAGAAGGAAAAGAATTTGCCAAAAAGAAAAATAAAAAGAATTTGGAAATGGGCCTTCTTCTTCCCCATGCTATCAGGGATTGGTATAGGTTACCATGTAAGAGTGCCTCTTGACTTCAAATGGCACTTTCTAATTCCCCATTCATTCCTTCAATCACTTATTTGCTTACTCAATGGCTCATTCATTTTCTTACCCCCTCCTTTGTTGATTCATTCATGTTCAGCAACAAATCCATGCTAAGTCCAGTGCCAATTCCTGGGAAAAGAAAAACCAATGAGGCATGTTCTTGCTTTGTGGAGATCTCATTCAAGTTGGAGAGACAAACAAGAAGCCAACTTTGGTACATTTCAAAACAGAAAAAATACAACCAGAATGCTCCTTAGAAGTGAAGATGTTAAGACTTTGGCTCACTTACTTTGGACAAGTCAAGAGGAAAGATCAATCGCTAGAAAAGGACATCATGCATGGTAAAGTAGAAGGTCAGCAAAACGAGGGAACCCTCAGTGAGGTGGATTGACACAATAGCCAAAGCAATGAATTCAAACACACCAATGATCACGAAGATGTTGCAGAACTGGGCAACATTTTGTTCTGCTGTCCATAAGGTCATTATGAGTCAGAGCAGACTTGACAGCTCCTAACAACGACAACAACAAAAGATCTATTCACAAATGATCTCTTATCACCAAAAGACACCTCAGGTAGTCATCAGGTCCTGCCCCTGGCCTCAATCAGGTGTTAAGCCTCCCTCACTAACAAACATTATGAAGGCAGGAGGTAGTGGAGGGAGAATAGGTCTGGACCATCCTAACTCTCTAGGTCAGTGATCAAATCAACCCCATGATACGGGAGGCATTAGGGTGAAGTGAACAGAGCATCATTTTGTATTCCAATTCTAGCTCTGCTACCTTTCAGCTATGAGACACTGGGCATGCTGATTAGGTTACCAGAGCCTCAGAGAGGTTGTTGGGGGAGAGGTGAAATTACACCTAAAGCTCCAGGCAAATAGGAAGTACTCGTGGATTGTACCAGATGTGAAGGCCATAAAGACAAGGATTTTTGTCCACTTTGCCCACTGCTGTTTTCTCAGGGCCAGCTATTGACTGGCAATAGTAAGGGATCAACAGCTCCCTGTGGAATGAATGAAGGTCTCCTCTTCTCACGTTTTCACGGCGAACGCATGCTTCCCTCAGTGCTTTTTAAGTCATTTACACTTACTTTCTCCTGTTCAACTTCATGTAGGTTCTTCCGATTTTGTGATTTGAGCTTGGCACCCTTAGCCAAACCTCACGGCAGGCAGATGTGTTAGGAAAAGATTTAGGACGCCTTTACTGTCCAAGCTCAAGCCAAGAACTAATGGACCTGTTATCAGATAGGAAAATTTCAACTTCCTTTGACTGCTTGAAGGACAGAAATTACACAAAGCAAAAATAATAATTAACAAGAGGAAAGAATTATGAGCAACCTGGGGATAAAATCTCAAATTCATCTCCTTATCTCAAACACCTGACATAGGGACTGTCAGGTGTATACTAAGTACCCAATGGCTATTGAATGGAAGAACGAAAAAACAAAGAAAAAGTAATGAATGATGGGTGAATGCATTCATTAACAAGGGGAAAAGAGAAAAAAAATGGTCATTTATTGAGTGTCCACCATGTGTCAAACTCTGTGCTGATTGTTTAAATCTATTCATCACAAAAAAAAGGGAAAGAAAGTCTCCATTTTGGTAAGCCAATATTTCCCTTTTCATTGATAAATTGATTTTTTTTTTTTAGATCAGACGTTTATCAAATTCTCTAAGTTTAAAATGGGTAAGTCTATTTCTCTACTAAGGCCTGTAAGAGACACAAGGAAATAAAAGAACTTTATATGTCAATTTAAAAACTATACATGTAACTCAGCAAATGTTACTGAAATGAATTAGAAATAAACTTTTTTGTTCACATTTTTTTAGTTGAATGCTAGAATGGATATTTAGGTTTCTTTTAAAGGGACCTAGATTTGTGTTTTCTGGGAGTAGATAGTTAATTACGGGTTAGCAAATTCATGCCAATTTGAAGGTAAATATACACCCTACAGGATGGGAAAGAAGGAAAATGTGTCTCTCTGTGTTCCCCTTTGTCATGAATTGAATTGTGTCCAACAAAAATATCTGTCAACTTGGCTGGGTCATGATTCGCAGTACTGTATGATTGTGTACCAAATTGTAAACCTGATGTGATTTCCTTATGTGTTGTAAACTCTATCACTATGATGAGGTTATATGTGATTTCCTTATGTATTGTAAACTCTGTTACTATGATGAGGTTATACTAATGAGGTTTACAAGATTAGATAGTGTCTTAATCCAATCTCTTTTGAGATATAAAAGAGAGAAAAGAGCAGAGACGCATGGGAACTTCATACCACCAAGATAGCAGTGCCAGAAGCAGAGCATATCCTTTGGACCTGAGGTTCCTGCACTGAGATGCTCCCAGACGAAGGGAAGAGTGATGCATCACAAGGACCTTCATCCAGAGTCCACAGAGAAAGCATTTCCTTGGAGCCAGCACCCTCAATTTGGACTTGCAACCTACGGGATTATGAGAGAATATACTTCTCTTTGTTAAAGCCATCCACTTGTGGTATTTCTGTTGGAGCAGCACTAGATGACTAAGACACCCTTGAAACACTACTGCTTCTTAAAGAATCAGCAAATCAATCATCACAGATTTCCTGAGCTAGTGATAAAAAGGCACACATCTTTGGCAATATGTCCTGAATCCTTCTTGATTCCTCAAAGTTAAATTCCTCCTTATTCCATGTTAAATATATAAATTATTTAATTTCTTAGTGGAATACTTATATTTTCCCAAAAAAAAAAAAAAGAACAACCGCCAAAAAACCCTTCCTTGTCTGTGATCTAATCATCATCCATGCCCCCTGGTTCTTTCTTTACAGTTAATGTCGATAGCAGAATGACACCTTCCCTAGTATCAAAACCACTGCTTGGAAAGAAATAATGAAGATGCAGCCTACAACATTTCAATTTGTTAAATACTCCAACCCCCAGACCAATCTCTGCCCACATTTGCCAAGCTTTGGGGGATTAGTGAGAATAGTGTCTCAAACTAACCATCACTACCCTTCCATGCACCCTTGAAAAGTATTGTGATAAAAAAGGGATTATTGGAGGAGCCCAAGGTGGCGACTTAGACAGATGCACCATAACGTCCCCCTACAACAAAGACTTGAGAAAAGCGAAACAGATACAGATGACAACCCTGGGACCCTGAGCATCAAACGGAAGGCTGAGAATTAGACAAAGCACTGAGTGGAAGGAGAGACAGGATGAAAATAGCTGACACAGAGATTTGTGGATACTCGGTGCCCTGCCAGCTGGTCCGGCACGGCATGGCCATCTTGGGACAAAGCAAGCAGTGTTCCCAAATAAGGAGCACGGGAAGGCGACTCCACAGAATTTACAACAGGAGACACAGATACTGTGTAAACAAGCCTGGAACGAAACAAGGTGAGCGGGACGCAAGCCAGGGCTAAAAAGGGTAAGCACTGGAAAACTGGGTGAGAGCTCCAGTGATCCTGCTGACCACAAAGAAGAGAGACAGTCAAGAGCAAGACTACTCACCAGCAGTGGTGCCTGACCATTTGGACAGGAAACACCCAATGAATAATAAAACCGTAGAGTAACAACTAGAGGTTCCCCCCACCAGCCAACTCCGTGCAACACCTCCCTTCACATTTATACAGGCCAAGGCTTAATCACCTGATGTGGCCTGGCAGGAGAGCCCCCACACCCATGCCCAGCAACTAGTGGGAGCCCCCCCACACCTGTTGCCCAGAGATCTGGGGTCTCCCCATGTGGGATCTCTCCATGCCTGCACAGTAACCAAAACACACCCCACGCCATTGCCCAGCAACCAGCACATGTGCCCCCATGCCCTAGCCCAGCAACTAACAGGAGTGCCCTTGGTACCCTTCCAATGACCACCCGGCATGGCCCAGCAGGCATACCCCCTTCCCAGCGACCTCCAGGTACATCCCAGCAGGTGCCATCAGTGCCCCCACCCAACTATGAGCAGGCATTCCCTGTGTCATCACCCAGTGACTGCCTGGCCACAGCAAAACCCATCCCAGGCTCAGCCAGTTCCTGCAGGTTGATCATAGACTCACTGAGACCCTTTGATCTTCTCCCACCTACTGAGACACCAATTCTTGCCTCCATTTGGGTAACATTGCCTCCCTGTGGCTACAAAGAGACTTGTTCTGCTCTCCAGTAGATGCACTAACTGCTAACACCAATACAGAAGGACCGCACTGTCCCACAAGAGCTGTGGAGGGACCCTGACCACCCGACACTTGACGCCTCACATCAGGGAAGGGACCTATTCTTGTATCTCCACTTTATCCTGGAAGGGAAGACATACACACCTAACAGCAGAGAGCT
>NW_004444191.1:595304-597421 GCF_000243295.1 Trichechus manatus latirostris
TCTATATGGGAGACTAACTTGAAATGTAAACTTCATTTAATTACAACAATAAAAAAAATAAAATAAAATAATACAAAGGAAGAAAGCCACTCTAAAGACAAAGAGAAAAAGCAAAGCTCCTGATAAATCAAAACAAAACAAAAAAATATTAGGGCAAAACAAACAGTACACAATCAATATGAAAATATATAAATAAATAACATTTGTGGTGGTTAATGTTATGTGTCAAGTTGGCTGCGCCATGATTCCCAGTATTGTGCAGTGGTCCTCAATTTTGTGATATTATGTAATTATCCTCCATTTTATTTGTTGTAAATCCTAACCTTTATATGTTAATGAGGCAGGATTATTGTGGGGTTTATCTTGAGTCACAGCCTTACAAGACGGTGTGCTTCAAGTCACACGCTTACTCAAGTCACGTCCATACTCTGATGTAGGGGGAGTTTCCTTGGGGGTGTGACCTGCATCCAATATATATATGGATGCTCTGGCAAGGCTCTCCCTTACTCCTGCATCCAGCTTATCATCATCTGACCTTCAGTTCTTGGGACTTGAGCATGTCGTCTGACCTGCTGATTTTGGGATTTGCCAGCTTCTGCAGCCCATGAGCCAACAACCTACCATCTGACCTTCCAGTTGTGGGTTCATTACCCCTGCAACCACATGAGTCAGGAGGAGCCTCCAGCCTGACACCTGACCCATGGATTTGGGACTTGCCAGACTCCACAACCAGGTGAGCCATTTCCTTGAGATAAATCTGTCTATACATATACAGATTTATCTCAAGGAAATATGCTTCACTGGTTTTGCTTCTCTGGAGAACCCAGCCTAAGACAACGCCTTAATGTCCCAGAAACAGCAGTAAGTAACAAATCATATGAAGAAGCACGGTAAGATAGCTCACACAAATGAGACGAATAAAGGGATGGAAAACCTTTCTGAGGAAAATCTGTTAATAGAATTACCTGACAAGGAATTCAAAGGGTTAATATTTAGGATTCTTAAAGAGATCAAGGAAAACATAAAAAGACCTAGAAAATTTCAAGAAAACAATACAAGAACACAATGACAAATTCAATAGAGAAATAGAAAATACATAAAAACAACAACCAGAAATCCAGAAGATTAACAATAAAGTATCAGAAATAAAGAACTCAATGGAAGGACACAGATGTGGCATGACTCAAAGGAAGAAAGAATCAATTAAATAGAGGACAAATCCCTTGATAGTAATTTATTTGAGGAACAATTAAAAAAAAAGACTGAAGAAAAATGAAGAAAGCCTAAGGGTTATATGGGACACTATCAAGAGGAACAATTTTACACTGGCAGAAAACTTCCCAAATATCATGAAGGAAGAGGGGCTCCTCATCCAAGAAGCTCAGTGAACCCCACAAAGGATAGATTCAAAGAGAAAATCACCAAAACATATCATAATCAACTTTTCCAGAACTAAAGGCAAAGAATTTCAAGAACAGCTCATGAAAGGCAAACTTTCACTTACAAAGGAGGCTTTAATAAGACTGAGTGCTGATTTTGTGTCAGAAACCATGCAGGCAAGTAAGCAATGTGAAGACATATACAATGCCCTGTGAGAAAAGATCTGCCAACCAAGAATCATACCCAGCAAAATTGTCTTCCAAAGATGAGGGCAAAGTTAGGACATTCTCAGACAAGCAGAAATTAGGGAAAGTGTAACCACAAGACCAGTCCTACAAGGAATATTAAAAGGAGTCCTTCGGATAGAAAACCAATGACATCAGAGACCAACCTGAGACAAAGACATGACAGCATCAGATGCCAAGCCAGGGAAACAGTTCACAAAAGTAAAATAAAGCTACAGAATTGATTTAAAAGGACCAGAGATATGAAAAGTAAATGATGACAACTAAAACAAAAGGGGGAATGAACGGTGTAGTTACAGAGTTTCCATATGGAGAGGAAGTCAAGGTGATTTCAAGAGATAACAGACTGCTTTAAATGTAGGATGATAAATGTAAACTTCAGGGTAACCACAAAGAAAATTAATAAATCTGGTCATCAAAATAGAGAAAAAGAAAATCAAAAAGACTCAGTAAACACAAAAATAGCAACAACAAATGAAAGGAAAAGAAGAT
>NW_004444191.1:599309-602389 GCF_000243295.1 Trichechus manatus latirostris
AACTTCCCCACAGGGTTTCCAAGGAGTGACTGGTGGATTCGGACTGCTGACCTTTTGGTTAGCAGCCAAGCTCTTAACCACTACGCCACCAGGGCTGCATAGAAGAGATCAAAAGTGAAATTAAAAAGTACCTAGAATCAAATGAGAATGAAAACACAACATACCAAAACTTTACAACACAACAAAAGCAGTGCTCATAGGGAAATTTATAGCAATAAATGCACACATTAAAAAAGAAAGGTCCAAAAATAAATAAATAAATAAAGATCCAAAATCAATAACTTAACCTGAGAACTTAAATAGAAAAGGAAGAGCAAAAGAAAACCAAAGCTACACAAAGAAAGGAAATAATAAAGATCAGAGCAGAAATAAATGAAATAGAAAACATAAAAAAATAGAAAGAATCAACAAGAGTAGAAGTTGGTTCTTTGAGAGGGTCAATAAAATTGACAAACCACTGGCTGATTTGACAAAGGAAAAAACGAGAAGAAGCAAATAATCAAAATAAAAAATAAAACTGGAGACATTATAACAGATCCAGCTAAAATAAAGAGGATTATAAGAGATTATTACAAAAAATTGTACTCCAACAAATTAGAAAACCTAGAAGAAATGGACAAATTTCTAGAAATGCTACCTACTTAAACTAACACAAATAGAGGTTAAAAATCTAAACAGATCAATAACAAAAGAAGACATTGAAGATGTTATTTAAAAAAATCTCAACAAAAAAACAGCCCTGGCCCAGATGGCTTCACTGGGGAATTTGACCAAACATTCAGAGAAGAAATGACACCAAGTTTACTCAAACTCTTCCAAAACAGAAAAGAGTAATGAATATTTCCTAACTCCTTCTATGAAGCCAGCATCACCCTGATACCAAAGCCAGGTAAAGACAAAAGGAAAATTACCCACCAATATCCCTTATACCAAAAACCAAACCAAACCCATTGCCACTGAGTCAATTCCAACTCACATCAATGTTATAGGACAGAGTAAAACTGCCCCATAGGGTTTCCAAGGAGTGGCTGGTGGATTGGAGCTGTCAACCTTTTGGATAGCAGCTGAGCTCTTAGCTACTGTGCCACCAGGGCCCCCTTATGAGTATAGAAGCAAAAATTCTCAACAGAAGTCTAAACAGCAGAATTCAACAGCATATAAAAAATAATAATAATACATCATGATCAGGTGGGATTCATTCCAGGTATGCAAGGGTCCCTCAACATTAGAAAATAAATTAGCGTAATTCACCACATAAAAGAAATAAAGGAAAAGAATCACATAATCGTCTCAATTGATGCAGAAAAAGCATTTGATAAAATCCAACACCCTTTCCTGATAAAAACTCTAAGAAAAATAGGAATGGAAGGGAAATTCCTCATCACAATTAAGGGCATATATGATAAACCATCATGCTTGGTAAAGTAGAGGATCAGCAAAAAAAAAAAAGAGAGGAAGACTGTCAATGAGATGGACTGACACAGTGGCTGCAACAATGGGCTCAAACATAGCAACGATTGTGAGAATGGTGCAGGACTGGGCAGTGTTTCCTTCTGTTGTTCATAGGATTGCTATGAGTCGGAATCGACTCGATGGCACCTAACAATAAAACAACAACGATAATCCAAGAGCCAACGTTATCCTCAATGGTGAAAGACTGAGAGCCTTCCCCTTGAGAATGGGAATGAGACAAGTATGCCCATCATCACTACTCTTATTCAATATTGTACCGGAAGTCCTAGCCAGAGCAATAAGGCAAGAAGAGGAAATAAAAGATATCCCACCAAATCGGAAAGGAAAAAGTAAAACTATCTCTATTCACAAATGACATGATCCTATACATAGAAAACCTCAAAGATTCCTACTGGATCCACAGTATTCCTACAAGAAAACTACTGAATCTAATTGAAAGATTCAGCAAAGTGTCATGATACAAGATCCACACACAAAAATCAGTTGGGTTCCTTACACTAACAAGGAGAACTCCGAAAAGGAAATCAAGACAATACCATTTGCAATAGCCCCTAAAAAAATAAAATACCGAGGAACAAACCTACCCAGGAGTGTAAAAGACTTATACAATGAAAACTATAAAACACTACTGCAGGAAACTAGAAGAGACCTTTATAAATGGAAGAACTGTCCATGCTCATGGATTGGAAGACTTAACATTATGAAATGTCAGTACTACCCAAAGTGATCTATAGATATAATGCAATCCTCATCCAAATTCCAACATCTCTCTTTACTGAAATGGAAAAACTAATCACCAAAACTATATGGAAGGGAAAGAGGCCCCAAATAGCCAAATCAATACTGAAGAAGAAGAACAAAGTAAGAGGCCTCACACTTCCCAATTTTAAAACATACTATACAGCCAGGGTAATCAAAACAGTGTGGTACTAGTTTAATGACAGACACGTAAACCAACAGAATAGAACTGAGGACTCAGAAGGAAATCCATCCATATTATGGGTAGCTTGTTTTCAACAAGGGGCCAGAGTCCATTCAATGGTATAGAGTCTCTTTAACAAATGATGCTGGCAAGACAGGGTACCCACTTGCAGGAAAATAAAACAGGATTCATACCTCCTACCATACACAAAAACGAACTCAAAAGGGATCAAAGACCTAAATGTTAAAGCTAAACCTATAAAGTTCCTGGAAGCTAATACAGGGACAAGACTATGAGACCTAATTTTCTTTAGAAACAGATTATCAATCACAATTACAAATGCATGAACAACAGAAGACAAATTAGATAACTAGGACCTCCTAAAAATTAAATGCTTATGCTCATCAAAAGATTTTATCAAAAGAATACAACGAGATCCTACAGACTGGGAAAAAATCTTTGGGAATGCCATATCTGATAAGAGTCTAATCTCTAAAATATATAGAAAACTTCAACAACACAACAACAAATGGACAATCCAATTAAAAACTGAGCAACGGACTTAAACAGACACTTCACCAAAGAGGATGTTCAAGCAGCCGACAAACACATGAAAATATGTTTGCGATCATTAGCCATTAAACCAAAAACCAAATCTGTTGCCACTGAGTCGATTCTGACTCAT
>NW_004444191.1:602620-603379 GCF_000243295.1 Trichechus manatus latirostris
CACTCCTAGGTACATACCCTAGAGATCTAATATCAGTGACACAAATAAACATGTGCACACCTAAGTTTATTACAATATTATTCACAATAAGAAAAAGATGCAAACAACTTAAGTGCCTGTCAATGGATGAAGGGATAAGCAAATTGCGGTACACACATACAATGGAATATTACACAGCTACAAAGAATAATGATGAGTTCTCCAACGTATTATAACACGGTGTCGTGGATTGAATTGTGTCCCCCAAAAATATCTGCCGGCTTGGCTGGATCATGATTCCCAGTATGGTCTGATTGTCTTACCATTTTGTCGTCTGATGTGATTTCCCTATGTGTTGTAAATCCTAGCACTATGATGTAATGAGACAGATTAGTGGTAGTTATATTGATGAGATCTACAAGATTAGATAGTGTCTTAAGCCAATCTCTTTTGAGATATAGAAGAGAGATGCAAGCAGAGAGACTTGGGAACCTCATACCACCAAGAAAACAGTTCCAGGAGCACAGTGTGTCCTTTGGACCTGAGGTTCCTGTGCAGAGAAGTTCCTAGGCCAAGGGAAGATTGGATTTGAAGGCTTAGAACCACAGTCTCATCGTCAATTGGCATAATATAGTTCATGAAGTTTATGTTCTACATCCTAATCTGGTAAGACATGTCTGGGGTCTTAAAAGCTTGCAAGCAGCCATCTGGAGCAAAAGAAAAAAGAAGAAAACCAAAGACTCAAAGAAGAAAATAGTCTACAGGGCTAATAGCCCACAT
>NW_004444191.1:607948-618785 GCF_000243295.1 Trichechus manatus latirostris
TATTTTCCACATTTCCATCATTTTCCTCCTACTGTCTTGATTCTTATCATATATGCATGCCACCTGAATGGGCACTAAGTATTTTTATTTAAATGGATTCACTTTTTCAAACAAATTTATTTCATGAGGAACCTATATCATTATTACAAATGAAAAAATCATCACTAGCAACATAAAGAAGATAACTGTAAAAATAAATATAATGTAAACAAAAGCGTGTTATCAGATTCTGACTAGATCTTGTTGTGTGCAGAAGGTTCTGTGCCTGAGGTCTGCTCTGTCCCTGTCTGCTAAAAAGGGTGATTAGCCAGCATTAGAGACTCTCCTTGATGTACCATATTTTTACACAAATAACACGTGCCTCCTATGTTTGTTTGCCAACCACACCCTCATCCCCCTGCAGGGTGTTTTCATAAGCACCAATATGCCAATTTGTTTTTACCTGTTGCTGTAAAAAAAATTAGCATAGCGCGCTTACAAAAATAACTTGCGGAGGGAGGGTACGGTTGGCAAACAAACATGGAAGATACTGTTATTTGCTTAAAAATTTGATAATCAGAAGATTAAGGGAGTGTTGAAAAGGGGCGCACTTTCTCACTGTGTGATCCAATGCTTTTTCAGGCCTTGCTCGTGCATCATGTAAAATCACCCTCCAACGCCATGGAGATATTGTCCCATACTTTGGAAAACCCTGGTCTACTGATCCCTTAGGACTTGGCTAGCAAGAGGTAGGGCAGTGGACCAATGACAAAGAAGAGGGTATGTAGACGTCATTTCCTTTAACAAATAGAAAAGTGTGAGACAAACACATTACTTCGCAAGTGACCAGCTGGCCACTTGTGCCTGGTTTTCTACCTAATCTTTGCCACTCACTGTTTGAATGGGAACAGCAACACAAAGCTATCCACCATAGTGAGCATGGAGAAACCAGGGGCCGATGACCTGTGCTCCTCACTATGAAGCCTACCAACCTTGCTGGTCCTCAAAGTGGTCCTGGCTCTTCCTTCACCCTCCACACCCATCCCCATCAAGACGGAGAAAGAGCCCAGAGTTCCTCATGGTGTTGCGTTGGCTTTCTGTGGCCTCATCCTGCTCCCAAATCAAAACCAGACCCCTCAGGTCTTTTTATTTTGCGTTTTGGTTGGATGGTGGGATCTTTTCAGGGTGCTGTTCACAATCTGTGTGGAAGTGAGCTGTGAATGATGAATACCGTAGATCATCTTGTTTGCGAATGGCACCTCAATATGCTGAAAGTAATATGAAGTCATATATCTTTCCAGATGAATATATCCAGGTCCCAAAACAGCTTAATAGACTTCCCCCACCCCCTTCGGTTATTGTTGAGGTCCATCAAATGGAGTTCACCAAAGACATTATGGCTTTTGACCAAAACGAAGATTTCCTGTCTCTGATTTCCTGTAATTTCAAAGCTATTTCCCTTCTGTCCTGTAACTTGCAAACCCAAATCCCCAAAGTAAAGAGGCTCAAATCTTGGCTTCTTCCATAGCCCTATAATAAATAATTAACATCTTACTGTTTTATGGGTTTGCTTTGCCCTCAGCAAGGATTGCAAGACATTGCACATTCCACAGGCTTCTGGGGATGTTCCTTTAGTTCCGAAGAAAGCTAACATTGCCAGCCATTTTACATTTTAATTAAGATGTTCAGGAAGAATAAAAAGCCTGTAAAAGATCCTGAGTAGTTGATGACTAATATTTCTGAAAGCAGAGACTTATTTTTACCCTCTATTAACTCTGGGACATAATGTGCATGCTTCCTTAACCCAGGGTGGCACCCTTGTTGCTCACTCAGTCAACGGATGCCTTCCTGTAACTTAAGTCATCTTAGAAGAACAAGTCTGTTTTATTCTTAAAAATTTTAGTTTGCTCCTGTCACTCTAAAACTCCCAGAATATGAGATGATTTCTGTTCCTTTTCTCCTTGTTTCAAGTCATCATCTAAATCTGTGTTTTCAAAGTGCCTTATGCAGAAGACTAGTCTTAGAAGACTGCAAAACCAAAATACTTTGGGAAATGACACATACCATATCCTTCTTTTGGAGATTGCCAATGACTACTAGCTTTTTAAGGAATCTAAGAATTCTGGGAAGTTAAGGAAGCTGTTAAACATTATGTAACTATATTTTGCCAAACTCATGTCACCAGACTGAGTGATGCGCTTATACAAGTTATGCATTTGGCACAGGTGTTTAATAGGTTTTTCCAGAACTGAATTTAAATAGAGGGTTTGTGTCTAAAGGGAGTGTAATAGTTTTAAAACATGGCCTCACATTCTTTGATACAACTTGCTTCAAGAGCTGGAGCCTACGCCACTTGTCTTGAATCTACACGGGCTTGTGACTGTTTTAACCAATAGAGCACAGCAGAAGTGTACTCTGTCCCTAGACCATAACAGGCCATGTAGATTCTACCTTGTGACTTTTGGAATCCTGAGCCACCGTGTAACATGTCTAACTCTGCTGAGATTACACTGATGTCAAGGCCACATGTAGGTGTATCGGTTAGCAGCAAAGCCCAGCTGTCCAGCCATCACAGCCAACGTGCCAGCTTACATGTGAAGTCATCTTGGATCTACCAGACCCAGTTTATGTATCGCCAAGGGATCTCCACTAATGCCAAGTGGAATAGAAGGATCATTCAGCTAAGCCCTATCTGAATTTCTGATCCATGACATCATAAGACACAATAAGACAGCTGTTAGGAGATGTGGTGTTACTAGAATCTAGAAGCCAGGGACGTCTTGTGCAAGCTAGAGGTGGGAGCTGAGACCACTGAGGAAGTGATGAAGCTGCTGCTGAAGAGGCCACTCAAGGCAGAGCAAGAGGGAGAAGTACCCTGGCTTTTGCCTTGCTCCCACCCTCTAGTTTTCTGCCTGTGTTCCCCATTGTCCAAACTTCCCAGGAAGCCAACTGGCAAAGGACCCTACTCTGTACTTTCTGCAGAGCAGAGGAAGGGTGGAAATGGAACTGAAATCTAAGAGTGAAATGACCAACACAATGACATATAAGACCTTCATGGTCTGACCCTACTCACTCCTCCATCCTCATGTTTCACCATTTCCCAACTTCTTCTTTTCCCCCAGCTATACTGAACTGCTCAGAGCACCCCAAATGTATCATTCTACTTCATAGTTTCATAGGTGAATTACAGCATGAATTCCTTCCATCTGAATTAGACTTCCTTTCCTTGATCAGGTTAGAGAACTTCTACTCACTTTTCAAAACTCACTTCACTGTCTTCTATGTCTAAAGCTTTCTTTGGATCTCTCCAAAATAGAGATAATTACTCCTTAATGTCCTCTAGCCATACATCAGGAGCCCCAGTGATGCAGTGGTTAAATATTCAGCTGCTAACCAAACGGTCAGTGGTTTGAACCCATCAGCCACTCCCTGACAGAAAGATGTGGCAGTCTGCTTCTGTAAAGATTACAGCCTTGGAAACCCTATGGGGCAGTTCTCCTCTGTCCTATAGTGTTGCTATGAGAAGATATCAACTCGACAGCAATGAGTTTGGTTTTTGGGTTTTTGTTTGTTTGTTTTCGTTAACCATGCATCCTATTTCTTTATTTTAGTACCTATCACATTGTATTATAAGTGACCACTACCCATTTGTCAGTTTGTTGCATTGTGGTGGCTTCCATGTTGCTGTGATGTTGGAACCTATGCCACTGGTATTTCAAATACCAGCAGGGTCACCCACGGTAGACAGGTTTCAGTGGAGCTTCCAGACTGAGACAGACTAAGAAGAAAGGCCTGCCTGTTTACTTCCAAAAGTAAGCCAATGAAAACCTTATGGATCACAACAGAACATTGTCCAACTCACTTGCTTTGGGCACATCATTAGGATGGACTGATTGCTAGAGTTGAACATCATGATTGGTTAAGTAGAGGGCCAACAAACACAAAGAAGACCCTCGGTGAGATGGATTGGCACAATACTGAACATACAGATGATTGTGAGGATGATGCAGGACCTGACAATATTTCGTTCTGTTGAACATAGGGTTGAAATGAGTTGGAGTCAGCTCAACCACAGCTATCTTTTTTTGTTTTTTTGTCTTATATAACCAGAAATTTATTATGTCACAGTGGAGGCTGGGAGTCCAAGATCAACGTGTTGGGCATGTTGATTCCTTCCGAAGCTTTGCGGGAGAATCCATTCGGTGCCTCCCTCCCAGCTTCTGGGAGCTCCAGGTGTGCCTTGGCTCGCAGGTGCAGTGTTACATGACATCCTCTGTCTCCTCATCTCTACGTATCTTCTCTTTTATAAGGACACCAATCAGATAGGATTAGGACTCACCTTATTCCTGTACGACTTTTCTTTTTTTATACATTTTTTTATTGTTGTAGTTTAAGTGAAAGTTTACAATTCAAATTAGTCTCTAATACAAAAATTTATACATACATTGTTATGTGACTCTTAATTGCTCTCCCTATACTGTGACAGCACATTCTTCCTTTCCACCCCTGATTTCCCATGTCCATTCAACCAGCTCCTGACCCTCTCTGCCTTCTCATCTCACCTCCGGACAGAAGCTGCGCATTCAGTTCCATGTATCTACTTGAGCTAAGAAGCACTCTCTTCACCAGTATTATTTTATGTCCCACAGTCCAGCCCAATCTTTGTCTGAAGAGTTGGCCTCGGGAATGGTTTTAGTTCTGGGTTAACAGAGAGTCTGGGGGTCATGCTTTCTGGGGTTCCTCCAGTCTCAGTCAGACCATTTAGTCTGGTGTTTTTACTAGAATTTGAGTTCTGCACCTTACCCTTCCCCTGCTCCATCAGAGACTCTCTGTTGTGTTCCCTGTCAGGGCGGTCATTGGTGGTAGCCGGGCACCATCCAGTTCTTCTGGTCTCAGGCTGATGAAGTCTCTGGTCTATGTGGCCCTTCCTGTCTCTTGGGCCACAGCTGTGTATTTTTATCTATTACAAGTGAGACAGACAACTCTTATTTTTGTTTGCTCAACATTTTTTCCTCTTCTAATAAGAGAACCATGTTTTTCTCTTAGAGTCTCCCCTTCCAGATGCTTGATGCTAAAGAAACTGTCAATCACATGGATTTATCTTTGTGCTTTTGACATTGACAATGATCCCGGGTAGACAATCCAAGTATCTTATTACATGCAGTCAGTTGGACTGTAGTGGGTCCATTAAACAGGGTCAACAAGAGTTGTTTTTACAGACTGATATGGATATTGGAAGACAGGGTCACAGTCTTCAACTGTCGGTGACGTGTAATCTTCTGGTGGTCTTTTTGGCCACCTCACGGAAAAAGCCAGCCTGAGAGTAAAACCGGAGGAAAGTAATGCTGGACCAAGTGCTAAAGAAAGAGATTCTTGACATTTTGGGAAACCTGGATTTAACTGCACCTGAAATGTCACATCAACCCCTGAGTCAGTAGATACCCCCTTCCCTTCTGAAACTTAAGATATATTTCATCTGTACTGAAAAGAATGTTTATTCCTTGTTATTAGGAATTTGATCATATACTCCCAATCAGAATTTGATATATACTCATAAGATTTATGTTATTTAGGTTTTTTATATTCTTGCTAAATTCTTGTTCACTTTATTTGTCTTGGGCTGTGAAAAATGTGTTAAAGTTCCCTATTATTAGTGCATTTCTCTCTATTTCTCCCTGCTTCTCTAGTGGCTTTTGTTTTATGTAAATCGTTGCTGTTTTATTTGGTACATAAAAACTCTTGTCATCGAGTCAATTCTGACTCATAGAGACCTTATAGGGCAGAATAGAACAGCCCTATAGGGTTTCCTAACCTCAAATCTTTACAAGAGCAGATTGCCAGGTCTCTTCTTCCATGGAGTGGCTAGTGAGTTTGAACCACCACTCACCTTTCAATTAACAGCCAAGCACTTTAACCATTACACCAGCAGGGCTCCTTATTAAATATCAAGATCTCTGCATTTGCTTTCTTTTTATTTTTATTTCCCTGCTATGTCTTTAACGATTGTTTTAAAGTTTTCAAAATCTCTGTTGTAGGTGAGCCTGTTGTACACAGTGTAGAGTTGGATTTTGCCTTGTCAGCCAATTTTACCTTCATGAGTATGTCAGTTTGTCATGATGTGGGGGCTTGCATGTTGCTGTGATGCTGGAAGCTATGCCACTGGTATTCAAATACCAGCAGGGTTACCCATGGCAGACAAGTTTCAGCTGAGCTTCCAGACTAAGACAGACTAGGAAGAAGGCCCAGTAGTCTACTTCTGAAAAAATTGCCCAGTGAAAACCTTATTAATAGCAGTGACACTTTGTCTCATATAGTGCCAGAAGATGAGCCCCTCAGATTGGAAGGCACTCAACAGACAACTGAGGAAGAGTTTCCTCCTCAAAGTAGAGTTGGCACCTTCATTTACTGAGGTGGCACGACGCAAAATGAGAAGAAACAACTGCAAACATCCATTAATAACTGGAACGTGTGATGTATGAATTTAGGAAAATTGGAAGTCATTAAAAATAGAATGGAATGCATGAAGATCAATATCCTAGCCATTAGTGAGCTGGAATGGACTGGTACTGGCCATTTTGAATCAGAAAATCATATAGTCTACTATGCCAGGAATGACAAATTGAAGAGGAATGGTGTCGCATTCGTTGTCAAAAAGAACATTTCAAGATCTACCCTGAAATACACCGCTGTCAGTGATAGGATAATATTCATATGCCTACAAGGAGGAGCAGTTAATACAACTATTATTCAAATTTGTGCTTCAACCACTAATACCAACCAGAAAAACTAAACCTGTTACTGTCAAGTCGATTCCGACTCATAGCGACCCTAAAGGACAGAGTAAACTCCCCCACGGGGTTTCCAAGGATCAGCTGGTGGACTCGAACTGCTGACTTTTCGGTTAGCAGCTGAGCTCTTAACCACTACAGACCAGGGCGCTCCACTAACCCCAAAGATGAGGAAATTAAAGATTTTTACCAACTTCTGCAGTCTGAAATTGATCAAACATGCAATCAAGATGCTTTGATAATTAGTGGTGATTGGAATGCCACAGTTGGAAACAAAGTAGAAGGATCAGTATTTTGAAAATATGGACTTAGTGATGGAAACCGCTTTGGAGATCCCATGATAGAATTTTGCAAGGACCAATGATTTCTCCAGCAGAATGCAGAAATTATAGAACAGTACCATTAATATCGGAGTCCTGGTGGAAGAGCGATTAGGTCATATGGCTACTAACCAAAAAATTGGCAGCTCACATTCTCCAGTCGCTCCTTGGAAACCCTATGGGGCAGCTCTACTCTGTCTTCTAGGGTCGCTGCGGGTCATAATGGACTTGATGGCAACGGGGTGTTTTTTTTTTTTTGTATCATTAATATCACACAAAAGCAAAATTTGGCTGAAGATAATTAAAAAACAGTTGCAGCAGTACATCAACTGGGAACTGCCAGAAATTCAAGCAGAATTCAGAAGAGGATGTGGAACGAGGGATATCATTGCTGAA
This sequence comes from Trichechus manatus latirostris, assembly GCF_000243295.1. NCBI lineage: Eukaryota > Metazoa > Chordata > Mammalia > Sirenia > Trichechidae > Trichechus > Trichechus manatus. The sequence continues at coordinate 615,432 of NW_004444191.1, forward strand.
GTCAGATAGATCTTGGCTGAAAGAGGAGAATACCAGAAAGGTGTTTACCTGTTTTATTGACTATGAAAAGGCATTCCACTGTGTGGATTACAACAAATTATGGATAACATTGCAAAGAATGGGAATTCCAGAACACTTAACTGTGCTCATGCGAAACCTCTGCACAGACCAAGAGGCAGTCATTTGAACAGAACAAGGGAATACTGCGTGGTTTAAAATCAAGAAAGGTGTGCATCAGGGTTGTATCCTTTCACCACACTTATTCAATCTGTATGCTGAGCAAATAATCTGAGAAGCTGGATTATGTGAAGAAGAATTCAGCATCAGGATTGGAGGCAGATTCATCAACAACCTGTGATGTGCACAACCTTGCTAACTGAAAGTGAAGAGGACTTGAAGCACTTAGTGATGAAGATCAAAGACCACAGCCTTCAGTATGGATTACACCTCAACATAAAGAAAACAAAAATCCTCACAACTGGACCAATAAGCAACATCATGGTAAATGGAGAAAAGTCTGAAGTTATCAAGGATTTCATTTTATCTGGATCCATAATCAACACCTATGGAAGCAGCAGTCAAGAAATCAAATGAAGTATTGCATTGGACAAATCTGCTGCAGAAGACCTTTTTAAAGTGTAGAAAAAGCAAAGGTTTCACCTTGAGAACTAAGGTGCACCTGACTCAAGCCATGGTATTTTCAATCGCCTCGTATGCATGTGAAAGCTGGGAATAAGGGAGACTGAAGAAGAACTAATGCATTTGAATTGTGGTGTTGGTGAAGAATATGGAATATACCATGGACTGCCAGAAGAACAAACAAGTCTGTCTTGAAAGAAGTACAAGTAGAGTGCTCCTTAGAAGTGAGGATGGCAAGACATCATCTCACGTGCTTTGGACATGTTATCATGAAGGACCTGTCCCTGGAGAAGGACATCATGCTTGGTAAGGTAGAGGTCAGTGAAAAAGACAAAGACCTTCAATGAGATGGACTGACATAGTGGCTGCAAAAATAGGCTCAAACATAGCAATGATCATGAGGATGGCACAGGATCCTGTAGTGTTTCATTCTTTTGTACACAGGGTCGTGATGAGTCAGAACCATCTTGATGGCACCTAACAACAATAGTCAATTTTAAAATCTTTTTCTTTTTACACACAAGCTAAGCTCATTTACAATTACTGATATGAATCATAAGTTTTTTCTCATGCTGTCATATTGTTTTGTTTCACATGTGTGTGTGTATGTGTGCATGTTTTTCACTATGCGTCCATTTATTCATATTCTGTCTCTCATTTTGATATTTCTCTTTCTACTGAGGAGGGCTCACATTTTCTATCTCAGTGGTTACCTTTACATGAATACCTTTATATAACGTCATTAGTTCCCTTTTGTTAGATACTGTTTCTTACTATGAACAATATTGAAGATGAGCCAGTAATAACTTATTCTCTGTTCTCTCCCACCCACAATTTCACTCTCAGTTAATACCTAGGAAACAATCAGCAAGCTTACTTTACTTCCTATATACTCTCCCCTCCCGCCACCATTTTTGATGTTTATATTATTATTTAGTCTTAGTTCTGTAATTGAATATAGTCAATTCTCACCACCTGTCCTTACCCATTGCCATTGAGTCGGTTTTGACTCCTAGTGACCCTATAGGACAGAGTAGAACTACCCTATAGGGTTCCAAGGCTGTAAATCTTTATGGAAGCAAATTGTCACATCTTTCTCCCATGGCATGGCCAGTGGGTTTGAATCACCGACCTTTTGGTTAGCAGCCGAGCGCTTAACCACTGCACCACCAGGGCTCCTTATGCCTGTGTTTTCCCCAGTTACTTCTTGGTTACCTGGAAACAATTTTCCTGAGTTCTTGCAGCTGATAACTGTTCATTCATGCTGTTTATACTTAAAGATGATTTTGGCTGGATAGAAAACCCTTGGTTCACATTTTATTTCCTGGAATACGCCAAATATGTTATCTCATTGTCTTCTGTTCTAAGTGTTGCTGTTGAAGAGCCTGAAGCCAATCTGACTTTCTTTCTTTTATAAACAGCATTACTGTCGGGGAGCGTCTGTCAACTGCCATAACACAGCTCATAGAAACAGTGTTCTACATCCTACTTTGACGAGTAACGAGTGAGGTCTTAAAAGCTTGCTCTCTAAAATACAACTGCTGATCCCTTCCAGTCTGGACTAAAGGAGAGTAAAAACCCTGAAGACTAAAAGGAGTAACTAGCCCGAAGGATGAATGGCCCACATGAACCACAGCCTCCACAGCCCTGAGATCAGAAGAACTAGATGGGGCCTGCCTACCGCCACCAAACTCTCTGGCTTGGGTCACAACAGAGGGTCCCGAACAGTGCAGGAGAAAAATGTACAACCAAAAATCAAATTCACAAAAAAGACCAGACCTACTGGTCTGACAGAGACTGGAGGAACCCCTGAGAGTGTTGCCTTTGAGTTGACAGAGACTGGAGGAACCCCTGAGAGTGTAGCCCTAAGACATGTGACCTGGAACTGAACCCGTTCTGGAGACCACCTTCCAGCCAAACAATAGACAAGCCATAAAATAAGCAATAACAACCTAGAGGAATGTGCTCCTTAGAACAATCAATTATACAAGATCAAAAGGGCAATATTTACCCAAAAGCAAAGATGAGATGGCAGGAAACCAAAAAAAAAAAAGAACAAACTCATTGCCCTCGAGTTGATTCTGATTCATAGTGATCCTTTAGGACAGAGTAGAACTGCCCCATACGGTTTCTAAGGAGCAACTGGTGGATTTGAACTGCTGACCTTTTGGTTAGCAGCCAATCTCTTAACCACTTCACCACCAGGGCTCCAAGAAGGGGTAGAAAACCAGGATGGAAATGGGGAGCATGATGATACATTGTGGAGAACAAAACCAAGGCCATGAAACACTTTATGTACAAATTATCGAATGGGAATCTGATTTGCTCTGTAAACTTTCCCTTAATGCACAATAAAAGAAAGAAAGAAAAAAAGAAATATCATGAGCCCAAGTCCCACTTTGCCCCAGAATAGTCCCCCGCACTTCTATTGTTCAAGCATAATTACTGACAGCTCCCCATTCATTCTCACAAGTGCCCCAGTTTGGATAATAACCTATATGGGCACACTGTTTATAAGTGAGTTGATCTTTTTGCCTGCCTGTCCAAAGGAATTTTTTTTTTCTTTTCTTTTCCTTATAAACCCAATAGTATTACTAGAATATATTTTGGTGTGGACGACTCTGGATTAATTTTCTCAGGTACCAACGTGACCGTTTAATATGTAAATTCAAGATGATTTTGTTTCAGGAACATTTTCTTGGATTACAGCTTTAA
>NW_004444191.1:619269-624712 GCF_000243295.1 Trichechus manatus latirostris
ATTTCCTTACTTTCCTTTAGCTCAAGCTACTATCGGTTGATAGTTTTCCTCTGCTTGTGGCCATATTTTCCAGATCTGTTTTCATTTTCTCCAAGGATATTACTCAGTTGATCATCATTACCTTCTTTCATTTTTAGAATGTCTTTGTATGGTGTCTGGGTTCCATCTCTTTCTATTGCTCATGTGTGGTGAAGCGGATTTTTCTGTACTCTTAAAAGGAGCTTGCTGTATAGAGATTGGGGGATCCAGAGAGCTTCCTGAGCTTCAGGACTCTAAGCTACCCTACTCAAAATGATGGCCTCTCAGTAAAACTACCTTCCAGCATCTTCTGAGGCATGCTGTTCTTGTCCCCTCCCCAGGGCCAGGAGGAGGATGAGGCAATTGAGAAGACTAGGATACAAAATTTAAGGGGGGACACTCTCTATGTTTGGACTTGCCCCTCTCCAATTAGTATCTCAGTTTTCTCTCCTTTTTACCCCAATTGTTTTTGGTTCTGTTCCCAGCAGTCTGCTCCTCAGTGGGGCTCTGTCCTTTCTCTGAGTATACCTGAGAGCCTGAGCATTCTGGCCAGTTGGGCACCCTCAAACCTTCCCATAATCCCCTTATACTTACCAACACGTTGAAGCTTGCAACCCTCTTGCAGACATTGTTGTCAGATCCGCCAGCCAAGACCTCCTTTTCTGAGTGGAAAACCTCTCCTTTGGGGGTATCGACATGAGTGATTTCTGGATTCCCTGGCCCTTAAGCCATTAGAAAGCTTTCTGTCTTTGCTTTGCTTGCTTCTGCGTAGCTGCTGTCCCCACAGAGCTCTTGCTGCTAACCCTACTCATTCGTATTCTGGAGTTTGGCTTATTATTTTGTCACCTCATTTTGTTGAAGACGTCTGTCAGAAATTTTTCTTTTCCCATCCTAACTGCTTTACTCGTTTTTTTGGAGGAGAGTGGGGGATTTGCAGATGTTGTTGCTGCTACCATACTGCCTTTCCTAACTTCTTAGAGCATTTTTTTATTGAGACCAAAGAGACCCAAAAAATCCTAACATCCTTTATCCAGTTTTTATCTTCTTTACCAGACAACGGGTTTCTCAAGGACTGTATTCTTCTTGCCTAGAACATAGTTAGAGATTAGTAAATGTTTCCTGAATTATAGGATGAATTAATGAATGACTGACTAAATGCCTACCAGAGGGAAGTAAAGGAAATGTGTCAAGTAGAAAAAGGAAATGGCCCTGGATTAAACCCTTAAAGGCCCCTTGGTAATCTACCTCAGTGATAACTGCTTGGCCTATCTGTGATTTTCGTTTCTAATTTTGAGTCCTTCCAAGGATGCACCTTTGTCAAACCAAGGTGTGAGCGTGCCCTTCAGTTCCTGGGCTGGTCACGTAGCTCTTTTTGCCTGTGGGCCCCAAGGCTAAGAGGAGCTGTGCAGTCAACCTCATATTAGGTTTCATGGAGTGGAAGGACAAGCACAGGTTTTAGTTAGGAGGGTCATTTATTAAAATCTTGGATCTCAACTCACGAGCTGTGTAACCTTGAGCAAGTGACAATCCCTCTCACTCTCTGTTTCCTCATCTGTAAAATGGATACAAGATTGCATCATAGGTCTGTTGTCAGGGCTTAATGAATTCAAAGATAAAAGTTCCTAGAATGAAGTAGTCCTTTAAGAGAGGTCGTTGCTCCTTCCCTTTGTCCTCCAGTCACTACATGACTTCTTAGCCAGGGGTTTTCCTTGAAGTCCACAAAAAGGAAGGCTTTATTAAACTGAGGAAATGTGGCTTTGGGATGGGATCTGGAGGAAGAAGGAAGGTGAAGAGAATTTTAGAATCAGTGCTGGTCACGTTTGCTTTCTCTGTGGGCTATCCCCTTCCCATTGGGCTCTCATGGTGCCAGATGACCCTACTCGTCATGGAAGGATTATGTATCTGGGTTGCAATGGGGGTAGCCTGCTGATCTGAAGAAATGTGTGTTACAGTCCCACAATTCTAGAAACGACCCTCTAGAAGGGGCTTCAAAACATCTCATTTCCCACACTCTGTGGATAGGTGAGGTCCCTGGGTGGTGCAAATGGTTTGCACTTGGTTATCAACTGAAAGATTAGTAGTTTGAACCCACCCAACAGTGCCACAGGAGAAAGTCCTGGCAATCTGCTTCCATAAAGATTATAGTCAAGCAGTACACAATTCTGGGGAAGGCAGCATGGCTTGTACAAGGCAAGGTCATGGAAGCTCCATAGACACATCCAAACTCACTGAGGGACTGAAGGGCTGTGGGGACCATGGTCTTGGGGAATATCTAGCTTAAATGGCATAATGTAGTTTAGAAAGAAAATGTTCTACATTCTACTTTGGTGAGTAACATCTGGAGTCCTAAAAGCCTGTGAGTGGCCATCTAAGATACTCCACTGCTCTCACCCCTTCAGGAGCAAGGGAGAATGAAGAGAACAAGATACAAGGACAACTACCACGGCCTCCACCAGACTGAGTCCAGTACAACTAGATGGTGCCTGGCTACCACACTCACTGCTCGGACAGGGATCACAACAGAGGGTCCCAGACAGAGCTGGAGAAAAATGTAAAACAAAATTCTAACTCACAAAAAAAAGACCAGACTTACTGGCCTGACAGAGACTAGAGAAACCCTGAGAGTATGGCCCCTGGACACCCTTTTAGCTCAGTAATGAAATCACTCTTGAGGTTCATCTTTTAGTCAAAGGTTAGGTCCATAATACAAAATGAGACAAAGGGCACACCAGCCCAGGAGAAAGGACTAGAAGGCAGGAGGGAACAGGAAAGCTGGTAATAGGGAACCCAAGGTCGAGAAGGGACAGTGTTGACATGTCATGGGGTTGTTAACCATCGTCATAAAACAATGTGTACTAACTGCTTAATGAGAAGCTGGTTTGTTCTGTAAACCTTCATGTAAAGTACAATTAAAAAAAATAAAAAGATTTCATTCAAGAAAATCTTATGGAGCCCCGCTCTACCCTGTAACACACGGAGTCGCCATGTGTCAGAATCAACTTGACAGCAACAGGGCTGGTGCGGTGGATGGGTGAGGAGAACTGCCCTGTTAAAATGCTTTTGTTCTCTGAGCTCCATTTTTGGCTGTTTTGGACAACTCCCAGACCCAAAGGGAAGTCTAGAATACAGGTTTTATCCTGTTAGTTGGTAATATTCCTGACCTCCCCTCCTCTTCTAGGAAGTCATTAAGATGCCCTTCCCTTTTCCCTCCTCCCCGGCCGGGTTGCCTCCAGCGCGAGACACAAAAAGGGGGGCAAATCTGATCGTCAACTCATTCTCGTCTCTGAGCCGCTCTAGCTTAACAAATTCCTCAGTGAACTGTGGGCAGCAGCCTGTCTCCTGGTCCAAGCATCACTTGACCTCGCACTCCAGGGCTGTCCAAGTTCCCAGCTACTGTGGAGAGCGCAAATGTCAGGGTTTAACACCCTCCAAGGTCCCTGCTCATGACTGCTCATCCATTCAGTCCTTACTCCTTCCCTCTCGCTTTCTCCTTCTGTTCTCGCCTCAGACTTCCTACCTCTTTGCTGCCTTGCTAATTCCCATCCCCTTTCTCTGGTCCACCAGTGACCTAGACAAAAAACAAATGACTCTTTAGCCAATCTCCTACCTGCAGTTCGTGTGTCCTATGCCAACTGTGTCCAGCTGCTGAGAGTGAAGCTGCACCGCGCACTGGAAAGGTGCAGGGTCCTGGATCGAGCCCTGGCTTGGCCACAAAGCAGCTAGGAAGTCTTTATAAGATTTCTAAATCAGTTTTCCAAAGAGTTGCAAAGAACCCAGTTTTCAAGGAAGAAGGGTGGTCTAGCCAGTCATGTTGTTGACTCCTGGCAACCCAATACACAATGGAATGAGACGCTGCCTGGTCCTGCGCCATCCCCGTGATGGGTTGGGGATTAGACCACTGTGATCCACAGGGTTTTCAAAGATTGATTTTCTGAAGTAGATCGTCAGGCCTTTCTTCCTATTCTGTCTTAGTCTGGAAGCTCCACTGAAGCCTGTTCAGCATCATAGCAACACGCAGGTCTCCATCGACAGATGGGTGGTAGCTGTGTGTGAGGTGCATTGGCAGGAATCGAACCTGGGTATCCTGCATGGAGACAGTCCTCCGAAAGTAGTCAGCAGAACCATCATCACAAGCTTAGGTTCCTCACCCTTCCTTCATACCTGGCTCTGGTGAGCAGCCTCCCAGACCTCGTCCTGCAGCAGGAAGATTTGCGAAGGCTCTTTTCTTCTCAGACTCATTTTAAATTACATTCTGACCACAGTTAGATACATTCTCTCTGTCTTCTGAGCCCCAGCCCCCCCCAAGATAGATACTTATAATTGAGGAAAGAACAGACACCGTGACTCGAATCAGTTTGGGTTTATGTGCTTTGTCAGTTTACCCAGGTGATTCCCCAGAGGATGGAAAGGATATAGCTACCGAGGAGTGAAAAGTAAGAATGAGAGGTCCTTAAAACGGACCTTACACCAAATGACAATGAACAGCCAACCTTTAACACACACGTTTTTATGCACAAGGTTCAGGTTCAATGACTTGGGATCCACGTCTCATCTTTATGTAAATGTCCAGCCTGGAGTCAGTGGTGCATAATTGTTGTGCCCAGCGTCTGCCTGCACAAGGCTGGAGCAGGTTAGCTGGAGATGGTGTTAAGACATCAGGGCTCTGGATGTGATTTCCATACTGGCCAACCTCTGCCATGGGCCATCCATTTATGTAAGAATTAGTGTTCCCAAAGCTTCAGGGTTGACCCTCAGTGTTCCCACTTCATACCCTCTCTGTCTGAGAACTCATCTGGCCTCATGACTCATCTAGCCTCATGTCCCAATGTGGACAGACTTCCAGCCCTATATCTTCCGTCTTTTCTGTATCATGAGCACTGGTGCTGAGACCCAGGTCACACACCTCATACACATTTCCACTGTCTCAATTACACAAACACACAACTCCCACCATCGCCAAAAACTGCTCTTCCCTCCTAACTCTGTTATCACTGTAATGGCGCCTTTAACCCAGGAGATCACCCTCACGTTAAGAAGCCCCACACAGTAGGAAGTAGCCTTGAATATCCCAACGCTGATCACAGCAAAAGAACTGAACCCTCTTACTTTGGAAACCCAGGTGGCGTAGTGTTAAGCACTACAGCTGCTAACCAAAATGTTGGCAGTTTGAATCCACCAGCCGCTCCTTGGAAACTCTATGGGGCAGTTTTACTCTGTCGTATAGGGTCACTATGAGTCGGAAACAATTCGATGGCAATGGGTTTGGGTTTTTTGGGCTTTCTCTTACTTTAGTATGCGGCCAAAAGGCAAGCACTGTTCATTGCCTGCAGCCTTTTGCAGCATGGAAGGTGGTACCTGTGTGATACCACAAGATGCTGTCAGGTTAACTCCAACTCATGGTGATCCCAGGTGCGTCAGAGGAGAA
>NW_004444191.1:636658-649307 GCF_000243295.1 Trichechus manatus latirostris
CATTAAGATAAGTATTAATTTCCTAGGTCTGTCATAACAAATTACCACACAGTGGGCAGCTTAAAACAACAGAAATATATTCTCCCACAGTTCTGGAGGCTAGAAGTTTGAAACCCAACAGGCCATGCTTCCTCTGGCTGCTCTAGAGAAGAATCCATTGCTTGCCTCTTTCAGCTTCTGCTGGTTGCCCTGGCATCCTGGGCTTGTGGTTGCATCACTTTAGTCTCTGCCTCCATCTTCACATTGTCTTCGCCTCTGTGTGTTATCTTCCTTTACCTGCCTCTTACAAGGACACTTGTGATAGCATTAAGGACCAATCCAAGTAACCCAGGGCAATCTCCTCATCTCAAGATTCTTAACTTAATTACATTTGCATGGTCCCTCTTCCAAATAAGGTAAAGTTTACAAGGGATTAGTACTTGACATATTTGGGTGGTCATTATTCAACCAACCACAGATGGAAAATGAATCAAAATCACATTATCTGCAGATCACATGATTTTGTATATAAAAATCCACAATAATGTACAGATAAACCATGAGGTAAGTGAATTTTCTAAGGTGGCTAGATACAAAGGCAATATTTAAAATTAATTGCATTTTGACCTCTATCAACAAATAACTTGAAAATAAAATTTTGAAAAAACACCATATACAATAGTGTAAAAACCCAGAAAACATCTAGGAAATGAATCAAAGAAATGACGTACGATTCCTCCATGAAAAACACTACTAAACACAACTGAGGGGAACTAGGAAGGACCTAAATAACTGGAGGGATATATCATGTTTCATAGACTGAAATATTCAATATTATAAAGACTTTAGATCTCTCCAGGTTGATCAGTAGATTCAAGGCAATACAAACAAAAATTGTTGCTGTTGCCTTTAATGGGAATTGGCAAGCCGTTAGTAAAATGTATGTGGAACTAAAAAGTGCCGATAATAATAAAGATAAACATGAAGAAGAACAACAAAGATGTAGTTCTTATAACACCACCAAACATCAGGACTTAATATCTTAATACCTTTGCACCTCTTTATATTCACATCTCTGATCACCCTTTCTCGCATCAGAGAATTGATCTCTTTAATACATGGCAATTAGCTCACAAATGGGGACTCCACATTCTCAAAAGCCAATTTCAAGACTTAATATTCTTTTAACTATAGTAATTAAGACAACGGCATAAGTAATTAAGACTTGTTGGAATAAGCATGGAAAAGATCAGAGAGTCTAGGAGGAGATCAACACTACCATTACTCTTATGTGCTTTCTTCTCCCAGAAGCCATCATTAATTGCCCCAGTCCCCAAAAATCTTCCTCCTCCTCTTTCCTGGCTCGTTATTCCTTAGCATAGACTTCTTTGTTAGAAAGTTGTCTGTACATTGATCTTAAGCATGTACGACTCTAATCTTCCAGAGCAAAAGGAAAAAATCAGTACCTCTTTACATGAATCATAGATGCCGGTTGTCTACGTCAGATCATGATTTCACTCACAGAAAGCTCTGCAGAGAAGCTTCTAGATGATCCAATCCAACTCCCACATCTTATTGAAGAGTAAACTTAATTCTGTGAGGTGAAGAGATTGCTAGGATCACATATCTAGTTAATGGAGAAGTCAAATCTAGAGTCCAGATAAGAAAAATTCTAAATTGACAGTCAGGAAATCCTAATGTCTCTAGCTCCCTATGAAAAATATAAAGAATATGCTCTAATTCCATCCAATAAAATTACCCTCTTGCTCTTTGTGTATTTCTTATAATGTTGGGAACTGTTTGATATAAAGACCTGCAAGATCTCCTCTGAATGAGACTGTCATTCACAGAGCCGGTCATCCAGGAAAGGGATTGAGTCTCAGCCGAGCACTGGGATGGAGGAATAGGAAGAAGAAAACTTCAGCATCTCTGAACCCTCAAGCAGGGCAGACATCTTGGCAAGTGCTCCTGGTAGTGTTGTTGGCTTAACAAAGAGAAGTTTATTCTCTCACAGTCCAGTAGGCTACAAGTCCAAATTCAGGACGTTAGCTCCAGGGGAAGGCTTTCTCTGTTGCCTCTGGAGGAAGGTCCTTGTGATGCATCAGTCTTCCCTTGGTCTGGGAGCATCTCAGTGCAGGAACCTCTGGTCCCAAGGATGCACTCTGCTCCCAGCACAGCTTTCTTGGTGGTGTGAGGTTCCCATCTGTCTCTGCCTGCTTCTCTCTTTTATATCTCAAAAGAGACTGGATTAAGATCTATCCAATCTTGTAGACCTCATCAGTATAACCTCATCATAGTGATAGAGTTTACAATACATAAGGAAATCACATCAGATTACACAATCATACAATACTGGGAAACATGACCCAGTCAAGCCGACAGACATTTTTGGGGAACACAGTTCAATCCATGACACTGGCTAACTCAAAGAGTCTGTCAGGTTCCATTAATAGATGATCACTAGTGGGCAAGATTATGAGTCGGAATTGACTAATGGCAACCAGGTTTTTTTTTTTTTTTAGTGGGCGAGAGTTAACATCTATACCCTAAAAGCCTAATCTGGTCTCTGCCCTCACAGACATGGTCCATGTCAAGTCAACGTATCCATAGGAAGGGACAGGCGTGTTTCCCTCTCTCACCCTCCATAATGCCCTGTTGTGTCTGGGAAAGAGGAGTGGAGGTGGGAAGTATAGTGAGAAAATATTACCACATCAAACTGTCTCAATCCCCTTTTTTATAGCTGTGGTGGAAAATGGAGGAAGGGTTTAAGCCCCTGGTCCATGTGTTTAAAAAAATAATTATAAAATAAGGGAAATGCATATTTCATGCATGAAGCATTTTTAAGACACTGCCGTATGCATTTCACAAAAGCCTACATTTAGGTCAGAACACTGGTTGGCATTCATCACTGACTATAAACCTTGACTTTCGTGCCTGAATTCCTGGGGGCCCTCTGTGTGCTCCAGCAGCCCTCCCATATCGCAGTTACACATTCTGGGAGAATGGTCCTTCCAGGACATGTCCCCATAGTCCTAGGGACAACCCACGGTGAAGATGGCTGAGACATACCCTGAAGCTGAACCAGTTCCCTCTGTGGGTTCCTTTCTTTGTTCCTTTTGAAAGACTGTCAGGAAAACATTTGGGAGATATTTTTTTAGGAATTACAGGCTTTGAAAACAAAAAGTGTGCTCACTTATTTGTTGAAAAAAGTATGTAGTTGAGCAGAATGCCTAACAGGGCAAGTTCTAGGGCCAGCCTGTCCAGCCTTACTTCTCATCTCCATAACCACACCAGCTGTGCGGCCTTGGGCAAGCATTGTAACCTCTCTCTGCCTATAGGGTCTCTATGAGTTAGAATCTACTCTATTGGCAACGGGTTTGGTTTTTAGTTTTCATGCCTTGAAATCTTCATACATGATGTAATGGGGATCAAAACAATTTAACCTTGTTTGATTGTTGTATGTAAGGAACATATCACTGGTGAGTCCATATTGGTTGGGTGTACTAAGCTTACAGTTGCTGAGTATCCATATGGGCACTGCCTTTCATTTGTCCTTTTAAAAATAAAATTTATTCTATCTTTTTTCATTCTATGTTAAAACAATTTGGAAAATACAAATAAATAGAAAAAAAGAGAAAAAACCATTCTGATTGCCCCACTCAAAGGAAAACACTAGTTAAACTGTGATATGTTTCCTTCTGGTCTTTTTCTGAACATAGATAAAAGGAAGCACGCACACACACACATAGTTGTGAATTTGTTACAAAAACCAATCCAGAAGCCAGTGCCTCGTAAGCACAAGTTACTGAGTGACTCAAAGCTAAACTCAATCTTATCCTTTCTGACTCATTGTCCAGAGTGGTGTCTTTCTTTCTCCAGTTCTTAGTCCAGGGAACACAGCTGCCTCTCCAGTCAGAAGGCAAGAGTCTCAAGAGGGAGATACTACATGGTATACTATGGAGTATATCAGAGAGTATGTAAAAAAGGCCATGTAGATATGGGGAGACCTGGTGGCACAGTGGTAAAGAGCTCGGCTGCTAACCAAAAGGTCAGCAGTTCAAATCCACCACCTGCTCCTTGGAAATTCTATGAAGCAGTTCTACTCTGTCCTATATGGTCTCTATGAGTTAGAATTGACTCGACAGCAACGGGTTTGGTTTTTTTTGGTTTACATAGATATAGGAGTCCCTGGCTGGTGGAAATGGTCAATGTGCTTGGCTGTTAAATGGAAGGCTGGAGGTTTGAATCCATCCAGAGTTGTCTCAGAAGAAAGGCCTGGTGATCTACTTCTGAAAAATCAACCACTGAAAACCCTGTGGAGCACAGTTCTACTCTGTTACACATGGAGTCGCCTTGAGTTGGAGTGGATCCACAGAAAGTATTTTTTTTTCTACTTTAGATATGTATGTGGGGTGTGTGTTACGTGTCTCTGCCTCTTATCTCTCATGCTGATAACTAGCTACTACACTTTCTCTTCACTCAAAATTAGAGAGCTTTGTCGTTCTAGAACTTCAGCCCCTCCAGCCACCTTAATCAACAGCAGAATTATCCCAAAATATTTAAAAATATTGTTATACAGTGGATAGTTATGTCATATAATAAAAATAATTATAACAGATAAGGTTTCCTGACTGTTCACTATGTGCTTCAGTGCTTTTCATTTATGCATTAGTCAGTATAGGCAGGGTTATGCTGCAGTAACAAATTTACCCTGTGAATTAGTTTCCTATTTGTGATAACAAATTACCACAAAGTTAGCAGCTTAAAACAGCACAAAATGTATACGTTCTGTAGGTCAGAAGTCTGGTACTGGTCTCAAGGTATTGGCATGGCTATTTTCCTTTCTGGAGGCTCTAGGGGAAGAATCCACTTCCTCGTTTATCCCGGTTGCTGTAAAATTTCATTCTGTGTAGTTATAGGACCAAGGTCCCATTTTCTTGCTGGCAGTAAGCTGGTGGCCTCATTCTCAGCTTCTAGAGGTCACCGCATTCCTTGGCTCACAGCCCCCTTCCTCCACCTTCAAAACCCCCAATGATGGATTGAGTTCTTCTCACATTGTATCTCTCTAACCTATCCGGAAAGATTCTCCACTTTTATGAACTCATGCAGTTAAGTTGCACATACCCAGATAGCCCAGGATAATCTCCTCATCTCACTGTCCAACCCTTAATCTCATTTTCTAAGTCCCTGTTGCCATGTAAGGAAACATATTCACAAATTTTAGGGAATTAGGGTGTAGACATCTTTGGAGGGCTATTATTCTGCCTAACACACTCTGAAATCTCAGTGGCTTAACACAATAACATTTGTTTCTTATTCATGTAAAGTCTAGTGACTAAGGCAGCTTTTCTCTATCTTGTAGCTCTGTCATTTGGAACATGTGCCCTTTTAGGTCAAATACTACTGCTAAGTCAACTAGAATGAAGAATGTTGGATTAACAGCATGGCCTTGAATAGGGCATTGTTGGTGGAGTGTGAGGATGGAAGCTTGATTGGAATGAGTTCAAGAGATAATGGGAAGAGAGTAAGTGAAGACAGTGAGTAAAGAGAATTATTATTATTTCTATATTATAGATGAGAAAATAGAGGCTCAGGGGGTGTCTGTGCAGAGCTTAGAGTGTTGCTTGGAAAAACTGAGAAGTGGTCCTTGGAAAAGCTCTGGACTGGAATGCACAATCACTGCATCTAGACTTGAGCCAGCCATTTACCTCTCTGAGTATTTACTTGACTATATGTCATCATGGTGCAGTGGTTAAGAGCTCAGGCTGCTAACTAAAAGGTCAGCAGTTCAAATCCACCAGTCACTGCTTGGAAATTCTATGAGGCAGTTCTACTCTGTCCTGTAAGGTCGTTGTCATGGATTGAATTGTGTCCCCCCAAAATATCTGTCAAGTTGGCTGGGTCATGATTCCCAGTATTGTATGATTGTGTACCATTTTGTAATCTGATGTGATTTCCTTATGTGTTATAAATTTAATCACTATGATGTAATAAGGTGGATTAGCAGCAGTTCTTCTGAAGAGGTCTACAAGATTAGATACTGTCTTAAGCCAATCTCTTTTGAGATATAAAAGAGGAGCTGCCAGACCAAGGGAAGATTGATGACATGGACCTTCCTCCAGAGCTGATGGAGAAAGCATTCCCCTAGAGTTGACACCCTGAATTTGGACTTGTAGCCTACTGGACTGTGAGAGAATAAACTTCTCTTTGTTAAATGCATCCATTTGTGGTATTTCTGTTATAGCAGCACTAGGTGACTAAGAAAGTTACTATGAGTCAGAATTGACTCAAAAGCAACGAATATGGTTTTTTGGTTTTATATGCCATCACTGCTGTATGTATGTGTATATACTCATATGTACATGTTTACCATGTATCAGATATACATTTAATACATATTTGTGGAATTGAATTGAATTAAACGAACAACCAAAAAAATAAAAATAAATAGAAGTATAGTAAGTGCTGTAACAGAGATTTGAACAAGGACTGTTTATACCTGAAAGTAAATTTCTATGTGAAGTAAGTCCTCTGTCTCAAGAGAATCTGTCCAGTGTGAAGATAAAAGAGGCAGGAACATATGCTCATCGTGAGTATTGGGTTTGAAATCAAACACTCTTAAGTTTAAATCTCTACTCTGCCACTTACAGCTATGTGACCATGGCCCAGTTAATTAAACTTTCCCCAGTTTCAACTCTGCCATCTATTAAATGGGGATAACTGTCTTATTCTGTAGGTGAGATAAATGCAGATTTCATATAAAGCACCAAGAACAATGCATAATAGACATTAGACATTGTTATTATTACAAATGACTAGATATGAAGATGGTGTGGGGATCATTATGAAGGGGTGGAGGACAGCGCAGTGTGGGAAGCACTTTCTGACAGCTATTTAAAAGGTGGATTGCAGTGACGTGAGTCTACAGATAACTCAGATCCAAATATATTTTGAGTGCAAGTCATAATGAGAAGGGCCTGAACCAAGGCCGTGGCCATGGAAATGGTGAGGCTGGGATGGGCTGGAGAGCTCTTTAGGAGGTTGAAGCAGCAGGACTTGGTGGTGGGAAAGGGAATGAGGCTAACTCCAGGATTCAAGCCTGGAGACAGAAAGCTGTCATCATCTAAGAGATGTTTTGTTAGAGAAGAAAATGAGCTCGATTTTGACCATGTTCACTTGCAGTTGCTTATGGGACCCCCAGGTATAGCTGACTATGGCCCACTGGATGTGTGGCTCTGGGTTTCTGTTCTCTCCATCTCATTTGAAAATAAAAAATAGGGCAATATCTGCATAGGAAGCTAGTGAAAGCCGTATGTGTGAGTGACATCATCCAGGTGTAGTATAGAGCAGGGTTTCTCAATCTTGATACTATTGACATTTTGAAAGGGACAATTTCTGTTGTGAGGACATCTGCACTGTAGGATGTTCAGCAGCATCCCTAGTCACTAGTCACTGGAGGCCAGTAGAATCTCCCCTTTTCTAGTTTTGATGACCAAAAATGTCTCCAGACATTGCCGCATGTCCGCAGGAGAATATGACCACTCTTGATTGTGAACTGCTGGTATAGAATAATGGCAAGAGGACTAAGGACTGAACTCTGAGGGCCACCAACATTCAAAAGGAAGGTAGAGAAAAAAGAGCTAGTGGGAAGAATCAAGAGAAAAGAGTTTTAAGAAAGAAGAGTTTGGTAAAGTCAACTGCTCTGGAGAGGTTACGTACTATATGGACAGGAAAAAAAAAAAATCTCTGGACTTGGTAGTGAGGAGGTCTTTGAAGACTCCAGGGAAGTTTCAGAGGACTGGTGGGAGCTGGAGACTGGAGGTGGGGAATAAATGAAAGGCATGAGATTTGAGTTAGTGAAAGTATGCTCTCCCTTCAACAAGCTTAAGTAAGAAAGGAAGGCGTGAGGAGAGCAGTAATTAAAGGGGTGGGATATCAAGGGAGTGTGTCTTCTGAAGAATGAGAGAAACATCTTGGGCATTGCGAGATGATGGAGCTCCTTGAAGGCATGACCATAACTTGTTTCTTTTTGAAATGTCATGCCTGATTTATTGAAAAGACTCACTAAATATATATTGGTTAAATTAGGGATTTATTTTGTTACCCTTTCTGGAACTGTGGATATTTTAAAACAACTCCAGGAAGAGAGCAATGCTCAACATAAAGGCATGAATCACAAAAGGCAGAATTTCCGACATGAGACAAAGATATTTTGGGTGTAGACCTGCCCTATGCCCTCTAACTATACCACCTACTCACCTCACGTTCCCCATATGAACAGATTGTTCCCTTTTTTGCTGCCAACCAGACTTTGAGTTCCCTAACTCAAGCCATGGGTAATTATTTCACCCTTGACTAATTGACGGTGACAAATAGCTGCTAAATTGAGTAGATAAGGAGAACAAATTTGGTGTCCTTGTCTTTCCCGGAGTGTTCAGTCTGAGAGAGATTGGAATGTATCCCTGGGCTGAATTGCACAAAATTGTACCGTCAATCTTGAAGATGTCTGCATGAGCTAATGAGATGCAAACACAGACACATTAAAAAAAAAAAAAAGGAACTCAACAAAAAACCTCATAACTTATAATGTTGTCCTAAGGGCGGCAGCAGAGTATATACAAGCAGAGAGGGGGAAGAAAAAAACACAGCTAACAGCACGATTTTTGAGTGAAGACTTGTTGGTTTATCTACAGTTTATGAACATAACCTCAACCTAAAAAGATGAATGGGAAGAGGCTCAGTAAAGAAAATCTCTTATTTGAAGCACGTAGAATTGTCATTTTGTAAAGCCACCATCAAAGGCAAAGTTTATTTTCATTTGGTTTGGACCATAGTTCATGTCTTCTCCCCCAAAAGAACTCATATCCAGAAAGAAGTTCTTTTTCTTTCTTTTTTGTTAAGCATCATCATTTACACCCAGAACCATCCTAGATCATAAGCTCCGAGAATCCAGGATTTACTCCAGCTTTACTCATCACTATTCTTCATCATTGTTTGGCATGGCGCCTTCCACCTAGCAGTTGCTGGTGAAGTGTTTATTGACCTAAAATGGGGGAATTTTTTTTAATTGGTGCAGATTAAGGTAGGATTCTAAATGTCTATTTTGATTTTAAATAAAAGCTCAGAAAATCCAGCAAGACAACAGGTGACACCTGTGGCTTTCAAGACGCCACCTCTTGGGTAAGCCTCAACTCTTGATGAATGGCTCAACTGCCACTTAATCCAAATGCCTTCCTGGAAGGCTGCATGATGAGCGGTGACATGCTAATTGAAATGTACTTTCCCCAGTGAACAACTTAACAATTTATATAAGTATCAAAGCCCTGGGTTTTACTGTCAGTCTTTGTTTTGGAATGAGGAATTTATAAAAAACATATGTTTCTGTCACTGACAGAGCGTTCTGAAAATATGGCCACTGAATCACATCCGACTTTCCTTTCTGCAGACGGGGAACCAGTCAGGGTACATTCTTCTGTTAATAACATCTCCTTTCAGGAGGAATCGACTCCACACTGGGGTTTCATTACTGAATTCTGGGTAGCTGATGATAATAGAGGCAGCGGTGAGGGAAGCCGGGGAGAAAGAGCTCAGATATTTGAAATTCTAATTCTGGCAGGTGAGAACAAGGAAGTGATTCGGAGAAAAAGCACTGGTCTGGTAATCCTGATAAATAACATAATAGCGTCTTCTCTAGTTACGTTTAGACGCAAGTCTGTGTGCCTTTCACAGGCAGAGCTCTGTGACTGTAAGTAAAATGTTTCCTGTATATAAGACCTTTCTGTTTGAGTTGGACGAGGGACAGTCAGCCTGTGATCATCGGTCTGGCTTGCAGAGGACTTGGGAGTTGAGCTGAAAGTGTGAAATCCTACAATAACTGTATCAATCGTGCCGGACAGAGCCTCTTTTGTCTTCTTAAGCTATCTGACTTTCCCATAGGCTTTCTTTCCTCAAACATGCCTCAAATGGTGTTGCTTAATGCAAAAACACCACTCAGGACAAGGTAGCTTTCACCAACAACCATCCGTGGTGGACATTCTAGAAATCCTAGTCATATGGGAGAGCTGGACAAGCTTAGACAAGCTTGGGAAAAGTGAATTCTCAGCATGGCACTGAGAGCTGGAGGGCTGGTGGGGCAGAGGGAATGGGTCACATATAAGTCTGTGTCCCCCACAGGCCTCTCTAATTCATCTCAAAAAATGCCACAGACCCTGAGACCTAGGCAATTGTTTTGCTTCTAGTCTACATATAAATCTTTCAGTTGCAAGTCCAAAGCCTTGAGACATTTATGCTCAATTGTTTTGAAGGAAAAAAAAAGGAAGGAAGAAAGAAACTTCTGCTGGCAGCCAAGCAAAATCTGCATTTCATTTCAATTTAGATAATTTTGCTCTCCATTTTTTTCCCAAGGTTTCCTGGATTTCAATAAAATATCTTTCATCACCAGATCACCAAAAAGTGGTTGTGTTGAGCTGCCCCTGGGGCTTTGGAGTGGATATCAGGGAACGTAGGAATTGTATTGGGTTTACAAATGGCTTGTTTTTCTCAGTTTAATGGTCAAAGCATGAAACCAATAACTTATTCCAGGAAGGGTAGGCACATGATCTTATAATGGGTCTTTGAAAGCAGGACATGACAAAACACACACACACACACACACACACACACACACACACACTAGTTTTAAATAAGACATTTGCTGGGGAAATGAGCTCTGACTGCTCACGTCACAGGCATTAAAATCTCCATTTTAATGTGTTCCTGCATCCCTCTATCCTGGACCTACCACTCCGACTACTGCAACAGCTTTAGAGCTGAATTTTTTTAACCTCTTGACAGCTGTCATTTGACCCTGCAACACAAGCAGGGCATTGTGTAAGCTGTGGTCTTCTAGCAGAGGCCGACAGCTCCTATGTGGAGAAGCCCTGAGCTGGACGTCTGCTTACCTGCATGGCGGGAGTCACTGGGTGGGCAGTGGGTGCTGGAGGTGGTGGGGTAGGGAAAGACAAGTGAGCATGGCCACCTCCAAGCACATCTGTTTTATTTCATATCAATCTGATGGCTGTAGCAGGGCAGAGGATGCTGGGGGAGGAGTCAAAAGACAGGGAGTTCCTGCAAAAGACTTGTTTGTGTTTCCATTTCGTGGGGACAAAAGAGCCCGTGTTTGCCAAATCGCAAACCCATGGAAATACGCTGGGCTGGGAACAGGAGATTCAACTGCAGCCTTTGGGGCGGAGGTGATTTATGGCTGGCCAAAGGAAGAGTCCAGGTCCACAAAGAGAGGGAGGTGGGAACTGAGGAAGCAGAAAAAAAAATGAAAGAAGGACTGGCATTGTCCTGACGCTCCCGAAGCTCTCTCATGAGAACACCGTGATGAGTTAGGTGTAAACGAACCAGAAACACGTGGATAAAACCTCCCTTCATGTGAGAGAAATGGAGGCAAACTGTGGTTGTCACAGTGGGGGCGTAGGACAATTCTAATGTGACCCCAGTTGAAAAATATCTCAGGTGACTGGCAGTGAAAGGTCTCCCCGAGATGGCCTCTCTCTCATTTTGGAGGATGGTTACATTGAAGGCTGAGAGTCAAAACTCCCTTTATTGTTCCCAGGATAACAGATATTCTAGGATCCCTTCCTGCAGCTTATGCCCTCCACCTCCAAACTGCAGGGTCTTGTCATTGTCCTCTGGGACGACACTTGGCTGCATTGCCATTATCTTCTTAGGCTCAGTGGCTTTTCGGCCAAGTGACCTTAGTGTTAGTGATGTTTGGGTTTTTGCCAAAGATATAGCTAGACAAATGTGTGCTGTTTAAAGCTTTAGCATCTTTGGTTGATCTTTGCAGGCTCTTCCATAGCATTACATGTGTGACAAAGATTTAGACATTTCATTTGGAGGGTTTTTAGTTCTGTTGATATGTTGTTGGGAAACGGGTGACCCTTAGGGTGAGGTCCCCTTGGGGTTGCTAGAAGAGGAAGAGAAAACTGCAAAGGAGGGTCAAGAAATCTGAATTTGAGACTGAACGCGGGTTGTAGTGGCTTCATGCAGTAAGAACGACAACACTTCTGGAGAGCTGACAATGGTCTGGAGTCCTGGGTGGTATAAATGGTTAATGTGTCCAACCGTTCACCGAAAGATTGGAGGTTCGAGTCCACCCAGAGGCACCTTGGAAGAAAAGTCCTGACAATCTACTCCCCCAAAATCAGCCATTGCATATCTATGGAGCATAGTTCTCCTCTGGCACACATGGGGTCACCATGAGTTGGAATGGACTCAATGGCAGCTGATTTGGACAATGAATGCTCTGGGCACAATCTTAACTGCTTCAGATTCTTTCCCCCTCATTTAGCCCTGGGAGCAACCCTTGGAGGGAAGGTGTATGATGATGCCCATTTTACAGATGGGAAAACTGAAATTCAGAGATATTAATCACTTGTTTATTTTTACAGAGCTAGTAGTGCACAGCACGACTAGGGTGAGGCAAGAACAATGCTCCCCTTGGGTGCCCAAAATCTCAGTAATGCAGATAAAAGATTTTTTTTTTTAATTGTACTTCAGGTGAAGGCTTACAGAACGAATAGTTTCTCATGAAACAGTAGTCCACATATTGTTTTATGACATTGGTTAACAACCCCACAACATGTCAACCCTCTAACTTCTCAACCTTTTTTGTTTTTGG
>NW_004444191.1:661380-664143 GCF_000243295.1 Trichechus manatus latirostris
CCAGATAACAGATGCGTTCGAGTGTTTCTCTTCCTAGAGTTTATTCCATGAAAGACTTTAGAACTTGCCAAGGGAAGGGAGGCAAGGAGGATGCCAGAGAATTCAGCTCATATTTCCTTGGCCTCATGACACGGTATGAAAATAGCTCCTTCTTGACTCTGAGAGATGTCATCGAACTGAGTGCATGACAGGTAACGAAAGAGAATTGTTTGCACACGTTTTTATGGGCTCATTGGCTCAGGTCATGTAATAATAAAAATAAATCCTGTTGGAAAATATAGCACCACACTTCCAGGTAGACTTAGCATCATAACAACTGTCACTGCAAGCTTGGGCTTGGGCCAGGAGTGAGCATGAGGTAAGGGCTATGGATATGTATATCTCTTTGGGTTGCAGAAGATGGTGAGGAGCCATTCAGGCCATTCTTTATACCAAGGATGGAAAATAAGTGGCATGGATGCTCCCATTTCACCCTCCCTTGTCTGTGACAGACATCACTAATCAATTCCAGCAAGCCTTCTCACTTTGTCTAGTTCGGTCTCAAAATTCTTCTCAATGCAGTGCTGCAGGAAGCCACTTCCAATCAGATGGAGTTGGAATAAGGAAAGAAACTTATTTGCCAACTGTGCTTTTTCTATAGACAGGATCATGTTGAATCCTCTATTGTTTAGCTGACTTTTAAATGATGACTGGTGCCATCTATCTACTATATGTTTGACTTTAGGAATGTTACTTGACTTTTTTGAAATTTGGTTTACTCATCTCTAAAGTGGAGAAATAATGACAAATTCTGCAAGACTGCTGGAGTGATAAATGAGATAATGTCTTTAAAGTGCCTAGTGGAGTACCTGGGGCATTCAATTACTGATGGCTCCTACTATGACTGTTTTGAACTTAAAGGGCTTGAGAATCCATTTGGTCCATGACCTTGCATTTAGACAGAATCAATCTTACACCTTCCCCACTTTGGGGGTGACTCTTTAAGGATGGGGAAAATTTATCAGCTTCCTTCTGCAGTTTTCCAGTGAGTTTTACAAAGGCTTATATGAATTTGGTGTTTTTTCTCCAAAAGGTCATTACTGCTGGGATAGACACAGATATTTAAGTTTAATGTAGTGACACCAATCGTTTGGAAAAAAGTTGAAAACTCGTCCCCAGTATCTAGACCACCATTGTCGGTCATCGAAACCATGTTAGCGGCCCTGGAATTGGTGTACCCTCATTTATTCCTACCTTTCTTCACTTCATTCTCCGTGCAAGACCAACATGATTTCAGATGAAAACCTGACAATACAGGTCTCCTTCTTAGAGCTTTTCAATGGCTTTTGTGCCAGTCAGCATTCTGGTAAGAAAGAGAGGGCACACTCAAATGGGGAACAGGAGAGTTCAGTAAAAGAACGATTTAGAAAAGTGTGGTCAGGGACAAGGGTAACCAACATGTGATGGGGGGCACCCCAGGCTAGCAAAAGTGGGAGCCATCAGCACCCCTAACCTGAAGGGACCAGGAGAGGGAGTGGCTGTAACTCAGCATTCCCAAAGAGGTTGATATCACAGGGGGAGAAAATTGGTTAGAGGTGTGAAAAAAAAGTTTTCCTCTTTTAATATACAAAGCATGAATATACACAGAGTATATAAACATAAACATACAGTAATAGACAATTTTCATTTCGGAGTGATTAGGGGAAAAAATGTCTTTAAAGTTTTCTTACATGAGGCGGAGCCAACATGACACTATAGACAGAAGCACCATGCTGTCCCTCTGCAACAAAGACCCAAAAAACTAAGTAAAACAGATACAAACATCAATCCTGGAACCCTAAGTACAAACTGAAGGAAAAAGAACTCAGTCAATCACCGAATGGAATAAGAAACTGATAGAGAACAGAGAATGAGGAGAGCTACTCAGTGGAGTTCCCATACCAGCTAATGTGGCTGGATTTGCAATCTTGGGCTATAGCCACCAAACAACTCAGACAGGGAGTACAGGAAGGCAACTCCATAGAGATCCCAACAGGAGACAGATCACCTGGTTACCAGGGACACACATATTCCCACCCTACACCCTTCTTCCCTGTATGAGTCCTCCACTGCTTGCCAATAGGTCACAGTGGCTCGGCCAGAGAGATACCAGCTCTCTGCTGCCCGGATTCACCATCTTGGACCTCAGCCACCAAGGACTGCAGACAGGGAGTATGGGAAGGCAACTCCACGGAGCTCCCAGCAGGAGACAGAGCACCCAGTAACCAGGGACACACCCTTTCTGATTCCCCATCTTTCTTCCCTCTACATGACCTCCACTGCTTGCCAATGGGCCACGGTTGCTCAGCCCAAGAGACACTAGCTCACCCCCACTGGGATCCTCCCCACTCCCAGCAACCTGCCCCTTCAATCCCATTTTTTTGTTTTTGTTATTTATTTATTTATTTATTTATTTGGGGGAGGGGCTTTTTTTTGTTGCTTCTCTCTCTCTCTTCCTTCCTTTTGTTTCTCCCGCCCAGCTAGCCTTATGATTTTTTGGTTTGTTTTCTTTGTTCTTTTCTTCTTCTTCTTTTCTTTCTGTTTCTTCTCTCTCTCACTTTTCCTTCCTTTCCTTTCTCCTGCCCACCCAGCTTTGCCCACCACCCTCGCCCCTTCTGGAGGGGCCGTGCTGCACAGCTAGGCTGGAAAGTCACTCACTGCGGGAGGCCTCCCCGGGTGTGTGCTACCGTCACTGACCGGCTCCCTCAGCACCATTGTATTTATTGTTTGTTTGTTTCTTTTTTT
>NW_004444191.1:664581-695118 GCF_000243295.1 Trichechus manatus latirostris
CTTTCCTTTCCTTTTTCCTGCCCACCTAGCCCTGTGCACCACCCACACCACTTCTCGACAGGCTGAGCCACACTGTTTGGCTAGAGCGCCACCAGCATATGGCCTTGCTGGGTCTGCCCTGCCCCCACCTGCTGAATCGTACCACACCATCGTTTTATTTACTTTTTGTCTTTTTATTTTTTAATTAATTTTTTAATTTTACTACATTTTTTGCTTTTTTTTAAACTTTTTTTTTTTGCTTTTGTTTCTCTCTCTTCTTTCTCTTCTTTCACTCACCCACTTAGCTCTGCACATCACATCCTCTCTATTCCCTCCTGCCTATCTGCACTGTGCACTGATTGCCAGGGCCCTGAGCTGTACCAACATGGTTCCCCGAACCCCACCTGCACTGCCCCCCAGCCCTGCCCCATTGCCTCCAGTTTGTGCCAAAAACTACCCATCCCCACCTCGCCACCCCCTGCTGCACCATAGCTGAGTGACCAGCCCTGCCCATCTGGACAAGGTGGTGAGGAGTATCATGCCCACAGGCCAGCAAGCAACAAAACACACCCAGCCCACCTGCCCAGACATAACCAAATAAAACAAAAACAGCAGGACGAAATAATCAAATCTACAATCAATAAATGAAGGAAATAATTCCTGAATGTCCCAGAGAAAGCAGACAATAACAAAACGTATAAAAAACCAAGAGAGGAGGGCTCCAGAAAGCTACTAAAATAAAACACCAGGCGACCTTCTGCTAGAAGAAGAGGCACTGGAACTACCTGATAGGGAGTTCAGAACTCTAATATTCAGGGTTCTCCAACAGATGAAGGAAAACGCAGACAAAAATAAAGAAAACATAGGAAAAATCACGGAAAGTACAGATAAAGTTTCCTTACAGGGGAGATAATGAAAACAAAATTGAGAAACACTGAAGGATTGAGAAAGCTGAAGGATTGTACCATCTAACAAAACCTTTGGCCTCTGTAGGGGAATCCAGCCACAACACGCCAGGAGAGGGCCAGGACAAGCTGACATCCTGACCTCATCCCTCTCCTGCCCTCTTATATGCCTCCCATTGGCTGAATCCAACTGGAGGCCGGAGGGTAAGGGAGCTAGTTGATTCAAACCATCCAGGTCAACCTCCTGGGGTCCAGAGCCAGCTTTGGAAGTTTAGAGAGTAGATTTGGAGGGGCAGATGGAGAATTACCAGCCCAGTAGCCAATAGCTCTTAGTATAAAGGATCAAAGATGGATTTGAACTCACATAGGTCTGTACAACAACTGGTCTCCTACCCTATTCTCTTCTCCACCATCCCATCCTTTTGGTTCCTCATATACTGAGCTGCTTCCTGACTCAGGGCCTTGGCACATGCTGTTCTTTTGACATTGTACGTATTTCCTCCCCTTCTTCTCATCCTTCAACTCGCGGCTTAAGTGTCACTTTCTCAGGAAGCCCTCCCTGAGCCTTGGCAGGGCTGCATTCTGGTTTTACCAAGAAGCATTCAGGCCTTCTTCTTCGTAGCACCAATTATAATTGTAATTCAAATGCTTATTTGTGAAATCATTTACTTAATATCTGTCTCCTTCATGAAGCAAAATGCTTTATGAAGGCAGTTATCCACTAGTCTAGGAGAACGCCTAGCACAAAGCAAATGCTCACTAAATATTTGATCAATAGATACGTGCCAGCAGGAAATAAATATTTCAAAGGCACGGTAGCTTCCTGCAGCCAGACTGCTTGGGTTAGAAACCTAGTTCTACCACTTACTAAGCGTGTGACCTTAAGCAAGTTAATTAACATCTCTGTGCCCCCAAACTTTACTCATCTGCAAAATGAAGATAATAATAGTAGCTATTTCATAGGACTGGAGAGAGGATAAATGGGCTGATACATGTAAAGTGTTTAGAAGAGTACGTGGTGATTGCTTACTAAACGTTACCAGTTATTATTGACACCATCAGCATCCGCATCATCAAACATTCATTGTGTAATTCTTCTCTTGTTGCCTGGCTGTTTGGTGGTGACATTTGCCCTAATCAGAGAAAAAAAAGGTATGTGAATCTTAGCTAGCACTGATTCTAACCATTTTGGTTTTAGAACTAAGAACCCAATTTTCCTGATACCAAATCCTAGAAAACAATTTAGCTTTTCTCTTGTCACGGAGCCTGGGAGCAAATTATTTGACAATGAATTGAGTTTACCCTGCAAACAGTGAACATAAGCGTTTTTGCCACTGAGATGGGACGTGATGGACTGGGGTGCTTCTCAGATCCTTGTGTTGATTGGTTCCCTCGCAAGGTTTTATTCCAGCTTCAGCACTGGACAACGCAGGGACACGTGCGGTAGGCAGAAAGGGGCATCAGGCTCACTCTGTGCCCAAGAGGCAGGTCTTGGGGCAGTCACAGTTGCTTTCTGAGAGATCCCTAGGAGATGCAGGGAGACCTGTGGAGAAGGGGCTGACCACACAGAGAGTGGGGACCAAGGAAGAAGGAGCAGGAAAAGCAAGCAAGGTAACAGAAGAAATATCATGAGAAGGGAGCTCTGGAAGCACCCATTTTTCAGTCCATCTCAGTCTTCTGGATGGTACATCCGGTCTGGGAACTATTTAACCGGATTGGGCATGTACACACTGGCTTTTGCGCTGTGCCGTTTTAAAGGCGTTCTCTGATCTGGGCACAGACTGGGTCATGGAATCGCGTGGTGGTCAGAACCTCCCTATTCTGCCTTTTAACAACAGTGAAGGAAAGTGAAGCTCAGACCATGAGACTGTGGTAGAGTCGGTACCTGCTCTCACATCCCCCCGACGGCGGGGCCACTACGGTGGCTTTGCTTGACTTTCCTTTAAATCTTGCCCTTACGCTCTCTTCTTGCCCTTCATTTATCCTCCAACTAAGGCTGAATTAAATTAAATTACGTTTCCACAAGTGGCACAAGCAAGCCAGCTTTCTTCATTGATTGCCCCTGCCCCTCAGCAGGCATCCACACACGCACACGGTACCTGTTACCCCAGCTCTGGAAACCTGAGCGAGTCGGCTCCATGTGCCCTTGATTCCTCCGAGTGAACCGTGCACGGACACGGGCGAGGGCATGCATGGCCGAGCAATCACTGTCACGGAGGGAGAACTGATGTTTGCATGTGCGTCTCACCTCTTTTCACATCTGGTGCCGGGAGGCCTTGGGGGATTTGTTGGGGAAAAGAAAGAGCAGCGAAAAGGGCTTCCAGCGTTGCAGGAGTCGGCGCTGAATACAGATGAGGTTGCCACTCTTCCACTTCCAGAACAGCAGTGGGTTTTGACTGTTTAGTGGCTCTGAATGGTTCTCAGAGTCAACGGCCTGAGAAGTGCTGCGTGAAGTCAGTTTCATGGTGCACCAGGCAGGATATTTTTCCCAGTTACCGTCACTAAGGAAAAGTGTGTATCGTTCTGGAAGTGAGTTTAAGGATGTGTTTCAGATGGCTCTGTTGTTGTTCTTAGCTGTCCCAGCACAATGGAATCAGACTGCTGTGATCCATAGGGTTTTCACTGGTTAATTTTTGGAAGTAGATCGCCAGGTCTTTTCTTCCTAGTCTTAGTCTGGAAGCTTCTCTGAAACCTGTTCTGCAACACAGCAACACACAGGCCTCCACTAACAGACAGGGAATTGAACCCAGGTCTCCCGCATGGAAGGCAAGAATTGTACCACTGAACCACCACTACCCCCTAAAAATAACCCTTTCCCTTGTTAATCAGAGGTGGATTTATTATGTATGAATTTATTCAGACCCTGTTTGAAATACTACACTTTCTGTACCATCGTGTAGGTAAAGTTCCATTAGTTTAGTCTATGTGGATAAAGCAGGCCTTTAGTTTCCCTTTAACTCTGATGGGCAGTACTATACTCCAGAGCTCAGGGACTGAGTGCTGAAGCCCTTCCGGATTTTACAAATCCCCATAAAATCGCTCCTTGGCCCTTAGTCTCAGAGTGAAAAGCTCTATGCACTTCAGTCAGACTTTATGTGACGGTGTCCCTATCTCATTGCTTATCATAATTACCTCCCATTTTATCTCCGTTGTTTCAGATGTCAAAGACAAAACTACACGCGGTATTCCCAGGCCGAGATACACAGGGGCAGGAGTAAGGAAGGAGTCCCTGGGGGGTGTAGACGGTTAAGTGCTAGATTACTAACTGAAAGGCTGGCAGTTCAATCCCACCCAGAGGCACGCCTCAGAGGTAAGGCCTGACAATCTAGTTCTGAAAAGTCACAGCCTTGAAAACCCTATGTGTACTTTGCACACATGGTGTCCCATGAATTGGGATCAACTGGATGGCAACTATCGACAACAAAGAAGTATTCAGTTTATTGTGACCTCCACGGAAATGCTAGGCCATTGGAAAACGTTATTATCATTTGGATTTGTTGCCTTTCTTTGCCGTTACAGCATAGTGGACTGATGACATCAAAGAGTAAGTTATACAGAATGATTATCTCCTAAAGGCAGATGGGTTCAGCGTTCACCACCTTTAGAACAGCATCCCTTCCACACTGATCTCGGCTGGACACCACCTGCTGATCTTCCCAGCACTGTGTTAACCAAACCACGGGATGAGATCAGTCCCCTTGTCCGGCACTGTTTACTTAGCTGTGTGGATAAAAGCACTGCAAGTTTTAATCCATTAAACTGAATTTTTTAGTTGAGACCAGGAGTTTGAAAAACAGTAGAGTACTTACGTGAAGGAACCAACTTTTTTCTTTTCATCTCTTTTTTCCATCTCTTTCTTTCTTTCCTCCCTCCCGTCATTCCTTCCTTCCTCTCTCCCTTCTTTCCTTCCTCCCCCCTCCCTCCTTTTCCGACCCTATCTCTCTTTTTCTTAACAAATGCCATTGGAAAAAGATGAAAGTACAACATTCGTAATATACAGACCTGATCCCCACTAAAAGATCTGGAACTCATGCTATTTTCTGGATCATAGACTGCGAGGGTCTTCAGCTTTACTTGGTGTGGCCAAATTACTCCCCAATCCAAAAAGTTTACACCACTTTCCCTTCCCAATAGTAGCAGTGTATGAGAGTCCTTAAGTCCTCACAAGCTTGATAACACTGATTCTATCAAACTTTTACAAGTTTTGTTAATCTGATGGGGATGAAATTATTTAAAATTTTATTTCCATAATTATTAATGAAATCGAACACTTTTTTCTCCCATATATTGGTTAATGATATGCCCTTGTACGTGGAATGACTGTTCATATTTTGATCTACTTTTCTATTAGGTGGTATTTTATTATTAACTTGTAAGATTTCATTTTACTTGGTTCCACAGTCAATGCCTGTGGAAGTAGAAGTCAAGAAATCAAATGATGTATCGCATTGGGCAAATCTGCCGCAAAAGACCTCTTTAAAGTGTTAAAAAGCAAAGATGTCACTTTGAGGACTAAAGTACATCTGACCCAAGCCATGGTATTTTGAGTTGCCTCATATGCTGGACAATGAATAAGGAAGATGGAAGAAGAATTGATGCTTTTGAATTATGGTGTTGGCAAAGAATATTGAGTATACCATGGACTGCCAGAAGAATGAACAAATCTGTTTGGGGAGAAGTACAGCCAGAATGCTCCTTAGAAGCAAGGATGGTAAGACTTCATCTCACGTACTTTGGACATGTTATCAGAGGGACCAGTCCCTGGAGAAGGACATCATGCTTGGTAAAGTAGAGGGTCAGCAGAAAAGAGGAAGACCCTCAATGAGACGGATTGACACAGCAGCTGCAACAACGGGCTCAAACCTAGCAATAATTGTGAGGATGGAGCAGGATCAGGTAGTGTTTTGCTCTGTTATGTAGGGCCGCTATGAGTCAAAACCGACTCAATGGCACCTAACAACAATAACAACAAGATTTTTGGGGTATATTCTGTGTATATTAAGAATTTCTCAGTCATAGAAGCAGCAAATATTTTTCCCAGTATATGATGACATGTTGTTATGATGACATAGGAATTGCAATTAATTATTGACGATTGTTCTAAAACCTTTTATTAAATAGTTCCTCCTTTTCCTTTTGATTTTCTGTGCCGTTTCTACATTTCCCAAGTTTTTATTTATGGATAGATACCTTTCTTAGATTTCTACTGTTTTCTAACCGCCTTTTTTTCCTCTGAGTCAATACCATACCATTTTAATTAGTATAGTTTTATAATAGGCTTAATATCTGGAAGGGTGAATCTTCCCTCTTGTTCTTCTTCAAATTTTCTTGGCCCTTTATTCTTCTATATGAGTTTTAGCACTTTAACTTCATAAAAATTCTTATAGGTATTTTAACGGTATTACATTGAATTTATAGACTAATTTGGATAGAATTGTTGTCTTTTTAAGATCTTCAAATCATTTAACATGGTCTACATTTTTATTTACGCACATTATCTTTTATTCCCTAATATTTTACAATTTTCTCCATTAAATTTATTGAAAATATCTTCGTTACAGTTGTTCGTAAATAACTTAGTTTTAACATTTAGAGTATTATATTTTTTCTATAATATTTTCTAATTGATTTTTTTTATATATTTGGTGTACTCAAATATTATTTTGGGTGTGTAGAAATGTTGGAGCCCTGGTGGCGCAGTGGTTAAGCTTCACTGCTAACCAAAAAGTTGGCAGTTCAAGTCCACCAGCCGCTCCTTGGAAACCCAATGGGGCAGTTCTACTCTGTCCTATAGGGTTGCTATGAGTCAGAAGCAACTCGTTGGCCACGGGTTTGTTTGTTTTTTTTTTTTGCTAATGCTTAGTGAAGTTGGGCACTTCTTCATGTATTTACTTGTCATCTGAACATTTTATTTTGTGAAGAGTCTGTTTAAATCTTTGGCTCACTTTTAAAGATTGCGTTCGCTGTCTTCTTATTAGTCCCTGGGTGGCGCAAACAGTTAAGCACAGGGCTAATAACTGAAAGGTTGGTGGTTCAAACCCACCCAGAGGTGCTTGGGAAGAAAGGCCTGGTGGTCTGCTCCCGAGACGTCACAGTCATGAAAACCCTATGAAGCGTAGTTCTGCTCTGAAATACATGTGGTCGCCATGAGCTGGAATCAACTCAACAGCAGCTGGTTTGGTTTGGGTCTTATTATTAACTTGTAAAAGTTCTGTATATATTCAAAGACAAAAGTCCTTTTTTGGATAGATGTTTTGCAAATATTTTTTTCCTAGTCTGTGGCCTCTTTCTTCATTTTCATAACAGTGTCTTTTAAAAAGAATAAATGTTAATTTGATGCAGTCCTATTTATTGATTTTTTTTTCCTTTTTTAGTGTTCTGTTTAAATATCTTTGCTGCCAAGGTCATTAAGATTTTCTCCTGTATTTTCTTCTAGAAATTTTAGAATTTTTATTTTATATTTAGGTGTATAATCCATTTTGAATTAATTTTTGGCGTGAGAAAGAGTTGAGGCTTTTTTTCCCCCAAATGTCTGTCTATCCAGTTGTTGCAGCGCCATTTGCTGAAAAGCTCATCCTTTTCCCGTTGAGTTGCCTTAGCACCTTTGTTGCAAATCAGTGACCATAAATATGAGAGCTATCTCTGAACTTGTAATTCTGTTCCGTTGATATACACGCCTTTTTGTCAAAATCACAGTGTCAATTATTATAATTTTGTAACAGATCTTGAATCCAGTTAATTAAGTCCTTCAACTTTGCTCTTTTTTTTCAAAGTTGCTTTGGCTATTTTAGGTCCTTTGTATTTCCATATAAATTTTAGAATCAGTTTGTCAATTTAAAACAAACAAACAAACAAAAAAAAACGCTTACGGGGATTTTAATTGGGATTATGTTTAAAGTAGAGATCATAGCAGCTTTATTTGTAATAGCCCCAAACTGGAAACAACTCAAATGTTTATTAACAGATCCATAGCTAAACAAATTGTGGTATATCCATATGATGAAATACGACTCAGTAATAAAAAAGAGTAAACTATCGATAAGTGCAAAAGCATGGATGAACCTCAAAATCATTATTCTCAGTGAAAGATGTCAGATAAAAAAAAGAGTATATGCTATATTATCCCACTTGCATAAAATTCTTGAAAATGCAACCTAATCTGTAGTAGCAGACAGAAGCTCAGTGGTGACCTGGCGAGAGGGTTGTTTTGGGGAAGGGCGAAAAGGGGGACTACAAAAGGACGTGAGGAACCTTTCCAAGGTGATGGAAATGTTCACTATTTTGAATGTGGTGATGGTTCCATAGGTGTACGTATATGTCACAACTTAGCAAACTGTGCACTTTAAATATGCCCAGCTTATTATATGTCATCTATACTTCAATAGGAGCCCTGGTGGTGCAGCAGTTAAGCATTTGGCTGCTAACCAAAATGTTAGCAGTTTGAATCCACTAGCCACTCCTTGGAAATCCTATGGGGCAGTTCTAGTCTGTCTTATAGGGTCACTAAGTTGGAATCAACTTGATGGCAATGGCTTTTTTTTTAAGAGTTGGAATTGACTCAATGGAAATGGGTTTTGTTTTTTTTTTGGTTTATCCTTCAATAAATTTATAAAAATATTATAGCAATTATTCTTTCTCTTATCGTTTTCCCTCATCAATAAAGCTATGTAATGTAAGAATAATTTTAAGCATCCTTGTGTTGCTCCTGACATCAAATGAAATGTTTCAAAGAGTTTCTTTTTGTTCCCTTTCTTTTCCTCTTTCCCTTTTCCTTTCTTTTCTCCTTCCTTCCTTCCTTCCTGCCGGCCCTTCCTTCTTTCCTGTCCATAGGTTTGTGGTAGATATAGTCTATCAAGCTAAAAGTTTTCTAGATCGCTAAATTTTTTTTTTAAATTAGAAATGAATGTTGAAGTTTCCAAAAAAAATTTTCACATTCAAATTAGTATATTTTCTTTTTCTGTTAATGTGAAATATTCTTGCATTTTTTGGGATAGCCCTTACGTAGTCTTGAAACGTTTTTGTTCATACAATGATGGGTTTGATATGCTACAGTTTTATTTAGAAATTTTTTTCCATGAATGTTCATAAATGAAATTGGCCAATAATATTATTTTCTTGCCCATGTTGATCAAGTTTTGATGTCAAGTTTGGGTTAGCTCATAAAATGTGTTGGAGCAGTTTCCTGTTTCTTATAATCTCTGAAACAATTTGTCTAATCTAGAGCTGATCTTTCCTTAAAGGTTTGTAAAACCTCACTTAAAAATCATCTAGTAGTATCTTTTAGGGGTAAACTGTGTTATTGCAGGTTCAATTACTTTAGTGATTATGAATAATTTAGTTTTCTATTTATTCTCTTAGTCAATTTTTGTAATTTACATTCCCTAGACAGTTGACTATTCTAAAGTTTTTGGAAAAAAGATATTCTTACTATTGTCTAGGTATTATTATTATACATAGACAATCCCTATTTGTTTCATTTTTACAGATGTACATATCTAGTAATTTTTTGCCATATGCCAGGCATTGTACTGAAAGGAATTGTAGAGGATGCAGATAACATCTTTCACCATCCAGGGCTGCCTGTCTCCTCAGTTAGGCAGATTAGTAAAGGGCTGATAACCTTAATTAATGAGAGCTTGAGGTGGGTCAGGGCTGGGTTGCAGTCTTGTAAGACTCATTTAATTCACGTCTACCTACTCTCTGTTTCTTGGATTTATACCCTTGGGTTTGTTTCTATCTTCTCAATCTTAAACCACTGAGGTTTGGAGTTTACTCCTTTCAAATTTGGCAAATGTCCTGGGGAGGAAACCAGGCATGTGCCTAAGGTAAGCCCCACCCCTCAAGCAAGAAAATTTCTAAGTACTGTGAGACCAGAGGAGATTGCATCCCACTGTTTCAAACTCCATAGCCTCTCATAAAGCCCCATATTTTGCAAATGAAACATGGGAAAACCAGCTGTACGTTAATAGCTCCTGAGGCTTCCAAATTGTCGTGCCAGTCCTGCACATCCTCCAGAAACTTTGTTCGTTTCTCTCTCCTCTACTAGAACCCCTCTGTGTATGCTGAGTATGATCCTTGACCAAATCTAAAATCAGCAAAAGCACCCAGGGAGAAATACAGACAA
Organism: Trichechus manatus latirostris; assembly: GCF_000243295.1. Classification (NCBI taxonomy): domain Eukaryota; kingdom Metazoa; phylum Chordata; class Mammalia; order Sirenia; family Trichechidae; genus Trichechus; species Trichechus manatus. Next base: position 674,590 of record NW_004444191.1, read on the forward strand.
TAACAGACTACTCATGTCAGAAGAACTCTTTTTTCTCTGGAATTTTAGTTCATTTTATTCTCTTTGTTTCTACAGCTCTCCTTCCGTTAAAGACAAGAACTTTTTTCTTGCAATTTGTTTGGAATTTTAAATTTTTACATCGAAATAAGTGGTTTGCCCCCACATTCTTCCCACCACATACTGCCCCTGCATTCTTCCCATACCATGAATCAAATTTAAAGTTGTTATCAGATTTCTCTCTTATTTTCATTTCATACAGGGTAAAAAAAATTAATTCTATTTTTTTTTAGCCTATCATTTTATCATTAGCTTTCCTCAGGTCTTTTGAATTTTGGTTTGCAGATTCTTCTTGAATAAGAATTTTTTTCTCTCTAAATTTTATTTATTTTGTTGCTATTGTTGAAAATATGCACAGCAAAACGTACACCAATTCAACAGTTTCTACATACACAATTTAGTGGCATTGATTACATTCTTCAAGTTGTGCAACCATTCTCATCTTCCTTTTCTGAGTTATTCCTCCTTCATTAACATAAACTCACTGGCCCCTAAGGTTCCTAAGTAATATTTTGAGTTGCTATTGTCTATTTGATCTCATATAGATAGCTCTTAAAAAAGCATAATTCTCAAGGGAGACCTTTTTTACTAGTTAAGCTAAACTGTTATTCGGTTTTAAGATGACTTCAGGGAAAATTTTTGGTTTAAGTTTTAAAGATTATCTCAGGTCAATAGTTTCAGGGTTTCATCTACCCTCCATGGCTCCAGAAAGTCTGGAGTCCATGAGAATTTGAAATTATATTCTACATTTCCCTCCTTTTGATCAGGATTCTTCTGTGGAATCTTTGATCAAGATGTTCAATAATGGTAGCCAGGCACCATCCAGTTCTTCTGATCTCATGGCGAAGGAGGCAGTTGTTGATGGTGGCAATTAGCCATGCATTCCATATCCTCCTTCTACTCCTGATTCTCCTTCTTCTATTGTTCCAGGCCAAAAGAGACCAATTGCTGTGCCTTGGATGGCCACTTGCCAGCTTTTAAGACCCCAGGCACTACACAGCGAACTAGGAGGTAGAACAGAAGCACTAAACACGTTGTTAGGCCAATTAACTGGGATGTCCCATGAAACCATGACCCTAAGCCTCCAAATCAAGGAACAGAATCCCATGAGGTGTTTGGTTGTACATAAGCAACCTCAGCACAAACAATAAAAGTCAAGATAAATAAATGGGACCTCAAAAATTACACTTTTTTTTGTCAAAGACTTTACCAAAAAGTGAAAGGACAAGCTATAGACTGGGGGAATATTTTCAGAAACTGTATATCCAATAAGAATCTAATAACCAAAATACGTATAAAACTCCAACAACTTAACAACAAAAAGATAAATAACATAATCATTCTACGGGTAAAGAATTTTTCTTTTTGTTCTCTGTCTGTTAATGTCTAGGGGTTTTATACTTACTCCCTGTCCCCTTGAGACTCACCAAACAAGGACTCTCATTCTCCTAGAAATATTGAGTCAGCAGAATACTTACCTTAAATCCTGATGGCAAACTTCTCTTCATCCCTAGGACGATGTGGACAACATCTTCAGCTTCCTTTTATGGGCAAGGATGATCTGCATTACTTTCTGGTTTCACCCAGTGAGCCCAGCTCTGCTATCTTGCTTCATGTTGGGAGTAGGTATGTTCCATCTATTAGCCACAGGAAATGAATTCCTTCCCACTTTTACCTTCCCCTGGACCTGGGATCCAGCACGTCCTCTACTTCACCCCTGTGTACTTGTTTGCGTTTTTGTTCTTTAATGTTCTATACAGATAGCCATCATATTTTTGAGCACGACTATGTCTTTCTAATTTTAATATTTATATTTTATCCCTACTAGTTATGTATTTGATTTGAGAAGAGTTGGCTTTGCTCAAAGCATAAAATTACAATGCAATTTTCTCCAAAAACTGAACTTGAGGTATTTTAGCAAATGTGTTTTGGTTTTAAACAGGTAGCACACATCCTCATCCTTTGGACTCAATAGTACAACACCTGTCCTCTGTCGCCTTTGTGTCATCAAGAGCTCTCAGTGTCACACCAGCAGGCATTCCTTTTCAGAATGTAGTTTTGAACTCTACAAAATTTAGGTGACTTAAAGGACTTTCCACAGACCTCCTGATTAAAGGAAACAAGATTTTAATGAAGCTTCTATGGGCCCTCAACCCTTGATGATGCACATCTAACTCACATCATATACTAAGCATTGAACCAGATCCCTCTCACCATTGTCATCAATAAATAAAGTTGAATTTCTTTTTATCCTTGGCCACCTGGTAAAAATATTCAGATACCCTTAATTTTTGAATTTCTCAGCTTTCATCACGTATTCATCTGCTGGGTGTAGCTCATGATCAGGATATGTTTCCTTAGGACACTGGCAGAGAGATGCTAGGCAATGTCCATTCAATGTTGCTTTCCTAAAAATACCTCCCTAATTTTCTTGACTAGTTTGGTATGCCCATCATTATTCTCTTTGGGGAAAAATTTTTGTCTTACAGTCAAATATCTTACTAGATTTTCTTTTGGAACTCTCTAATGGCTATAACACCTCGGCAGAGATGAGTTTGGTAGAATTCTTGTCTTCCATGTGGGAGACCAGGGTTCAATTCCTGACCAATGCACCTCATGTGCAGCCACCACCAAACTATCAGTGGAGGCTTGTGTGTTACTGTGATGCTGAACAGGTTTTTTGAGTAGATCTTCCAGACTAAGATGGACTAGAAGAAAATCTTGGTATCTACTTTCAAAAGTCGGTCAATGAAAACCTTATGGATCACAATGCTCCAAACCACAACTGATCATAGGAATGACACAGAACTGGGAAACATTTTGTCCCATTGTGTATAGGGTCGCCATTAGTTGGAGGCCAACTCAGTGGCAGCTAACAACAACAACAAGAAATGAGTTTGACAGTGAACAGTGGATCCTGATTTTGATAGGACAGAAGCAAGCAGGAGAGGGGGCTGTTCAGAGCAGGGTGTTTCCAAAAAAGGGGTTAAGCCATGAGGACATACTCTGGGTTGCCAAAAGGTGATCAGAGGGCACCATTCAATGTGACAGACAGGAGAAAAAACAGCTAGGATGAGGAGTAGGAGGAATCTAAAATGATAAGTTGGAAAAAGTTACAATTTTACAGAGGATAAGTTCTAACCTGGAACATCTAAAAATAGCATCTACTTTGCACAGACATGTGTGTGGAGATGTGCATGAAAGCAAAAAAGTAAACCTGTTGCCCTGGATTTTGACTCATGGTGACCCCACATGTTACAGAGCAGAACTGTACTCCATAGGGTTTTCTTGGCTACAATCTTTATGGAAGCAGATCTCCAGGCCTTTCTTCTGGGTACTGCTGGGTGGGTTCGAACCACCAACCTTTAAGTTAGTAGTTGAGCACAAACCGTTTGAGCCACCCATGAATCTGGAAATGCCCACGTAACTGAGGAAATCAATGAGAAACTACTCAAAGGGAGAGCAGAGCAGGGTTGGAGCCACAGGTGGTGTTCCCACACAGACAGAGGTGTTCAGGATCCGGAAATCACAGGGTCAGGACAGCTGGGCAATTTGGCCACTCCAGCTTCTCCCAAGCTGCCTGCCATCAGACACATCTGGCCCTGGCACAAACATGGTCATGTTTCAGGAGCCCCATGCATTGTTTGTGGATACTCGTTCTGGTGTAAAAGCTGGTATCTTCCAAAGTGTCATAACAGAAGTGGAGACAATTGTGTGTCAACTGTTCCCAGGCAAAATGATCTTCTAGAAAGAAATTAAAAAGAAGCCAAAAAATTACAATATTTCTTTTCTGCTTGATTGATTTATTTGTTCATTTTTTTCATTTGTTCATTAAATATTTATCGAGTACCTCCTATGTGCTGGGCACTTCACTAGGTGCTGGGAATACAGAGATGAACAAGACATGGGCCCTTTCTCAAAGTGCTTGCAGCCTGTTGGAGAAGACAGACAAGGGAACAAGAAAGCACCAAGAAGAGGGCCAGTTGCCCAGAATGACCCACTCAGGAGGCGGGAATTAAGGGCTCCACCATGAAAACTGAGAACTGAATTCTTACCCAGGACGCCCAGAGCTCTTTCTTTCATGTTTTCCCTAAAGAGAGACGAAGAATAGCAGCCTTTTGATCACAGTCTGAGACAGAAGTGTAGAACTGTGAGGAGAATCTACATCTTAGAGGCAAACAGGATTAAGAAACTCTCAGGTTTGGATCTTTAGAAAACCAAATCTTGCTACCTCCCATCCTCCTACCCCCACCCACCAATGGGAAAGACAGTGGATGAGCAAGTATGAGGCACATGGAACCTGTAGGAACTTGAACTTGGCTGTCTATAACATTCATCCAGACATGCATGGCCTTGGCTCAGCCCTCTGGGAACTCAGACTAGACTGTTCTCCTCAGTTTGCAAGATCCTGGAATGAGTACTAAAAAACGACCCTCTACCATCAGAGACAGCATGGTTATGAGCACATATTATATTCCTATCATCAAAAACCAGGAAAAAAAAAAGAAAAATAATGTTTTCACTTATGTAACACCAAATATTCTAATGTTCACAGATATCCCACATTTGGGCATCACGTAGGGGAATGATATTAACTCACATTTCTCAAGATATAATTATGTGTCAGGTACTGTGTTAAATGCTTTTTAGGCATATATCATCTGATCTTTATCTTTTCTTATTATCCCTCTTTTATATTAGGAAACTGAGGTTCAGTGACTTTTCTTAACTTGCCTAAAGTCACACAACTTGTAAGTAGTAAAGTCTAGATTCAAACCTGGATTAGTTTTTTTTTCTAGTACACTGTTCTTTTTAAAACATCTGGCTATTTCACAGAATAGTTTCTTGTTATTGATGGCTGGGTAAATGCATTATCTTATACGTTTTTTAAAAATAAGTTACCTTAATATTCATCTTAGTTGTTTTCCATGTTTAATACACCCTCCTGGACTGTGGATTACAATGTCATGGCATGTCTCTTCTCTTTTTTTATAATCCTCATGGCAGCTAGCACAAAACTAACCACCTCTGAGAATTCACAACAGGGTAAAGGGACGTGGAACAAATGTCTACCATTTCAGACAATCTCACTCAATTTAGGATTGTGCCCCATTACTGAGCATCTTTCCTTCTTTGTCTTTTGGAGAAAGCCTGAGCCTTATCCACTGGACTTTCCTTGGATAATTCACTGAGTCTCTACTATGCCAGGGAGTAGGTCCAGAGGATGCCATGCAAGCTGCATCTTGGTTCTCTGCTTTAGCAAGGTCATTGAGTAGTTGGAGAAACAAGCTTCTGAACAATTCCAGTCCAAAGTGTGTGCTCAGGGCTGTGATGGAAGCACAACTAGTTCTCTGTCAGATCCCAGAGGGCACATCCTTGTGGCTGCATCTGGTGGAGTCAGGGCAGGTTGCTCTCAAGAGATGCTCAATAATTAGCAATAATGGCAGGAGAGGCCTTGCCAACAGAACCCAAAACATGTCAAGGATCTAGAAGTGAGAACCTGGTGCCTCCTGGCAAGTGAGGGAAATTTGTTATGACAGAATGTGCCCTGCCGTATGGGCAATGCTGAGAGATGAGGCTGAAAGGTAGGAAGGGCTATGGAGTGGTGATTTTCTGCTAAAATGCAGAGCGGATGGAATTGAAGAATTATCACATCAAAATGCCCCCAGCCAACGGAAAGCATTGGCATCCTTGTTTATTTTCCATTCCAAAGGTCCCTCAGTTTATTCCTACTTGGGAAATCCCCTCCAAATGGCAGCCAAATGAACTCCCTTCTCTCTGCAGACTGCTCTGTCAACGTGGGGGAGAGGCCTGCATGGAGCTGCAACCCCCCACCTCCCCAAGGGAGGGCTACCCCAGGGGAGGGCAGTGACCAGCCTTGCCTCCACAGGCCTGCTCAGCAAATGGTTTTCTCCAGGCCTCATTAAGGATGACTTGATGTCTCTAAGGCTACACTTAAGTCTTTTTTGGCCTGCTACTGTTTCCACTGAGCATGACAAGGCCCAGGCGCTTCATACTGGTTATCTCAGCCAAGTGCCGAAGGGAAAGAAATAAAAGATGAAAAAGAGAAATCACTACCTTCATTCACTAAACATGCCCATTTACTTGTTTTTCTATTTTATTACATTAGTCATTGCTATAAACCCAGCGTGTTCTACTTTTTCTTTCCTTTTATGATAGCAATATTCCAAAGCCAGGTAAGTTCTCAAACCATGAGACAGACATATAACGCAAATCCAGAGATGTCAGTTAAAACTCCAGCAAGCATATTCTCCTGCACATTCTTTCTCAGAGGCTCCTAGACCCAGGAAACCTTCATCAGTTCAGCCTTCAGGCACACCTGGTGAATGAGTGCAATTTGAGTTATCAGTCATTAATATTTTGTGCATGGTACTCCTACGTCATTTCTTTCTTAATCCCAAAAACTAGGCAAAAAAAAAAAAAAGAAAAGAAAAAAAACCACAAGATAATTAAATTCGAACTTCAGATAAAGAATACATCATTTTTAGCATACGTCTGTCCCATACAAAATTTGGGACAGATTTAAACTAAAAAATTATTTTACCTGGCAACCCTACCACCAATTCAATTCCATAAACAAGTATTGAATACTATCTCAATGCTAAGCACAATGTTAGGTGCTGAGGATTCAAGTATGGATCAGACAGTTCTTCCCCCTAAGGAGTTGGAAGGCTAGTGAAGGTGGAGATAAGTAAACAGGTAATAAAATACACCCTGATACGGACAACAACTCACAAACACATACAAACATTCACGGGTGCACAGGAGTACAAAAAAAAAAAAAGAGTGCTGTGCTTGAACCACTTAGGATGTCACATTCTGAAAGGGAGTTCAAAATGCAGACATCTACTAATATAACGCATCATATTATTATGTCAAAATATCGATAATCTCAGCAGGTGTTGAGAAAGAACTTGACCTAGTAAATATTTGTTCCTGAGCTTAAAGAAAAAAAAATAGTAAGAACAGGGATAGAGAAACTTTTACTTTAATAAAATGTGAACATACCATTTATTCCTGATCATGAAAACAACAACAAAGAAGTCTTAGAAAAATAGTAATAGATAAATACTTCCTTAACGTGCTTTGTGTGTGTGTGTGTGTGTGTGCGTGAGTGCCTCTCAAATCAAAAGCCAGAATCCTGTTTAGTGGTGAATAGTAGAAGTGTTTTCTTTAAAGCCAGGAATGAAACAAGGATGGTTATTACCACGGTTGTTATTTAACATTACACTGAAAGTATTAGCCATTAAAACTAGACGAAAGAAAGAAGAGGTATAAACACTTAAACGGAGATGTCAAATGTACCTTCAGATGGAATAATCATATACCAGGAAAATCTAAGACATTTTAGAATGTCAGAAAAACATTCAGTGGGGTGTTGGTTAACAAATGAGTGTACAAAAATTAACACCTGTTTCTAAGGAAAGGCAAGAATCAGTTAGAAAATCTAACAGATAAATGTCCCAATGATAACGGCAACAAAGACATAGTCTCTACATGTTAACTTAATTTTAAAAATGTGCAGGCTCTAATTGAAGAATACTTTAAAGTTGAGAGTCACAAAAACATTTACTTACAGCAAAAGACGTGCTGAGCTCTTGGTTAGTAAACTTCAACTTTATAAAACAATCAGTTTTCCTAAAGTTAATCTCTAAATTCAATGCAATCTCAGTTAAAATACCAATAGTATTTTTTGGAAGTTAAAAATATTATGTAAAATTCATCTCCAAAAATAAACATCAGAAGCTTCCGAAAAAGAAGAATAATAAGAGGAGATTATTTAGCCAGATAATAAAATGTATTATGTTGGTGCAATAAGTAAAATAGTTTGGACTTGGGGAAAATAATAGCAAGGAAAAAAAACAATGGAATAGAATGGAGAGCACAAAAATAGACACAAATATACGTAGGTACTTAATACAGGATAAAGTGACATTTAAAATCCGTGACAGAAAGATGACTCAAAAAATGGTTTTGAAAGAAGCATTTGGAAAAAAAATAAGTTGGATTACTCCCTTTTAACAAGAGATGTTACGGCTATAACCAAAGCTTTAAACATGTAAATAAATAAATAGCAACAACAAAAACATTATATATGTTCCAAAAACACAAAATGTATAAGGTTGTTTTAAAGCAGATACATAATTCAAATATCATAAAAGAATAGAACAACAATTTTGAGGAAATGAAAACTTAAAGCATCTATAAGCAAAATATATACAGAAAACCAAAAGATAAATAAAAATCTAAGGAAAAATATTTGACACACATACCCAAATGGCTAAATTTTTTTTAATTAACGAAAAGCTCATAACGGTTAAGAAAAAAAGATTTAACAGTTCAATAGAAAAAAAATGGGCAAAGCTTGTGAATAGGCAATCAATAGAAAAATAATGAACAATTTCATTCATAATTTAATAAAAGCATTGGAAATTTTTATAACTTGATCATATGAATAAAACTTAAAGTGTTCGATAATATCTAAAGTTGACAATTGTGTGTAGAAATTGGCCTTTCCTTACGCACCATTGCTGGGAATGTAAACTGGGGTAACCTCTCCAGAGAACAACTGTGACCTGACCCTATTAACGCCAGTACATTTCCGTTAGTCCTTAAACTAGCCCAGGCGGATATGGCCTGCCCCGTGTTCACAGAAGGGCCAGCTGTGACCACTAACTGACCTCAGCAGAGGACTACAACAACAGGAGGACTGAATCAGAAGGAAAATCTTCACAGAACCCTATTCCAAAGTGAGAGGTCCAATAAGAACCACATCACCACCTGTTTCCTGGCTGCCTTCTAGAATTTTCCCTCCCCCCATACCTGCTCGGCCGCCATCTTGCTGCCCAAATCACATACAAGCCCTGCTTCCCCGTAGCTCAGGGAGTCGGATCTGAAGAACGTCCTCCCGGCTTCTTGCTCTGCACGTTGCAATAAAGTTATCTTCTCTTTCTAAAAGACCAGTGTCCAGATAATTGGCAAGTCTGAATGCGCTGGACAAACATCCACCTTTTAGGGTTTGGTAACACTGATAAGCTCATTTGTAGGACTTTATCATTTGAATATATTTATATTATTGTAAACATTTGCCAAAATAGATGCACAAGGTTATTCATCGCAGTATTTTTGTAATTAAAAAAAAATCGTAAACTAAGTGTCCATCAATAGGGGATTAGTTAATACTTTTATGATATATCCACATGGTGAACAAATACGCAACAGTGAAAAGAACGAGGTGTGTGTTGATGTGGAAGGATTTCTAAATAATTGTTATTCGAATGAAAACAACAAACAGACAGGAGTGGTATAATATATTTTCTTGGGCTAAAAAAAAATCTATATGTATATAAAGAGAGAGAGAGAGAAAGGGGGGAGAGAGACACAGAGAGAGACAGAATCATACTCTGCTGATGCATACTACATATTTTGTAAAATCAAAAACTGTCAGTGGTGTTCCCACTGAGAATGGAATTTCAGAGTTGGGAGGAGGGGAGAGTTACCTTCCATGCTGTGCCTTTCTGCACAGTTTGACTTTTCGAAGCGTGCATGTGTATTGCTTTTCATTTTTCTCCCATGTCAGCTGAAGTTATTTGAGGCTGTGGGGTTAAAGATTATTTTTGTTTTCTTTTAAAAATATTCTCTCTCTTTAAAAAAGTCTGGTAAATTTTCCTTAAGACAGTGTGATGATGGTGCATGCTACAGTCAGGGGAAGGGCTTTCCTGCTGCTTTAACACCCCAGAGCTACTGGGCTCATGACCGTTCTCTTGCTGCTTCTCTGCCTCCCAGCAGTACAGTTCAGGATCATTTTCTTAGCCTCCGTTATCACTGTTAAATGACTCATTAGTTCATATTATAGTGACTTATGGTTTTTATCTCCCCCAGTGTCTTCCTCCCCATTTTTCAACAGAGGTTCCAGCACAGTGGAGAATTGTTGAGGTTGAATTAACTGGACTAAGCCGCAGCTTCGGTCTCTCACATCTGCCTTGCTCCGGGACCCCCTTTCTTTGGACAATGTCACTGGTCTGGAATTGCCCATGCTTGAGTGGAGCTGACCTCCTCCCAGCCTGTTCTCCGTGAAGTGGAGTAAGCTGCCCTGTCTTCTGGGGGTGCAGCATGGTGAGGAGGGGGAGGTACTGCCAAATTTCTGTCTGATGAACCTACTTCACTTCTCCAAGCCTCAGTATCTTCAACAGCAACGTGGGATTAATATCATCTTCTTCCTATTCTGCTGAAGGTACTAAATGAAATAAAGCAAGTCCTCAGTAGCTGATAAAAAATGCTAGTTTTCCTTTGCCTTTCACTTTCCTGGAAAGTTCTGTTTTTCCTTTCCTTATGGTGGTGGGAAGGGGGAGGACACCCATTGTGTGGCACTTACAGTCCCTGATGAACGATTAGCAACAAGAGCCTTCAGCTACGCGTTGTTCAGATCCAGGGGAGGTATTGCTTTAATCCGTTCCTCCATAATGAGGTGCCCGACCTCAGGGAGCTTTGCCATCCCAGTGGCCGATGACTTCCCTGGAAGCTCCCCTGAGTGTGCCTGGTCTTTGCCAACCCTTATTTCTTCATCAGTTGATTTACAAGACACACGCCTATGACCTGCAGGTCTCTGGGCACAGGCGTGCAAACAGAAAAGAGCCATTAAAGTTCAATCAAGGCTGGTGGGTAAAGTTCCAACTGCAGAGAGCCAGGATCCTGGAACCTAAGCTGTCTGTTAAGGAACGCCGCCAACCCCAACCTGGGGTGGGTGGAGGCGTCTACAGTCCTTGTTTTGGCTCCCAAGAGGCAGGCCTTCTACCAAAGCTGCAGGGCCAGATCTCATTTTCATCATTAACGCCAGAGAGAATTAAGCTTTTGTTTTTTTCCTTTTGGAATTTAATGATTTTCCTTTAAGATGATTTGAGTAAATTCACAGCCTCAGAGCCTTTACTATCCAAAAAGATGTGACGAAAACAAAGAAGGTCAGCAAGCCAGCTAAGGGTCAGCCTCTGGAATAGACAGAGCTGGATTCAAATTCCAAATCTGCTGCTTAAAAGCAGAGCCCAGTCTGCTTTTAAATTGCTCTGGCTTTAGTTTCCTCCTCTGTGAACTGGGATAATAATATTCTCCACTTTAGGATGAAATGAGGCAAAGAATGCCAACCACTTAGTAAGGGCCAGGCACACAGTCCGTCCACAAGTGATCTTTGCTATTATTATTATGGGTTGGCACCATATGGGTTGTGATTTAAGAGTGAATTCTAGAGGTGGGTGGCTTGGTTCAGATCTAGCTTCTGACATTGGCTGATTACACGACTTTGCCAAGTTCTTAACCTTTCCGTACCTCGGTGTTCTCCTCTAAAATAAAAGATGATAAGGGTACTTACATCATAGAGTTATTGCAAGGATTAAATTAATTCATACGTGAAATGTGAAAATGGGTGAAAAGTCCTATTGCTGCCAAGTCAATTCTGACTCACGACGACCCCATGTTCTACAGAGTAGAATTGCTCCATAGGATTTTCTTGATTATAATTTTTACAAGAGCAGATCACCAGGTCTTTCTTCTATGACACTGCTGAGTGGGTTCAAACTGCCAACCTTTAGGTTAACAGTTAGGTGCAAGCTGTTCGCGCCTCCCAGTATAGCAGGTACCAAAAGATATAGCAGAACCCTGGTGGAGTAGTGGTTAAGAGCTTGGCTGCTAACCAAAGGTTGGCAGTTCGAATCTACCAGCTGCTCCTTGGAAACCCTATGGAGCAGTTCCACTCTGTCCTACAGGGTCACTATGACTTGGAATTGACTAGACAGCAATGTGTTTGGTTATACAAATATTGTTATATTATTATTATTAACGACAAGAACACAATTCAAGGAATCCAAAACAGAAAAGAAAAAAACATACACACAACCAACCCTAAGGAAAGCTGGCAGAAGCCCATAATGGGGACAAGTCAGAAAACAAATTTTAGAAACAGAAAAACAGAATTAACAAATAAATTGAAATGAAAAACACACACACTAAAACATACAAGCCCTTTGGTGAACAATGAAGGCCTATAAGACATATAAATAAAATCAACCACTATGAGCTCAGGTTCTCCAGTACCGAGTCCAGAAGTTCCTGCAGTTGGAGGTTGACCCAGAGTGGCCAGGAGCTCCAACGGAGTCCTTGCGGGGAGAAAGCTGACTTTCGCAACATGCAGTCTACCTGCACGTGGGGCTGTTTCCACCTCCCCCGGCCTGGACATCGGCCACCTGGTGCCAGCTGTGTTGTCCCAGGCAGGAGCTTCCTTTGCCATCACCTATCTCTCTGTCTCTGAGAAGGGCCTGATGTTGGCACCATCTTCCCTGTGAGATCTGACTCACGCCTACTCCCACCTTCTCCTATAGGGCCCAGAACTCCCATATTTTCACCCATTTTGCCACCTGCCAGCCTGCCAGTTCACCCATGTGCCATTTTATGACTTAAGACCTGACTTGAGAAGTGATTTTCCACCCTTTTCATGTGTTAATGCCTTAAATCCTCTAGGTCCCCTCTGCACCAAAGACCTTGGGAGATGGATGCCAATACATAATCATGAATTCTGTGCCTGGCACATGTGTAATATTGGACTGGATTGGCTGCTAACCAAAAAGTTGGCATTGGAACCCACCCAGCAGCTCCATGGAAGAAAGGCCTGGTAATCTGCTTCCATAAAGATTATCGCCAAGAAAACCGTATGGAGTAATCCCAATCTGTAACACATGAGGTCACCATGAGTTGGAATCAACTCAACAACAGTGAGTTTTTTTGTTTGTTTGTTTTTATAGTAGTATCCTTTAGCGTATGAGAGAAATAATAAACTTTCTGCTGCTTTCCAAGAACTCAAGAGGTGAAGATAGAAAAGATCCAGGTATTGGATGCCACCAAGAGTAAGTCAATTGAGCAAGCAGTTGAGTGTTTGTGAAATCTGGCACTGAGTACTGTTGGCAGACAGGAAAGGGAATAGATGTGTCTGCTATAGTCAAGAAAGCAATTGCTTTAAACGAGGTTAAGACTTGATGGATGGAGAAAGAGGTGAGAGAGAGTATACAGGAGGAATCGTCACCATCACTAATTGGCATTGAGCACTTTGTCTGTGCCACACACTTTTTGCGATGGTTAATTTTATGTGTCAACTTGGCTAGGCTATGGTTTCCAGTGGTTTGACCAAACACTAGTCTAGCCGCTGTCATGAAGTAATTATATGTGATTCAATCAGCTGGCCTTGGGTAGAACAGATTACCTACTGTAAGGTAATCCAGTGTAATATAACCATCTTCCATAAGGCAATGTAGTATAATGTAATCATCCCCCATAATGCAATCTAATGTAATCAATAGATCAGTTGAGGTCATACAAGTGTAGGGTGGATCCTAAATCCAATCACTTCCAGGTTATAAAAAGGGCAGATTAGACATAGAGACACACACAGACAAGGGAAGACAGATGTCATATGAGGAGGGTCTACAAGCCAAGGAACCGAGGAACGACCAGGGCTACCGACAGGGAAGGAATAAACAAGGCTGAGACCCTGATTTGGACACTTAGCCTCCAGAACTGTGAGAAATAAACTTCTGTTCTTCAAAGCCCTCCGCTTGTGGTATTTGTGTTACAGCAGCACGAGGTAACTGAGGCACTTTGTTACAAACTTTAGCGTACTAATTCATTTATTCCTCACCACCCCCTTATGTAGAAGGTGCCACTGTCAATTACCATTTCATAGATGAGAAGGCTGAGGCACCAAGAAGGTAACTAAGTGGCCCAAGGTCTCACAGTTACTGAGTGGAGGAGATGGGACTCAGCCCTGTGCTCTTAGTCACCATGTCGTACTGCCAGAAGGGCTGTGTCTGTATCCTCAGTTGGCCACTGACTAGGAGCCCCAGTTTCTTTATCCTTGAAATGGAAGTCATAATACTGACCCCATAAGATAACGTAGGTAAAGTCTCTGCTTCCAGTAGGTGCTCAAATGCCCTGCCTGTGCCCTCCCCAGTCCTGTCAAGCCTACATTAGGTTATCATTGACCAACACGTTAGTTCACACTGGGTGTGGTCACCATTTCTGAAATGCCCATTATGTTTCTGACTCCAAGCCTTCACTCACAAGGCTTCTTTGACCTGGGATGCCTTTTCCTTCTGGGTCCAGATTTCCTAATGTTGCAAAGCCTCTAAGTTCCTACCCATGTAGTATGTCCTATGTGGAACCTTCTCCAGCTGTCTCCAGTCATAGTGGCTCTTCTTCGCTCTGTACTCCCCTCACGCTCTGCTTCCGAGAGCCTAGGCCTCAGTGAATCACCTGGAAAATGGGGATGATAAGGCCACTCTGTGTCTAGCATGTTACATTGAGGCAGAACATGATAGACATCTAATACATGGTGCTGTTATTGTTATTATCTTTATTAGTTGATAAAATCTTTCTCATACTATTGCTACCTTTGCACCTGTTTTATTTACACTCTTAGGTGAAGAATTATTATTAAATAAGGCTTTGGTTTTCCCACAATGCCTAGCACAGGGTCTGGGATGTAAATAAGTGCCTAGTAGTTACGTATTGACCACCACCTATCCATCGATTTTTCATACCCTGGTGACTTGCATGTTGCTATGATGCTGGAAACTATGCCACTAGTATTTCAAATACCAGCAGGTCACCCATGGTGGACAGTTTCAGCAGAACTTCCAGGCTAAGACAGACTAGGAAGAAAGTCCTGGTGATCTACTTCTGAAAATCGGCCAGCGAAGCTCTATGGATCCCAACAGAGCATTGTCTGTCTAGTGCTTGAAAAGCCCTAGGCTGGAAGGCCCTGCACGATAGCTGCAACAATGGTCCCAAGCATTCCTGTAATCGTGAGGAAGGTGCAGGACTGGGCGACTTCTCATTCTGTTGTGAGTGTGGTCACAATGAGTAGAGAATGACTCTACTGCAACTAACAACAACAAATCATGTATTGAAGTGAACAAATAGCTAGAGACCATGCAATGGGGAGGAGAAAGGCAGTGGGAAGGACGCTGAGCCATACTAATGAGAAGGAGGCTTCTGTCCACACTCCCTGAGTGCTGAGCGCGCACAGTGTGCAGAGCCTCGTGCTACGTGCTGTAGAGAGGACCAGAAAAAGCCTGTGGGATGGTCTCTGACCCCAGGGACCAGCAGTGTGATTGGGCAGTGAAGAAAGCATGGTTTATTGGTAAAGCACAGCAATTCCAGAGAGCTAATTAGGCAACCAGGGGAGAGTTGTGAGCAAGGTCTGGCAGAATGTAGCCTCACAGCCAGGTTGTTGTTGTTGATAGGTGCTGTTGGGTCAGTTCCGACTCATGGCGACCCCGTGTACAACAGAATGAAACGCTGCCCCGTCCTGCGCCATCCACACAAGTGTTATGCTTGAGCCCGTTGTTGCAGCCACTGTGTCAATCCATCTCGTTGGTCATCTTCCTCTTTTTCGCTGACCCTCAACTTTACCAAGCATGATGTCCTTCTCTAGGGACTGATCCCTTCTCATAACACGTCCAAAGTATGAGAGATGTGGTCTTCCCATCGTTGCTTCTAAGGAGCGTTCACAGCCATAGGGACGTAGAATAAACTTTCTTGTTGACTGCTCTGTCCCCTGTGTCTAGCACAGTCTGTGGCACGTGGTGGCTGCTCAGAGCACAAGCACGCATTTAATGAATGAAACGTGGAAAGGTTTCCTGAGGAAGATGAGAAAAATGGTACGAATTAGAGGGAAAGAGAAATAAAGCTGTTTTAGGTGGACAGAGACAGAGAGAAAAAAAACTAGACAGAGGACAGGTAGCAAAAGCTTTGATGGCAAGATACAGGGAACAAATTATATGTCCAACTACAAGAAGATAGCTACATGAATTATGATAGTCCAGTCTGTGAACATTTTTATAGTCATTGAAAATCAGGTTTTCAAAGACCTTATAACAAGGAACAAGGCTTTTTTTAAATTTTTAATGAAAGAGGACAATGCAAAATTGCACATACCCTAGAATCCTAACTATTAAAATCATAAATAAAGACTAGGAGCAAACATACCACACTATTAATAACAGCTTTCCTTAACTCTTAAGTTTATGAATGATGTTTTTTTCTCCCCTCTTTGTTCAAATGTTTCACGCTTTACAAATTTCTATGACCATAAACAACTTTTACCATGAAAAACCAGTGGAATTGTACATTCCGATTATATATCTACATTCATTATAGCATTTCCAAAATTAAATGATGATTCCTGGAATTTATATTCATGAACTCTAGTGTTATATCCATAATGGATAATCCTCTTCCTTTACTGATTTTGATAATTCAGAAGATTTTGAACGTGTGTTTCATAAATAATATTTTGGGGTGTCTATGTGTGTGTATGTGTGTGAATCTCTGTACATATCCTTTAACCTGAGTATTGTATATCACATATGTGTATATCCATGTGAAATATATACCTATACACTGAGTCAGAATGTAGCTGGGGTGGGGGAAGATGGACAGATTGCCAGACAGGTGGGGAATGGAATAGGGTAGACCCCTAGTGTGTGCTGGCAAGTTCAAAGGGGGGCTACAGACTGAGAAAGGCCAGGACATGGAGTCAAAAACACATTCTCTCTCTGAAATGGACTGAGAGTTGCAGAGAGAAAGGAAACAACAAAGACTCCATTTGTGAGTTTCTTTCCTTCCTTGTCTCTCTGTCTCCCTCCCGTCTCTTCCACTCTGACTGCTGTATGAGCTGTCCAGCCCCAGGGGCCGAGGCATCAAACGTACACCATCTCTGGGCGTTTTGCCGACTAGAAAGAGGTAATCAGAGCTTTGGTAAAATGTTTCTGACAAGGGCAAAAGTAAGAAATGATCAAAATGGGCCAGTTTTTGAGAGGAAAGATCTATTTTTAGACCGAGCTGGGTGGGGCTGTGTTTTCAAAATAGGTATTTAAGGTTGCGTGTAATTCATTTAATGTGTGAAGAAGTTACTAATTTCACAGAGAAATAAAGTTCCTCAGAGCTCAGATTCCTCTGAACTCTCCCTCAGCCTTAGCCCGGGGTGATTACTAACTCCTTTGGTGAGAAGATAATTTTATTTTAATTCTCATGCAATAGCTGAGTAACTTCCATACAAATGTCAGCTCTCAATCTTTATGAGTAAATTATTGTCCTCGCTATTGGGGTGCGGAGGATGACACACTCTAGAAGCTATAAAACTTCTTGGATATAATTTTCTTCCTAGGCCATTATAAACGTAACAACCCTAGTTTTTTTTAGTAGCTCAGGTGAACAATATGTTGAAAGAATAAAAATAAAAGATTTCAACAACAATGCAGATAGGACTTTGATAAAGGAAGGTCAGATACTTAATTTTTCGTTCCATTTTAGAGAGAAGTTTGACTTTCTGACTTTCTATGCCTTACGCCCACCCCCAACATCTCTTTCCCAACTTCTTAGAACTTAAATGAAGCAGCAAACTCTGCCCTAAGTCATTTTGTCTACTGTTAACAATTTGAAATTCTCTTTTTTTTTTTTCAGGAAAAGGAAGCAAAAATTCATAATTGCCTAGGCTATTACTTGTGCCAAACACTTTGAAAAAATACTTTGATAATTAATTTTTTTTTACAAGAACCTGTATCATTCAGCCAAAGAATATTCTCTGGCTTCAGGGGTGTGGATCTACTTTTAAAAATTTGAAACGCTTTTTTTAATTTTCTTTAAGGGGCAAAGGGGCCTAAAACTAATAATTGCCTCTTCTATTATTTGCATGAAGCATTTTGCACGCGTGTACTCACGTTTGAGTTTTACTACAGAACCCTGCTGATGTAGGCACTAACCTCGCTTTCAACTGAGCGGCACCTGATGAGCAGAGATAAGAAGCATCTTGCCCAATAATATACAGGGAGGTGATGACAGAGCTGGGTTTTGATCTAGATCTGACTGGCTCCAAACTTTGTGGTTTTCCCTCACCACCCACAACGTTGCTGCAACTCTCTTGGGAACCACTGCATTTCTAGTTCTATACCTTGTTTATTTCCCCAGTTTAAACACCTAGCCCCAAAAAACAAAACCCATTGCCATCAAGTCGATTCCGACTCATAGCAACTCTATACGACAGAGTAGAACTGCCCCACAGGGTTTCCCAAGCTGTAATCTTTACGGAAGCAGACTGTCATATCTTTCTCCTACAGAGCAATTGGTGGACTCAAACTGCCAATCTCTTAGTTAGCAGCTGAGCGCTTAACCACTGCGCCTCCAAGGCTCCTTTTAAACATCTACACTGGGGCTCAACTAGAATTACAACTGCAAAATCTCATCAGCTTAAAAAGTTTGTGCTCAGACAGAATTGCAGAATTGGGGTCTGCGTATGGTGAGTCATTGGCTCATTGGTTCCTTGAGAAGTTAATGTTCATCTCCATAAATAGATCCAAAGACAGATGATAGTTTACAGACAGAAATCTTTATACACTTGGGGCTGTGACACTATCTCTACTTGTTCAGTGAGCCTCTCTCTCTCAGGCTCCTGTTCTAACAGTTCCATGAAGGCCTTTTGTTGTTATTTCCTACTTTAAAATGTGAATAAACTAATTTGATTTTGAAATTCTCTTGACACTCCTTGAGGTAACTGAAGACACGTGGTAAAATCAAATTTGTCAACAAAAGCTTTCTCTCTCTCTCTCTTAGCAGACTAGCTTGCAAAGACCTCTGACTCATTGGAGTAACACTTCTCCAACAGATAGGATACCCTAGCCTGAAATGAAAGCAATGAATTAATTTGAGAAATAAACACTCAGCTTTTTCAAAGCTCTTTCCTGGGTTCTACTAAAGCAATAACTATCCAGAATTTAAAAGAACAATAGAAGTCACACGCTTCTGTCTTTTGTTTAATAGAGGAAGAAATTGAAGTTAAAGGGCTTAAGCAACTTTTCAGAGTTATTGCTATTAGTGACAGAGCTGGGTGTGTTATGGGTTGAATTGTGTCCTTCCAAATTATATGTGGAAATCCTAACCCCTATATTTGTGGATGTAATCTAATCTAATGTCATACAGTCACATTCCATAATGCCGTATAATGTAATCAATAAATTGAGGTCATACCAGTAGGGTGGATCTAAACCTAATCACTTCTCAGTTAAATAAACAACAACAAAGACACAGAGATGCACAAGCACAAATTGGGAAGACAGACAGACGCTATCTAACAGAGGAGCCAGATGCACCTACAAGCCCAGGAACCCCAAGGATTGCTGACTGCTAAAAGCTGAAAGAGATGAGAAGGCCTATCCTCTAGAGCCACACCCTGAATTTGGACTTCTAGCCTCCAGAACTATGAAGAAATAAATTTCTGTTCTTTAAAGGCACTCACTTATGGTCCTTCTGTTACAACAGCATGAGGAAACGCAGACAGGGTGTAACAGCATTGCTTCCCTGGTGTGCCCAAGGAAAGCCACGCCCGGCTCATGGAGACATTCAGCAATGGTACCTTACCCTAGAGGGCTCACTTAGAAGATTAAACGAGCTTCTCATGCCAAGTGTTTAGAAGAGTGTCTGGGCATAGCAAGTGTTCCACAAAGCATTCATTCTTCTTTTTATTCTGGTTAACCCAGATGGATGTTATTCAAAACAAGAGAACAAGGCTGTGAAAGGATTTTAGCCCTGATCACCAGTGCAAAGATATGGATGCCAGAATACCTGCTCGTGATGTACTGAATTTGTAACAGGAATTCAATCACTTACTTGCTCTTAGGTTTTTAACAGACATTACAGCCATTTTTTTTTAAGGCAAGGCTTTGGAATTAGGGTTGGTTGCTCTGAAATGCCTGTGTTTTGTCTTGAATCTCTCCGTAAAGAAACAGAAGGTGGGCTGATATAGGGAGGACATGGTGCCGTGGTCACACATATTTCAAGAAGACAATTGCTTCCTGTGTTAAAACTAAGTTAATTTTTATTTAGAGAGAGTTTTCTTTTTCTTTCTAGAGAAATTGGATGTTGGTTATTCACAACTGGTAGATCTTCTAGCATTCTGCATAAAACTGCATCTTTGTGAGCTGTGTCCTTACTGAAAGGGACACATTATTTCCCATGCATATTGTATCGCTGTATATAACTTGTGGTTTTAAAAGAAGAAAACTGCTTTATGACAATGCGAGTTTGTTTGTGTTGCCCCTTTAGGAACTTTTCCGAAAACAGGAACGTTATACCGGCACCTGGGCTGCTGGCCAAGTTCCTAGAAAGTTGTCACCTCTTTTTCTCCCCAAACTCCAATACTTAGCTCCACCCCTCCCAGCCCCCCACCCCGCCACTGCACCTGGTTGTGCCACGGGGTACCCGGGCTGGGTCGCAGGCCAGCACAGTCTGTTTGAACCAGGCAGTGGAGGTAGAGAGTGTCACTCTATCAACCTAGTGGGACGTGTGTGGGAAGACTGACAGGGACATCTGAGCCTGTGATGTTTGGATGCCTTCTGTGAATAGGCGGCCCTACTA